>NC_088801.1:54496304-54811860 GCF_011386835.1 Chrysemys picta bellii
GATTGGTTGTATACAGAAAGGCTTATCTCAGCCAGAGCTGTGAGGCCTGGAAACTGACTTTTGTCCAGGTGAATACCAACCTCTTCTTTGGAGGCACTCAGATAGCACAGTGATGGGGGGCCTGATAAGACAATAGTTAAGATCTGAATCTAGCCTTCTGTCTTGTACACCTAACTGAAGGAATAATGGTTAAATAAATACAAAAAGTATATTTACAGATGGCCTTATGCTCAGCTAAATGCTATTTTACTTTCTAGTAGAAACCATCCTCCTGCTTAAAAATGGATGATGAACATACATGTTTTTATTCCAATGAAGAAAGCAGCATATACATTAAAGAAAATACACTGAAACATTTAGAGCTCAACTGGGTACCTCATACAGACTGTATCAAGAAAAAATACAAAAGGCCACTTGGCCAGAATAATCACATAGGAATTAAATTGCGGATCCAATAATTATAATGTCCCCATCACAAAGTAGCCACAACATTTACAAATATATGCAGTACTGTACACACCCTCCATTTGGTTTGAATATCAGAGACTAAACTAAAAGATACCAACATGATTACAAATATAGGCCCAGGTTGTGATAATCTGACTCAGTTGAGTAGCACCTGACTCTGCTTAGAATCCCACTGACTTCAGTAGGATGGCTAATGGAATAAAATACATCCAAATTGAGTAATAATATCATAATCTAGCCTGTTGTGTGTATAATGCTTACCCACAAAAATTCCCTCTTATGTGCTTAACTATTTGCTCATGTGCCCTCTTGGGTATTTGGACACTGAAAAGACACTTGGATTACAATGTACATTACTGATTGTGTTGGTGTTTGAGGTGGGAGGAAATCCAACCAATCTAGGGTTGGGTCACCTCTTGCCCTGCAACTCCGGGTGCCTCACAGTGCTTTGCTGCTGTAACTTACAACCTGGAACACTCACAACCAGAATACAAGCATGCAGGTCACACCCTGTGTGTCTGTGTACTAGACAGCCTGTGTGTCTTGTTCAGCAGCTCTGACCCAGCAGCCTCATGGCCCCATTCTGGCTTCAAACAGCCTTGGTTACTACTTCTGGAGTGACCCCAACACACTCCAAGTTCCTAATGCATTTCCCTTATACATTAACCTTATTGGCGGCAGCCAAACTATAGTCCCCAGTACCGCATACACCTACCTTATTGAGGGTGGCAAACTAAGTCCTCAGTACCACTTCAAACTAACCTTATTGGGGATTTATTTGTTCCTATAAAGTCATCACAGCTTATTAACTCAACTTGAGTAAATACACCTTTCCATTTAAACACAGCACTGACTTGGTTCATAGTAAAAACAAAACAAATTTATTAACGACAGGACACATGTTAAGTGATGCCAAGTAAAAAAAATAAAGTTAGAAAGGGTTACAAGCAAATAAGAGTGAAAACATGCTTATAAAAGTCTAAAACTTAATCTAGCAAGGTATGGGCTTTGTTCAAGATGTTTTTTCTCACCTATATTCAGTTCCCAGAGATTTCAACCCACACTTGGTTGAAGGACTCATCCTTCTCAGCTTGCAAGAGCTCTGTCCCCTTGTGTCTGTCTAGTGATGGATACCAAAGATAGCTTTTGTCCTTGCTTATATCTTCTTAAGTTCAATTAGCTTGTTTCAAAAGGCAAGATGACCTCATGCTGTTTGTCCATTCCTCTGGACTTCCCATCCCACTGCTGATTTCTATATAAACAGAACTTCCTTTTTTTTTTTATTCCACTATGCTTAACTTACATAGAAGACAGATAAATAGCTGCCTTCTCTTCTGTGTGGGAGGGAATCTATTTCTCCCTGTTTGGCCACAGACTTTAGAATATAATGTCATTAAGTAGCCACATTTCCTCATATAGTGTTAATACATACATTTCACAATTATATTAATCATCAGTGTGTCGTTAATTTTCAGAGAAGAAATTACTTTATACACTTTTTATGATACAATAATATTGTATGCAATCAGTTGATACAATTGCTTATCACTTGAGCTTCAGCCCCTGTCTTTATAGATCAATAGACCTTTGAAATAGGTTCTTCTGAAGGTTATCCCTCAAAGTAAAGTTTATTCAAGCGATGCAGATGGTGAAATGGAGTCTGGTGATGAAGGAAACTCCATGCTCTTTCTTTCCCCATTTATTAGCTCAATACATTTGTTTACCTAATATGTAAAAATGGACTTTCATTGTCATGGCCAGAAGATCGGGCCGGTCAAAGAATCAAATACACATTCCTTTGTGTAAGGCAGACCTGTTTACCAGCTCCCCCAACATGCTTGGTTTAAACACGTTAGTCATAATTGTAGCATATATACATAACCGTTAATACCACTATGTGCATACATCACACAAGAATATTAATGAACACTGAGTTATTAGTTTTCAAATGATACCTCATAAGGCATATTTTTTACAAAGATTATTATAATAGTGTCACACTGATCCATAACAATAAAAGGATCTTGAAAAGAAATAATTTTAAAATAAATTTAAAACTGGCACTCTCTCTTTCTCACTTTCTCCGTCAGAGAGATTTTATGCATAAAGAAACTGGCATAATATGTGGTCTAACCACAGTAATTAGATACCTCAGATGTGAGCCTTATGTACCTGGTTCTAAGCTCACTAGAGATGAGTTTAGCCTTTGGCTTCACCTCTGGCTAAAATCAATCTGAAACAGTTGACATGTAATCTTTCCTTGCATTGTCATTTAATTCCACAGATTCATATTTCCTATCATTAGTACCGTATGTGAGAAATACTAGGTTACTGAAGCTCTGGATTCTAAATTTAAAAGTTTTCAAGAGAGGTAAACAGTATTTTTCCTCTTAGAAATTGATGGCAGGGAGGTGACTACGTGGCTTTATCATAGAATCATAAAAACAACAAGGAGTCTGGTGGCACCTTAAAGACTAACAGATTTATTTGGGCATAAGCTTTCGTGAGTAAAAACCTCACTTCTTCGGATGCAAGGGGCCGCAAGGGTCACCTATTCTAACCCCCTGCCAAGATGCAGGATTTGTAGTATCCAAAGCAGCCAAGATGGCTGTCCAGATGGCTGTCCAGCCTCTTTTTGAAAACTTCCAGTGAAGGAGATTCCATGACTACCCTACAGTTCTGACAGTTAGGAAGTTTTTCATGAGATTTAATCTAAATCTGCTATGCTGTAGTTTTTACCCATTGCCTCTGGTCTGCCCTCTGTTGCAAAAGAGAACAATTTTTCTCCATCTTTTTTTGGTAGCCTTTCAAGTATTTATTTGAAGACCACTATCATGTCCCCCCTTAATCTCCTGTTTTCCAAACTAAATGTACCAAGTTCCTTCAGCCTTTGCTCATATGGTTTTCATTCCTTTGGTCATCTTTGTTGCTTGCCTCTGGATCCTTTCCAGTTTCTCTACATCCTTTTTATACAGTGCTGACCAAAACTGAACTCAGTGCTCCCGCTAAGGCCTAACCAGTGGTAAGTAGAGCAGTACTATCATCTCCCATGATTTGCATGCTATGCCTCTGTTAATGCAACCCAAAATTCTTTGCCGTGCAGTGTTTCACTGCAGTGTGCAGTTGGGAAGAGTTTTGTCCAGTTCCTCATTCTTTTTTATGGTATGACAAGGGCTCTTCACAGGAAGCAATCAGGCTGAGAGAGTGTTCTTGCTTCATTCAACAGCCGTTCATCTGGCCTATTCAGGAACTCTAATATGGACTCAGAAAGGAATCCCATCCAGTTTTCTTTGACTTAACATGGTCAGATCATTACAGAATACTTGAGGAATTAAAGCAGAGAGAAACTTTCAAAGCTCTGTAAGCAACATGGATGATCCTGAGTCAGGAAAGGGAGAAAATGATATAACATGGGACTTCACTTGATGATCTTACTGTCTTATTGTTCTCATAATGTAATGAGCCCTGTATGGATTATGTAAACTTCAAAACTTAACAGGTTACATTTCTGAATAACTTGTATGATTTCTATTGCTTTGTTTTATATATTGTAAATGTAGAAAGTAGCACAAGATGATAGTTGAGGGAAGGTTAAAATTCATGAATTGTTGGTATCATTCTTATTTATAAAAAATGGAGCAGTCAGGTAAAGTTTTCAAAAGTGCCAAAGTGACATAAAGGGCAGATGTTCTAAGGTATTCAGGTGCCTAAAGACACAAAGGGGTGCCTAGTGTGATTTTCAAAAAATGCCTAAGCAGGTTAAATACTAAACTCCCATAGATTTCAATTGCAGCTAGGCATCTAACCTGCTTATGTGTTTTTAAAATCCCACTAAGCACCCATCTGCATCTTTACTTGCCTAAGTACTTTTGAAAATGACACTCCTAAGTACCTAAGTCACTTTTGAAAATGAAACTTAGAGCCTCTCTACATGGTGTGGCAAAGCACACTGGAGTGTTGTGATTTGTAAAGCTCAGTAAAGCGCTATGCTCTAACTGCCCCAGGTAGTTCCTGCTGGTGTGATCTAAAAGGTACTCAGTTTACATTTAATGTAGGCCAATTTCAAAAAGAGAGCTGACCTGCATAGCTGGCCTGGGGGCCAGCCAATGGCAGCACAGCAAGGAAAATTACCATACCCATGGTGTTACAAGGGTCACTGCAAAAAGAATGGGTGACCCAACATCCCAGGAAAATGTCTCTTTCGTTCTTTCAGATCTCAGTCTTCCAACAGAACTGGTTCCTGTGCCCCCGGCTGTTCCACATTAAAACTTATCTTGTCTCCAGAAGGGGAAGACAGCCCAAAATACTGAGGGACCAAAGGCTAGAGATGTTCCCTTCAATGGGTTTCCAAAAGGAAAAGAGAGGTCACGGGCCTATGTTAAAACAGTTTAAAAATAAAAAGTGTTGTAAAAAAATTAGAAATTATTTGCATATGAAACAATGTACTTAGTTCTTAATAGTGGCTTACATTAAATCTCTGATCAGCTGAAATCTTATAGTAAAATATCTCTTGGAGAAGTTGTCCTTGAGTATTCCACAAAGAGCCAAACTTCAATTTTAAGGTTATTAAATGAAATCACCAAAAGTCATGATCCCTCTCAAATGAAGACTGTAATTACAAAGACTGTGAAGAACCATACTTGACCTTTAAAAATATTGACATGCCTGCAGTTATAAATGTATTTGTTAAGACCGCATATTCTACACTCCTTAAATATTTAATAACATAGCAGTCACACTTAAAATCTGGCTTTTTCTTTTTTTCATCCTGACTTTTGACTGCATTTAAAGATGAATGGAAACATGCATTTTCCTGATGTGGAAAATTTCCTTGCTTTTCCTTCTTACTTCAAAAATTCTGAAGTAAGGCTTTGGTAAATAAGACTGATGATGTGGAAACAGGCATTAAGGCCAGTAAAGGAAAAATCTGGGAATGTTATTTAGAACCTTCTAGCGGTAGCTCACTAGTCTCCCCTAAGCCATTTTGGTGGGGAATGCAGCAGCAAGAAAAATCGCTTTTATCAGATACATTCCCAAGTCTCCCACAATATTTGCTAACTGTGTCATGGCAAGTTGGGTGTCATTCTGAGGACTAAAGCATTAAGCGTGTACTCAGCTATGAATGTATGCATGGAGCATCAATCCTTAGTTGCATACTTAATGAGTCAAGCAAAAAATATACTGGATATGTTGAAGATATGTTATTCATTATGTATTATTGGTCAAATCAAAACCAATTTCCTCCAGAATAAAGCCATACATTACAGCTGGGTAAGGACTACTTCTATGTTAAATTGTAAGTTTTAAACCACAGCCATTTTGGTTGCAGAGCTGTTCAAAAATGGTTACAAGCCTATTTTATAATAGGAAAAAGTATCTGTTTTCATTCTCCTCTCAATCAAAATATAGCTGAGTTATTTTTATTCATCCTTTACAAAAATCAGTTTTGGCATAGACCCAGAATGGAAATGTCAGCATGAAAGGGAAATGTTTCAGAAATGTATTAGTGACTGAAAACAGGGACTTACAATACTAACTACTTTTAACCTTAATTACAGAAGTTGCTATCTGGCAACTGATATAAATAACAATCCTCTTCTCCAAGCGTAACAACAGAACTTTCTGTGATCGTGTTATCACATTGATTCAGGGATTCTCATATTTTTGCAGTTTAAACTGCTTTTTCTCCTGAACCATCCACTTACTCTCCCATTTACAATTGTGAAGATCACCTCTGTTCCCATTCATGACTGTATAATATACCTGTCCCAACTATAGTAAATGGACACAGTGAGATTATGGCAGCAGTTAATGTATGTTTAACCATCTTTTAAAGCAATTTACTGTTGGAAATGACATTAGCCAAATCTACTTATACTGCCAGTTCTCCACAAACCAAAATTTGGGAACCTCTGCTCTTAGATATTCCAAATAAAGTATTTCAACACTTAGGGCTTGTCTATACTTACCGCGCTGGTTCGGCGGCAGGCAATCGAACTTCTGGGTTCGATTTATCGCGTCTTGTCTGGACGCGATAAATCGAACTCAGAAGTGCTCCCCGTCGACTCCGGTAATCCTGCTCGCCGCGAGGAGTACGCGGAGTCGACCGGGGAGCCTGCCTGCCGGGTCTGGACCGCGGTAAGTTCGAACTAAGGTACGTCGACTTCAGCTACGTTATTCACGTAGCTGAAGTTGCATACCTTAGTTCGATTTGGGGGTTTAGTGTAGACCAAGCCTCACACAACAAAACAATTCAATTGTTTGAACATTCTTAGACCACACTGCTGAAATTTGTTGCAAGCAAGCAGAAAACTGATGAGCTCTGCACAGAAGCTGGAGTCCACCTGCAGGATCACCACAGTAGCTGCTCTATAGTTAACTACACTGATTAACATTACACACAAAATCTTGGCATGAGACCACAGGCATGAGCTAAGAAGTGAACTATTTGCAGGGAATTTTGTGACACGTAGCCCTTTTTTCTGTTCGCCAATTGCCTACAAACAGAAGATGGTTTCTAGAAATGTGTCCATTATCAAATTTATTTGGTGGTTGTTTTATTCAATGTTTCAGTCTATAGATTGCAACTAACTGTTCATGACAAGTATTGCTTTGAATGTTCAGGGTGTTTTTCTTATTTGCGTAGGCCACACACAGTATGTTTCTATTCCTTGATTAAAATTAGAATTTGATTTCCAGGTCAAAGACTTGTGGTTTTAAATTCTGTGAATATTCTACAATATTTTCTTACAAATTGCTATCTTGATTAATTTTCCTGCAAATTCATTCACTAGAATACTGGAAGGAAGTGAGCAGACAAGGAAAGCAAATTCATTTAATAGAAAATAAGTTATAAAAAATAAGTAGATATTCCAATCATGATACCCTGGCTACCAGTTAAGTGTGCTTGCTTGGCTAACAATTTTGAGGTAGAATTATTTCAACGTTAATAAAAACAAATGCAAATGCTTTCAATTTCCCATCTTCATGAGAATTAATCGGGTGAACAAAGTTACAATCAAACTGGCTAATTAATAATGCATTTAAAACTAAAGACTATAGGAAATGAAGTTAAAATAATTGGTGCAATTATTTGGTCAAATGAGGCTGAAGAAACAATTTCATTGGATTGACTTGTTTGTATCAACAGGCCTATGTGCCAAATTCAGTCAATTTGTATATGGTCCAGTTTTGTTTTTATTATATAATGCAGGCCTAATGTCATATCACCTGTAAGGAGATCCTGCAAGATCATGAGGGACAGAATGCTACCCTTCAGCCTTCAGACTGCAATGGCATCCACAGTTCCCATATCCCCTTTCCCAGAGGGTTGGATGGTGGATCTGTCAGCCCTCTCCCACCTTCTCCCTTATTCCTACCTCCCACCCACACACGATTGTGCACAGGGAGCCTCTGTGGATTTGTCCATGGTGCAAGCCTTCTGTACCCATCTCTCACCTGCAGCATCCCCCAGCATAGTGGAACCAACCCAGTGACCACCTAAGAATTATACAGCCACCTCAGAGATTATGTTATGCCTTCAGAATATATAGGAGGTCTTGTGGCTGTGGGGTTCCAGCAGGCTGCCAAGTTTTTCATGGCCTCTGTAGCCATGGAAACAGTTTATGGGTGTATTGAGAGACAGAAAGAGAGAGAGAGAGACCAATTCTGCAGCTGCGGTAACATCCATATGATGTCAATGCAGCAGCAAAAGATATTTCAAGTGAGAGTAGCTTCTGTTGGTGTAAAACAAATATTTTTACCTACAAAAATTACCTTTATACTACTTCCAGTCTTAGGCCTTGTCAGGCTAAGTCTGTTGAATACATTTTAGGTAATGCATCAGGCTTCTATAGGTGTTTTTTCTAATTTCTTTTAGCCCTTTGCTTTGTGATCTAGTCAGTTTTGAATTAGCCTCGGTTATAGTTATTCCTCTTGCACACAGGTATCCTAGTGCTAAGCACCAGCTGTGTGAATTGATCAATAGAAGGATTTACTATTTATTTATTTATTATATTGTATTAATAATTATTTATTAGAACTGCAACAAAAAAATGTCCAAATTTTTGTGAATGTGTCACTCTAGTTTTTGGAGTGAATTTTCAACTAGCCCTATTTCTGATGGGACAATGTGCAGTGGGCGGACGGGGAAGAAATGGTATCAACTTCTGATGTTTCCAGGACATTTTTCAATCAGTTCTATTATTTATACATCTCCACAGATTTTTTTTTTCACTAAGTCAAACCATGCTGAGCTTTGAAAGTGCAATAAAAGATTGCTTCTAGAGCAGGTCCCTGCCTTACAATCAATGTATGGTTGGACTTTAGAAGGGATTTGGTATTTTGGTTCCATTTGGGTAACACCCAAAAACAATTCGTATGTCAAAACAAAGCTGAACTATCTGATTTTCTTGGGCTTGCAAAACTGAGTGGGCCAAAGATTTCTGTTACATCCTGATTCTGATATTTTCATAAACAAGAAAAAACAGCTTTTGTAATATTTTGGTATTTCTGCTCCAAAGATTGTCTGGGACCTGTGCAAACGTATATGCTTTTAAAAATATGATGAAAGAGTTAACCAAACATATTCAAAGTGATGTCTGTTTGGATGCGATTTGAGGTGGCCAGGAAAGGGAGTTACATTTATTTTATCCAGTCTGGTTTTCTAATCTTTAGTTATACTTTAAGTCACTTTGTATTGTGAGACTGTAGTTTAGAATTTTCAAAAGGGTTCCGCATTTACCTAACTTTGCTGCCCGCAAAGTCTGTCTGTCTCTCTTAGATACTTCTATGATACCCATTATTATTGTACCTGAGAGCCTATTTAATGGTAAAACTCCCAATGACTTCACTGAGACCAGAATTAGGGCAATGCCGAGCCCTTTTGAATATCCACCTGTGGTTTTAAGAATGAAGGAAACTTCTTGTTTTGTTTGTACTGTTTCCTTTTTTAGGTCATCTAAGCAAAATCACAGAAAACTATATAAGTCTCCATATCAAATGTAGGAAAAATTAATTTTGTTCAGATGCTGCTGTGACAGTTTGGGAAATCCGCATGTACAACTTATAAATTCTGGTTGATATTATGACGCTCTTACTATGAAAACTGTTGTATCCCCTGGCTGCCTGCATGTATATGTTGAATCTACCATGGGCTCATAGTGCTTTCCCTGCCAGATCAGGGGTAATGGTGGGTCATTAGGATTTAATGACAGGACAATAAATATACAAAGTGGTTGCCTGAGTGGGGAAACCAGTTCTCCCCAGCTTCCCTAAACACGGGTTTGGAGAATGGAGACTTACCAGCAGCAAAACAATGACAGCAAGGTGGTAATGCAACCACTAAAAAGGACATGGGGTAGACTGAGAGAACCACACAGGAAGCTTGAGCAGAGCAAAGAGGAAGGGGATGGACCAGCCAAGGTCAGACAAGGTGAGGTGACGGGAAGGCTCAGTGTTTCAGGATACAAGGCATGCATCGCAACAGAGGGTCCCTGGATGCCCTAGATGAATCTGATCCCAGCCCAAAAAAATACCATGAAGTAATGGGGAAACTGAGGCAGAGACATGTGTGTAGGGTTTATTATTTTTGAATAGATCTGTGTATTTCTCATGAGATTAAGAAACGAAACAATGGTTTTTAAACTCTTGTGCAAAGTCTGTCTGTGTGTTATATGTACAGCATGTGCCCCTTGAAGAGGCAAACTGTGGACCCAGACCATTCATGTGGTGGGCAAACTATGTGTGAGTTTGGTGAGTCAGCACTGGTTACAGAAGTCTGGGCAGTGGGTGGCAAGGTCACAGTTCTCAGGAGGGGATGCTAGGCAGAGGATCCGCACCCTGGCAGTGTGCCTAGCGACCCCAATGCAGGGGCAGTGCCTAGACTCTGTTCAGACTTCAGTGACTTAAAACCTGGGAGGATTCAGCAGCTGGATCTCCTCTCAGCAATCTGATGAGTGGCCGTGAGGGAGTGCTTGACTGCAGCCATGACAGCTACCCATGGCAGTATAAAAAAATATGTAAAAGAAATATTAAACTTACAACTGAGCTTTGAGCTATAGCCACCAGTTAACTTGATTTACAGTGCTTAGCAAGGAAATATTTTAGATATTTAATAAAAACACTGTCTTCTGGGTTCATTCTTTTTTTTTTTTTCTTTAGGGTAGAATGCTCTCTTGTATAATCCATGCAATTTGATGTATGTGGGTTGCAAATACCTTAATATCTTGTTACTAAAGTTAAACATTGAATGAAGGTGAGAGTTGTAAAAACAGATAACAATTCTTGTGCAAATTTCTCTCTCCCTCTCCATCTGTCTCTTGCTCCACCCTACACACAAAGTTTAAATTCTCTCTCCTTACTATGGTAAGTGCAGTGACACCCATGCAGTAGGATCACCCTACTTGAAAAAGTCATAATTAAACCTGAGAAGAAGACAAACCCCTCTTGCATCCAGCTCTAAAAATGTCAAGTAATACTTATGAATAGTCCATAATTGTTCCTCCACATACTGCCTGTGTCAAAGGTTTATGAGTAGCATAAAGCTCCTCTGTAGGAAATTTTGCCACTGTTATATCACAATTTTTGAAGTCTAATAGCATAAACATAAGATCTGCTTTCTACCATTTGTTCTACTTCTACCTAGTCCGTAATTTAAAATCTTGTTTTAGTTTAGGTTGTGATGGGGCAAATATTTAAAAGTGCCTCAAGGATTTAGGAGCACAAGCCCCATTGAACGTCATTAGCACTTGTGTCCTTTAAGTCCTTAAGTATTTCTGAAAATTTCCCAAATGTATATGTGTGAATGTCCCTAACAGTACACTCCTATTCTAGCTCAGTAATGTCCGACACTAATCTCCCAGACTAGTAGCTTTGTGAGCCGTAAGGCTCCAAGTGTTGATTAGGGCCCATTTCATTGACAGTGGAGAAGAATGTTTTCTATGGTCTAAACGTAACTAAAAAGTTACCCTCTTGTCTGAAGAAATTTATCTCATCCAAAGTTCTTCCCAGCATTTTCAGGCAAGCCTGGTTGAGATCCCATTTTCATGAAGCAAACCCACTAACATTTTCCTTCCCTCGAGAATGGTATCTGGGAGACCTTCTGTACCCGAAATATAGTTTCAGAAGTTGATTGTCCTTACTGATAAACAGGACACCCTTGCTATTTTTAGGTTTTTTCCTGCAGCATCCACAATCTATTGATTGTAAATGGGCATCCACTGTGAACCATATAATACTCAATTTGTACATGACCAGCCAGAGAGAGATAAGCATCTCTTCCCCTCTGCCTGGCGGGAGTATGTGGATCACCTTTTGGTGACCTGCCTTAACTCACAGATCTAGAGAACATAATTTTTACTATATATACATAACTCCTCACATACTTTCCATACATACATCTCAAAATGATTATGATGTCCAGCGTGACACAAACTTACATGACAGTTTTTGGTGGACTGGTAGGTAGACACCAGACCCAGAGGATCCCTGTAAACTTTATGTACCCCTGTACCAGTTGACAGAGGTCCCTGGATCACAGCATGTGTTTTAACTTTAAGCACATGCTTAAGTTCCTATTAAAAATCAGGGATAGATATCTGAAGCAGTGTCCTTATGATGTGGGAAGATGAATCAAATGACATACAGGCAGCCGTGTCTGGGTACTTTTTGTTTTTTAATAATTTTATCATAACAGTATTACCCAGTTCACAATAACACAGTGGCTGTTCACTCAGCATCCTACAGTCTTACTGTTTTCAGCCAGTCTTAGCTGCACAGAAAGTACCATGGCTTCCGTTACAGCTACTTTTGTTTCTTATGGGGGCAATTAAACATAGGGCCAAATTTTTCCATAGAGATAATTTCGCTATTATTTTCTTGCTCGTATTTTTGGCCAATCTGTTTCTGAACTCAGGGAGGGGGAAATTACCACATAGATATTGACAAATTGGGGAAAGTTCAGAGAAGAGCAATAAAAATGATAAGAGGGCTAGAGTGACTGATTTATGAGGAAAAGTGAAAATATCTAACTATGTATAGTTTGGTAAAAGGATTATAATGACAATAAATATTTGGGTGGAACTACGGAAGGAGAGGACTTATTTAGTGGGATACATGTAGGTAAAATATTAACTAAAAATAATGGGGTGTGCTTAAGAGAGAGAAAATTTAGGCTGACTATCCTGAAATACAGCCTGTGATTTAGGTTGTAGAGCAGTCTTCCAAGGAAGATAGGAAGCCCCATCTGGGACTGGGACCTATAAAACTAGACTAGGTAGAATTCTAACGATGTACTGCCCAGAACAATCATGTTTTGAGATCACAGAATAATTCTTTCCCATCTCTAATTTCTATGATAGTTTGAAAAGAAGATTTGGGCAATTTTCCTGTCTAATATGGAGTTCAACCCGCCCCCTTCTTCCCCCCAGAATCTGTGACCATAAATCCCTGTGGGCTGTAGCCCACGAAAGCTTATGCTCAAATAAATTTGTTAGTCTCTAAGGTGCCACAAGTACTCCTGTTTTTTTTTTTTGCCAGGATTGACTTACCCTTATCATAAAAATACTTCTGAAGAGCAGACATTTATCTTTGGAATGAACTGGATGGCATGTTCTCTCTGAACATTTTCAAAGGAAGATTTAACCCCAGACTTTCTGTAAGGTCTTTATTCCCTCCCTGCCCCACATAACCCTGCTCTGAAAATTAACCTGTTTAAAAACTCATATGCACTGTATATGTAAAGGAAATGAATTTCTCCCAATGAAAGTCATGAGAAAAAGAAAGATATTATAATACATACTAGCAGAAGAATTTTCAATTTAAGTCTCTGTGACTCATGCCTTATTCAAAGGCAGACTTTTTCTAGCCTTTTTGTGGTGATCCATGCATGAGGGAAAGCATAAGGGACTCTCCTCTCCCTATTCCTCCTGGATGCACACAGTTCCCCAAAATGAGACCAAACTTTTTCTTCCCATATGTTAAGAGATGATGTCAAGAACTACACAGAGGAATCTATTTGCCTCTACAAACAAGAAGAAATGTAATTGGTCCTACAAAACTTAGGAACTATGCTACAGATTCTATAGCCCAATCCACTGATGTCTGTCTATTAACTGTTTAACTATATACAGACATCTCTTGTAATACCATGCACATGGGCTGGCAGAGCTGGCCAGCTGCATGGGGATAGGAAGCTGCACCCCCCAAAGGGATTCACAAGCGCATGATTTCTGTGCATTTGGGATATCTGGAAAGGGGAATGCTTCCCAGTGCTCCCTGAGAGATATTGTAATTCCCCACCTTCCCTGTGCTAAAATGGCATAATCTAGCTCTCAGTGATAAGCATCAGAGTTTGTGTTTGCCATTCATCTCAAAGCTTTGTGAGAAGGGCAATGGAAGCAATTATGCCAAAGAAGTGTGCAACATAGAATTGAAATTATGCATTCTAATGTCCAGTTCATTCAGTCCTTTAATTGTGAGACCTAGAAGGAATTGTCATCTGTGGTCTTGCATACACTCTGGGAAATGGCTGTATTTTGCAGCTAAACTAAAAGTTTTCATATATTTTAGCTTTTTTACTGGGGAAATTACAGTGTATTCTCTGCTCGCCAAAGCATGAACTCTGGAGAATATTCCTGTCTAGATACAACAGCAAGAGGTGATTAAATATACTGTAAATAATGGAGGTAGATTAGATAACTTAGGGTTTGGTTGCCATTATTTGGCTATAATCGTGGTTAAGTTAATGAATTTGTCTTTATGTCAGCCACAAAAACACTCAAAATAGTCAGGATACCAAGACTAATATATTTTAAACAATATTCCTTGAGAGTAAGCAAATTATCATCATTAATATTAACATTAATTATTTGTAGTTCACATTTTATTCTTTCCTTTTGCTAGAAAATATACTGATGCTTGTCACATTCATATTAATTTCTTTCCATTAATAGATTCAGAAATGAAAACCATATTATTTTCTAAGTAAGAACTACTGTATGAATCACTTAAGCATTAGATCTTTGCCTTTATTATAGTATTTACAATTAAATACTTTTAATTGACTCATCAGAAGTGCCCAAATCAAAATACAGTAGTGCTGCCATGCAGTAGCTGGATCATTAACTTTAACATAGTTGCTTTATGGTGGATAAGGCCTGTTTATCAGCATGCACAATCAATTTAACTGTTAAGTTTATTGGCATATCACTATGACTGATCTACTTTTTTCTTTCATGCTTCTTCATTTGAGGACCTACAAGCATGGGAAGACAAAGATGGCTATGGGAAGACAAGGAAGGATTTTGGAAGCTGCATTGCTTCCAAACCATGTGAATATTGGGTATGTGCCACAAAGGGGCTTCCATGCAGAGCCAGGAGGCATTCTGTAGGGAGAGCTGCTATTCCATTCACCCCCACAGAGTACGGCTTGGCTAGGACTGGCAGTGCTATTGGCTGAGCCCTCTCTGGCAGCTCAGCTGTATTATGTCTTGCCAAGATTTCTGCAACATACCAACGCACCCCAGCATCAACCTCCCACAGAGCTCCATCTGCACAGAGTCCTCGCCTAAGGGCCTTCATATGGGAAAGGAGACAGGTGCTTGGAGCCAGCATAAAACCCCCTTCTGAGAGTTAGGCACCTAAATATCTTTGATGATCTGGGCCTTCGTGCTTAAGATGCTTGCAAGAGATCTGGTTTATTCTGTGTCTGGTTCCAGTTGGCTGAGCAGAACAACAAGCACTTCACAGTGCCCTGCCCAGATTCTCCCTCTGAGACGCTCAGTCCTTAAAGGCACAGTCCCCAGTACCACGGAATGAGCCCTCTTCACAATGATCAGGAGGCAACTGGGGTATTTTTAAGAACCACATTAATTAATTGAGTCTCACACATTCTATAGGTACATGACAATATCCCCATTTTACCTAAATGGAAACTGAGATATCAACCAAATTGCCAAGGGTCCCAGAAAATATTTTAGCCAAGATAGAGATAGATCCAGCATATCCTGAGTCTTAGTCTTGTACATTAGCCACGGGGCTATTTGAGTGTATTAGTGAAAGTAAATTATTGCAGGTATTATTGTTTTCTAGATCTCCTTTCTTAAAGCTCCAGCTTCACTCACTCACACGTTAGCCTCTAATTTGATTTGAAGTGGTGATTCCCAGCTACTTTACTACTGCAGGTGAGCTTGTGCAGTCCTGGCTATGGCTAACATCAGTTATTAGAGCGAACTTCTGTTCTCAGTTACACTGGTGCAAATCTTGAATAACCCCATTGACTTCCATTCAATTACTCCAGATTAATACCACTTTAACTAGGAGCACAATGTGGCCCTTAATGCTTGATGTCAGAATTCTATATTACTTAGTGTTGTAATGTGTACCATTTACTGTTTAGAAGTTCCCCCTAAACTTGCTGAATTAATAAGACCTCCTAGGGCATAAAGGGGAGAGAACAGAAATTTAGGCAATTTCTGTTAAAGAGCTCACACTCTTCTTACTAAGAAGTAGGGAGTAGCATAGTCCTTTGAACATACTTTTAAATATAGTCAAATATACCCTTGATTTTAACCAAATGGATGTGAATTCATTTGGGACCATGGACTGCCTTGCTTGTGAATCATTATGCTGCAAATTCCAGTAATATGAATACATGTGTCCCTTAGGAAGCAGTAAATATTAGAAATCATTGATATTAGGGAACTAATCAAGGTCTGTTATTGATCAAGTTTGTGTTGTGCAATCACTTGAGTAGAAATAATATTTTGCGAGGGAATTGCCAGGTACATAATGCCAATTAGATGTATTGATATTATTATAACAACTTACAATTTACCAGGAAAAATGTGGGGAACTTCCCAGGCTTTGATTCAAATGAACATCCATAAGTGGGGTGCTTTTCTGAAAACCTTTTCCTTGTGGCAACCTCATAATACTAACCTCGTACTAACCATAATACCTAATAAAGCTCCCTGATTTTGAATCACACATAGAGGAGTCTGATAGGTACAAATATACAGTAATTGTTTTAGGTGAGCTCTGATTTTCCACCTAAATCTTTCCTCCGGCTGTAATATATTTGCACCAAATTTAGACTGGTGTAAACAGGTGTGAGTAACTGGGTGTAAAGGTTGTTCTAAGCTCCCTCAGGGGGTGCCACAGGCTTGCTGTATTCCACTCGTTTTGCTCCTAGGAGGAAGACATGCTGAGCTGGAGAGGGGCATTCAACTATAGGTATTAAATCCCAGCTGAGATTTCACATCTCCAGTGCAGAGTGTCTCCCTCAGCTGAGGCAATTGGGTGCAGCTGAGGCTAATTAGGCTCAGAAACTTTAAAGGGTGGCGGGCAAGCCTGAGTCTGGCTGCTCTTATTGTAGGAGGAGATAGGGGTTTGTTAGCCATAAGCACTTAAGTTCAGAGGGGGAGTGACTGGAGCCTGTGGACCTTCATACTGCATGTAGGGAATGTGGTCAGAGACTATACTGCTATGGGTTACTCTGCAGAAATATAAAGCCTGTAAATACACTGAATCCCCTAGGGAGAATGTGTTTAGCTTAACCTGGGCTTCCTGTGAACTTTCTCTAAAGCTACCCAGACTAGATCTACTACAGGGTGCAATTCCATTGGGCTAATAGAGATGCAGCTAGTTACCTGACCTGAATTTAGTCCACTACGTGCCACCTAAATCTAATGGAGGTTACATCTATGCATAGATCCCACAGAGATCATTAGAACTATAGATTGCCTATATTCAGACCTCACATGTTAGGAGGGAAAAACATTTAAATTGATCTGCTTTTCCACGGTGTTTTGATTAACCTAAAACTTTACAGCAATTAGTGACTCATTTATTCCCACAACTTTTCCACACACTATCAAACAAATCTACATACAGAGGGAAAATACTTGTCAGACTCAGAAGTTTATTAAATACCTTTTGAATTTGACTGTTCAGAGCCTTTCCCTTGTGTGAAAAGTTTTAACTTTTTCCCTTGCTCTGTAATTCTTTGCTGTAAGTATCACGCTAATCCTCAGAGACAATTTATGTGTAAATCTGAAGCACTACTCATCTGGAATCCCAAAGTTCTCTATCTGCAAGACAGATATACAATTGCAATCCAGTCTCTCCCACTTCGTGACTCCCAATGACCTGAGCTCTGGTCAGAAATAGCCAATCTGTAGCTAAAGGGCAGGGCAGCCTGTATTCTAACCCAGTTTTGAGAAAATTTACAGTGAGATCTTTTTAAACTTTACAAAATAATATATATAAAACTACAGCTCAAGATGTGCATGATTTATTTACTTTTCTATTGTGAAAAATATACTCACCACTATATCTTTAGGTGTATTATTTCACTTAGTGCAGCCAAAGTTTAGTTCTTAAACTGTATGCTTTTTGGGGAAGGAACTTTGTTTTCCTCTTAATATGAAAAAATTGCTTGACAGCCCTAAATTTTACACAATGTATAACAATAAAAAATAAACAATAAATGAACAAAATAGATTTTTTTTCACCTAACAGATTACAAGCATGCCTGATGCCACCCTTCAGCCAAAAGTGTTAGTAAACAAATAAGCTACACACTGTGCCGTGAAAGCTAGAAAATTTAGACTCTGTTAAACAAATAGTAGAAGTAAATTCCAGAGATGTGGGCCCTCCACTGAGAATTCCCTGCAGTAGCAGTCCTCAGACATTCAGGTCTGAGGACATATAGCTCAAGATCACCAGATGACCTCAAATGCCATATTGGGAGAGAGGCAATTTCTCACGTAGGTAGGACTCCAACCACCTTAAATTACACCTCAGAGCACATAGGTTGTCAGTGGAGCACTGATGTAATGTGCTTCCTTATGCAAAACCAGTATCAGCCTCTCTCTATGAGGCTACAGAACCTTTCTGACTGTACCCTCCCTTCATTAAAACAATTAACAACTTACCAAAGTTGGGGGGTAGATTCTCCGTCACTGGCAATTTTTAAATCAAAATTAGATGTTTTTCCAAAAAGATCTGCACTAGTTCAAATAGGGGCTAAGTCAGGGAAGTCTCATGGCCTGGGCTAAGCAGCAAGTCAGGCTAGATGATCACAATGATCCCTTCAGGACTTCTAATCTGTGGAACTGTAAAGTACTGCTGTCCACCTTGTATATGATGATGTACAAGGCCAGCCTCATAATTTTCATATGGGTTAAAGAGATGATTATTTGGCATTTTCCCAAAACTTAACTGATACCTTTTATGTACAATGTGTGCCTTGGAGGGGGAACCCTCTTTAAGTCCTCTTCTTCATAGCCTCCTGGTGCAAGGAGAAGTGAAGCACAGCTGAAATCTGTGCATATTTGCCAACATAGAAAAGATTTGCAAAGGACAAGCTGGAATTCTGTGCATCTTCCAGGCTCTAAGTCCCAACCATGTGGAGGGTTTAAGGAACATTTTTGGTGAGTTTAAGGAACTATAAGGGGCTTCACAAATATTAATTAGTTAATTGTCACAACACCCCTATAATTATCCCTATTTTACAGCTATGGTAATTAAGCAACAGAGCAGTTAAGCCTAAACATTTCAAGCTTCATTGTATAAAGTTAGGCACATAGATCCATATTTAAGCAACTAAATAAAAGTTCCTGATTTTTCAGAGGACCCCTGAATTTAAGTCCCTAACTTTAAGCACCCAAGTTTGAAAAAAGTTGTCCTATGTAACTTGACTGTGGGTACAGAGACAATCAATACCAAACTTGGGTTTGGGATTAGTCCCATCCTTTCATCCCTTTGCTTAGTCCATTAGAGCATGCTGACTCGTGTACGATAATCTGTCCTGTCTTTTGATTTAACAACCACTTGTTTGAGGGACGCCATCATTATGTCCTCCTTAAAGAAGCTATAATGACTTCTGCCAGCAATGGATCCAATAACACCTGACTTTAAGCAGCTAGTGGAGGCAGTGCAGGCTAGTAGTTAGCACACTGCACTGAGACTCAGGAGACCTAGGTTCTATTCACTGGCTGTGACGTGCTCCCTGAGGTGCAACCTTGTCTGTGGGACTGCTGAACTCTCTGTCCTGTCAACCTGAGGTATCCCTCTCACACTGACATGCTGTGTCTAGCCACAAACTTCTGGCAGGTACAGCACTTACACAGACATCCACAGGCTGGAACACACCCAACTGAGTTACATGAATGATCTCCCAGCCATTCAGGAACCATCCATAAGGAGGCTCCAGCCAATTCCCCTCCCCCCCCCCCCAACTCCCCAGCCTTGTACCCCAGAAGTGTATCATCTTGCACTGGTCAGAAGCCTGCCCAGTGTAAGTTCATAACCCAGTCCACCCCTCTCTCGATGTGGTGAGGATACACACTAGCCTTTGTAAACTGAGCTGAGATTTCTCAAGCACTTCAACCAAAACACACTGTTTTAGGTGAAATATAAAACAGATTTATTAACTACAGAAAGATGGATTTTAAGTGATTATAATTAGCAAGCATGGAGATCAAAGTTGGTTACCTAAGAAATAAAAATAAATTTGCAGTCTGAGTTCTACAAACTAAACAGTGTCAAGCAGCGTCTCACCCTGACAGATGGTACAAACAGGTCACAATTTCTCAATACACAGGCTGGAACTGCCTTCCAGCCCAGGACCACCTTCCCCCATTGAAAGTCTTTGTCCTTCTTACGTTCCTCCAGGTGTTGAGTTTGTGCGGGAGAGGTGATGACTGTGCATATTCCCAAGCTGTTATCACTCCATTTTACTGAGACTCTGAGGATGCTATCAGAGAGAAGCAGGAAAACTTCTCTGCCTCCACAACAGCCACATCAAATTTTAAATATTCTCTCTGCCACCACTGGCCGACCAATGAATGGAGAGTTTGCCACTGGGCTCTGCTATAGTTTCCACCCCATGAGGGAAGACGTGAAAATGACAAGTGATGAGGGCAAGAGGCAATCAAGACACCGATGATCGCAGATTGTAATATTCCACCAGGATGTAGACAGAATGCTCCTCCCTCTGGTCAGCACCATCACCAAACCAGCTCCACCCCTCTTTATGGGCAGATCAACTAAATGAATCTAGAAGATGTGAAATGTTGGCTCCATTGAAGCCAATGGGAGTTTTGCCTTTGGGCCTCATCCAAAGCCCAATGAAGTCAACCCTTTGATGTTATCTCTAGTACAAACCAAATGTATTTTTAAGATGACACCATTCTCCTCATCCCCCCCCAAAATCCTGTTTTCTGAGCCATTCCTTGGGCTTATGAAGTCATACCTGCAACTATTTTTTAATGACATGCATCTGTCCACACTGCAGTACCTGATGGGGTGAATTACTGCCTTGTGGATTCAGCCCTCAGTTTGAGATTTGGGGACAGCAAGCAGTTTCCACTGACTTTATAGTGCACATAGGGACTTAATGACAACATAATATTGCTTTGTATCTTGTTGCTGTTAAACTTGACTTTTGAAGACCAAGGATTTGGGGGCTTTTCGTGGTTAAGGCTAAACTGCGCGTATACTGAAACTGACTTTTGAAGGGTAGAGAGAGATTGGAGGTAAACTGAAAAGAACCCTGTTGAGTCCTTCAGCCAGTCATTCACCCTGCAGAATGCTTGCCCCAGAGAGCTCAAACACTATTTTACATAACAAGCTCAAAAACACTAATTTAAATAACAAGCTCAGACTCCACTTGGGATACAGACTGAGGCATGTGTGGATTGTGCAGTCTGAAATTCCAATCACTATTATTTGAAGAAAAAAACAAGTAATTCCTTTTAAAAGTAGTAATGCAAGGTCTAAGTCTCCAAAGCGTTTGAAGATTTCAAGGACTATTGCTGTTCCAAATTGTTCTTAACTGCAAATATTAGATTTTAAAAGGCACAGAGTATTTTTTTTAATTTAAATCATTAGTTTTCTGTCCCTGAAGAATCACTAAATCTGTGCATATTTTTATCATTTCAACTTTGGAGAAAAGTAAAATATTTGTGCTTTAAGACTAAAAGTTTACAACTTGCTAACTGAAGAGGCAAAAGATGCCTGGACAACTCCATCCTGGATGCCTGAATAGCACATATAACAATGGGTTTTAAAAGCTGAACTAGTTAATACCAACAAAATAAAAACATGAGGCTATTTGCAAAGTGATAGATTAAGAAAGCAAACCTCATTCACCAGAAAGTCATTTCACACAGAAAAGCCCTGATCCAAAATCCATTGAAGCTAGTGAAAGTGTTTCCATTTTAATGGATTTTGGATCAGGCCCAAAGACATTAAAAATTCTTTTCAAAATCAGGAATGTAATGTTAATCAGCTAGTTACAGTAAATTGACCTGTGTGTTCCTCACACTCTTCTCATTAATTAAAATGTCACTCTTAAAACTAAAGTTAGCCAAAGGGAAAATAAACTCATTTTAGAACTTGTCAATAGAAATTATGTCTCGTTTAAAGTGGTGAATATCTGTTGATTCAAAGGTAAATAAATCACATTTAAATTGACATGTGAGTATCTTGTTTTTTTCCAAAATCCTTTTTTATGTTGGTTTGTATGGAAATTTGGGGTGGGAAAAGGAGAGGTGGTGATGGAAGAATGATTCTTGAAGCCTCTAGAATTGTTAATTTAAATATGGGGTTTTGCAAAACATTTTCAAGTTTCAGAAAACATTTTTGTAAATTTTTCCAATTGCCTAACTATTGTTTTCCGAGCAGTTTTGTTGGTTGCTTTTTTTTTTTTTTTTTTTTTGTGTGTAATATCTATTTCTAACTTAATGGAAGGCTGTACTATGCAAACAATCAAGTCTTTCTGTAGAACAATTCTTGCACACCTCCTGGAACTAGAGGGAATATAACAAAATGTACAGCAGCCCAAGGCTTACATTTTGTCAGACATCAATGTCCAGGGTAGGTATGTGGGTCTGGATTTGAGGCTGGTCGGAGGGAGTGCTCCATCATGAGGAGCCAAACTTTAATCTTCCAGGTTTTTTTAATCTCTTTTGAAAGCTGAGCAGATATTGCACTGAGCTGGGATGTGTGTGTGTCCCAGACACTGGGGACAGCAGGATATATTTCCGGCAGGTAAGGCAGCCCTTGAATCCCAGGGATCGCTACATACCAGGTCAATGACAACCCCCGAAGCAAACCCCTCAGAATGGAGAGGGGAGAAAGAGGGTACTAAACAGAAATCCCCCAAATTAACTAAAGAGGTAGGATTATCAAAAGAACTAAATAAACTAATCTAAACTAAACCTAGAGCTAATACTCACTGCCAAGCTAGAGCATACCTGAAGCAGGCATGTTAGACACTCCATCTCAGGCTGTTGGGTGGCTGATAAGGAACTGAGGGCAGTTTGCCTACACAGCTCTATATATCCTCAGTACAAGGCATAAGGATGTCTGGAGTGAATGCGGAGCTGAACAGGCACTGCTAGCAACATTTCCAATCAAAGGCGCGTGGGGCACATGTGCACCTGAAGTGGAGCACCAAAGGGACATTGCTCTAAGACAGAACAGTTTCTTAGCTTACCAGCCGTTTTAGCCAACACGAGACCCAAAAGCACTCTCTCTAGCTTTTTCCAGGGTCACACTGTGCTTACAGGAGCCTGGTTGGCTTTTTCTTGTCTCTTTTCCTCTGACCCTCTCTCTCTCTGATCTTGCTTGTAACCTCAGTATCTGTGTGTTCTCTCACACTCACCCACCCAAAACAATACTCAACCTCAGAGCTCCTGGGCAGGTTCACACACACCTTCTGTCTTATAGGGGGCTGATGTTTACAGTTATGGCAACTGAAAAGTGAGGTCACAACTATCAACCTCAATAGGGTTTTCACTCAACACACAACAAAGTTTCTTCCAACTCATAACAGTATAAATGAGACTGAGGAGTCCAATTTTTAAAGGTATTTAGGCACCCAGCTCCCATTGAAATTGATGGCCCCAAACCTTTTAAGGCACTTTTGAAAATCACACTAGGCACCTGTCTGCATCTTTAGCTGCCTACACACCTTTGAAAATCTGGTCCCAAATTCCTTAGCTTGTATTAAACCTGAAGGGTTTTGTGTGAATTAAAATGAGAACAGACAGAAATATTTGCCCTTGAATGGAAAATAATAGTTGAGGCCCACGATAAAATGTCTATGTAATCAACCCAAGTTAGTTGTTCTGTGACGTTCTAAGTGCATATTTTTTAGAATAATTTGACAATTACACTAAAATTAGGAGTCTTTGTCCAAATTAAACTATATATCGGACAAGTCCTACCATCCATATTCAATTAAAACTCCCACTGAGTCAATGGAAATTTTACCTCATTGCAGGCTGAGTGCAAACTGCAGCATTTTGGCCCTTAGCATTAATTTAGATGTAATTGCATTGTTATTGTATGTTTATTAAATTCCAGCTAGTTATTAAATGTATTAACCTCAACTGATTAGTTTTTAATGAAAAGCTGTTTTCTTTGCATTAATATGCAATTATTACACTGATAGGTCCAAAGAGACACATCTAATTAGATTACTTATTTAAAGCTATTTAAGCTCCAATTATTAAAATAACTTTTGAAATATCCATATGGGTCTGCAGTAGTGCTGTCAAAACTCAAAAATCTGTTTTTCAAACTGGCACATGCCATAAGTGTTCTTTGATCCTTATGTTAAAGTGTAATGTAAAGTATTACACTGTTTTCTGTAAGTCAGAGTCAAAAGGTACATATCCCTGAGTGTGCACAGAACACATTTATCTCTGTTCAGCTTAAAATATTGGCATGCAGTTAAAGTCTTATAGGCTTCTCCTATTGATGCATGGGGATTTATGTGTGTGACATCTATTAGCACTAATGGGAGTTGCCCATGTAGATCTCCTATCCATTGGTTAGAGAAAAGACCTGCAATGCACTTTACCACGTAGAGCAAGACAAGTTTCATTTATCATTTCCCACCTTCAAATATTCACTTAAGAAATCTTTTTACTTGGCAGAGATAAAATGTGTATAAATAACATCTTGTTTCCATTTCTGTTTGTATGGCCAACTTCATATGTTATCCCTGCTTTTTTTCATCATGTCCTCTTCCACAGTTCAAAGCATCTGTGAAAGAAAGATAAAGCAATGAATACTGCTCCTAAGGAATGCAATATGAGATCTTTACACTTAACATTCATAAAAAGAACAATCAGAAATGTTATCTCTGACAGGTAAACTGACAGTTTATCTAAACCCAGTAGACATCAAATTTCTAGTAAAACTCCTGCCAAAGATACATGGGGATTTTGCAGTAACACAGGCAGAAACTAGAACCAACGTGATATGCAAGCATTTTTAGGATGAAAATTATGTGTTTTTTTCTAGGAATTTTATGGTACAGAAAAGGATGATGGAGTGGAGCTGCTTATTTTGTTAAACTAGCGTAGGAACAAACAAATCTGAACCTGAACAAATCTTTGGGACAGTTTCTTCCCCTATGGGTTAGACACATAATAACCATCTTCTGCTGAACTATTAAAATACTAGGTTTCAGACTTTCATAGGAAATTGGGAAAACCCCTTAGGTTCTTTTTTCACTAAACCCCTAACTAACTTGTCTCTGTTAACCTCCCTTCTTAGGCTTGGTTTACACTATAAACTTATGTCCGTAGAACTCGAGGAGAGGAAAGACCCTATTCGGACACAGACTGGCTAACCTAGTTAGGAGGGCTTTAAACTAGGTTCAACGGGGACAGGTGAGCAAAGCCCACAGGTAAGTGGGGAACATGGAGACCGGGGAGATGGGTCGGAAACGAGAGGGAGTGTGGGCTATATTGGCAGAGAGAAAGGAGAGTCAGGACAAAACTGGGAGGAAAGATCAAACCAGTATCTTAGATGCCTATATACAAATGCGAGAAGTATGGGGTATAAGCAGGAAGAACTGGAAGTGCTAATAAATAAATACAACTATGACATTGTTGGCATCACTGAAACTTGGTGGGATAATACACATGATTGGAATGTTGGTGTGGATGGGTACAGCTTGCTCAGGAAGGATAGACAGGGGGGAAAGGGAGGAGGTGTTGCCTTATATATTAAAAATGTACACACTTGGACTGAGGTAGAGATGGACATAGGAGATGGAAGTGTTGAGAGTCTCTGGGTTAGGCTAAAAGGGGCAAAAAACAAGGGAGATGTCATGCTAGGAGTCTACTACAGGCCACCTAACCAGGTGGAAGAGGTGGATGAGGCTTTTTTCAAGCAACTAACAAAATCATCCAAAGCCCAAGATTTGGTGGTGATGGGGGACTTCAACTATCCGGATATATGTTGGGAAAATAACACAGCGGGGCACAGACTATCCAACAAATTCTTGGACTGCATTGGAGACAACTTTTTATTTCAGAAGGTTGAAAAAGCTACTAGGGGGGAAGCTGTTCTAGACTTGATTTTAACAAATAGGGAGGAACTCGTTGAGAATGTGAAAGTAGAAGGCAGCCTGGGTGAAAGTGATCATGAAATCATAGAGTTTGCAATTCTAAGGAAGGGTAGAAGGGAGAACAGCAAAATAGAGACAATGGATTTCAGGAAGGCAGATTTTGGGAAGCTCAGAGAGCTGATAGGTAAGGTCCCATGGGAATCAAGACTGAGGGGAAAAACAACTGAGGAGAGTTGGCAGTTTTTCAAAGGGACACTATTAAGGGCCCAAAAGCAAGCTATTCCGCTGGTTAGGAAAGATAGAAAATGTGGCAAAAGACCACCTTGGCTTAACCACGAGATCTTGCACGATCTAAAAAATAAAAAGGAGTCATATAAAAAATGGAAACTAGGACAGATTACAAAGGATGAATATAGGCAAGCAACACAGGAATGCAGGGGCAAGATTAGAAAGGCAAAGGCACAAAATGAGCTCAAACTAGCTATGGGAATAAAAGGAAACAAGAAGACTTTTTATCAATACATTAGAAGCAAGAGGAAGACCAAAGACAGGGTAGGCCCACTGCTTAGTGAAGAGGGAGAAACAGTAACAGGAAACTTGGAAATGGCAGAGATGCTTAATGACTTCTTTGTTTCGGTCTTCACCGAGAAGTCTGAAGGAATGCCTAACATAGTGAATACTAATGGGAAGGGGGTAGGTTTAGCGGATAAAATAAAAAAAGAACAAGTTTAAAATCACTTAGAAAAGTTAGATGCCTGCAAGTCACCCGGGCCTGATGAAATGCATCCTAGAATACTCAAGGAGCTAATAGAGGACGTATCTGAGCCTCTAGCTATTATCTTTGGAAAGTCATGGGAGACGGGAGAGATTCCAGAAGACTGGAAAAGGGCAAATATAGTGCCCATCTATAAAAAGGGAAATAAAAACAACCCAGGAAACTACAGACCAGTTAGTTTAACTTCTGTGCCAGGGAAGATAATGGAGCAAGTAATTAAGGAAATCATCTGCAAACACTTGGAAGGTGGTAAGGTGATAGGGAACAGCCAGCATGGATTTGTGAAGAACAAATCATGTCAAACCAATCTGATAGCTTTCTTTGATAGGATAACGAGCCTTGTGGATAAGGGTGAAGCGGTGGATGTGGTATACCTAGACTTTAGTAAGGCATTTGATACGGTCTCGCATGATATTCTTATCGATAAACTAGGCAAATACAATTTAGATGGGGCTACTATAAGGTGGGTGCATAACTGGCTGGATAACCATACTCAGAGAGTTGTTATTAATGGTTCCCAATCCTGCTGGAAAGGCGTAACAAGTGGGGTACCGCAGGGGTCTGTTTTGGGACCGGCTCTGTTCAATATCTTCATCAACGACTTAGATATTGGCATAGAAAGTACGCTTATTAAGTTTGCGGATGATACCAAACTGGGAGGGATTGCAACTACTTTGGAGGACAGGGTCATAATTCAAAATGATCTGGACAAATTGGAGAAATGGTCTGAGTTAAACAGGATGAAGTTTAACAAAGACAAATGCAAAGTGCTCCACTTAGGAAGGAAAAATCAATTTCACACATACAGAATGGGAAAAGACTGTCTAGGTAGGAGTACGGCAGAAAGGGATCTAGGGGTTATAGTGGACCACAAGCTAAATATGAGTCAACAGTGTGATGCTGTTGCAAAAAAAGCAAACATGATTCTGGGATGTATTAACAGGTGTGTTGTGAGCAAGACACGAGAAGTCATTCTTCCACTCTACTCTGCTCTGGTTAGGCCTCAGCTGGAGTATTGTGTCCAGTTCTGGGCGCCGCATTTTAAAAAAGATGTGGAGAAATTGGAAAGGGTCCAAAGAAGAGCAACAAGAATGATTAAAGGTCTTGAGAACATGACCTATGAAGGAAGGCTGAAAGAATTGGGTTTGTTTAGTTTGGAAAAGAGAAGACTGAGAGGGGACATGATAGCAGTTTTCAGGTATCTAAAAGGGTGTCATAAGGAGGAGGGAGAGAACTTGTTCACCTTAGCCTCTAAGGATAGAACCAGAAAGAATGGGTTTAAACTGCAGCAAGGGAGGTCTAGGTTGGACATTAGGAAAAAGTTCCTAACTGTCAGGGTGGTTAAACACTGGAACAAATTGCCTAGGGAGGTTGTGGAATCTCCGTCTCTGGAGATATTTAAGAGTAGGTTAGATAAATGTCTATCAGGGATGGTCTAGATGGTATTTGGTCCTGCCATGCGGGCAGGGGACTGGACTCGATGACCTCTCGAGGTCCCTTCCAGTCCTATAATCTATGAATCTATGAAACTACGTCGTAGAGGCATGTGGAAAATCCACACCCCTGAGCGACGTAGTTATCCTGACCGAACTCCCAGTGTAGACTGCGCTATGTTGACAGGAGAGCTTCCCCCATTGACATAGCTACCGCCTCTCAGGGAGATGGAGAAGCTCTCCTGTCAGTATAGGTAGCATCTTCACGAAGTGCTACAGCGGCTCAGAGGCAGCACTATATGTGCAGACAAGCCCTTAAACTTCAAGCATAAATATTTTTTTTGAGGGGCTAATGCTATTGATCTTTCTGACTCAAATGGTAATTCTGTCACTTCATTTTCTCCCTTTCCCTTCTGCTCCTTACTTCACAGGAGGGGGTCTCTGTTTGCTTTTTTTACACATTTGGTTTGAGTGTCCTGACGAAGTGGTGCGTCTATAATCCAATTTCAGTTAATATTATTTTTGTGTCAATCTGGGACAGAAGGGCTACAAGGAACAAAAACAGGGGAATTAGGGCAGAGAGGGTTTGGGGCACCCTGCAAAAGTATTTCCATGGTCTCACACAGGCCTTACCTATCTCCTTCCCAGCCTAGGGATGACGATGACTTGGTTTGGTTGCTTGTCAGGAAAGTCTTAGCATTCATCATTTCACCTCTCTCTTCCTGGATTCAGGGCAACAATTTCTGTAACCTTTAAATCACAAAGAACCAAATTCTGGACCATTTCACAAGTCTCAAGTAAATGGGCCTTGCACACATACGAAGGATGCAGGGAATGGAATCTTTCCCCAAACCATTGGCTCACAGTCACTCACATATCTCTACTGCTCTGAAGCTCTGAAGTTACTGCAAAATGCTGCCTCTGAGTTCCCCTTAGACAAGGTTATTGGCTAGTAGAATCATAGAATCATAGAATATCAGGGTTGGAAGGGACCTCAAGAGGTCATCTAGTCCAACCCCCTGCTCAAAGCAGGACCAATTCCCAACTAAATCATCCCAGCCAGGGCTTTGTCAAGCCGGGCCCGAATAGCCACAATCAAAACATAAAGAATTAGGGATCATAATAGTATTTTTCAGGGCTGCCTATTTCAAGCAAATGAGCACATATTGGAAGGTAGATCTTTTCAATTCTTTGTCGCTAATGTAAATATGGTGCAGGTCAATCACAGAAAAATTCATAACCACCTGATAGATACTGGATGGCCCATATGGCATCATTTAGATGTCTTGCACCACCGAACCCATCAGAAGCAACAGGCAGTAAATAGCTATTTGACAGCCTCAGCAAAATGGCCAAGGATTCAATGGGCATGAAAAATGTTATAGTCTCTCACTCCTTGAGGTGATCCTGCCAGGCCAAGCCTTGGGCATATTAACGTGTATGAGAGAAATCTTGCCCTACCACTGCCCATAAAATATTTGTACTGTGGTTGCATACAGGGTTTTCTTTTCCAGTGCTGTTTCCTGACACTATTCACAAACACTAAATACAATACAATAAAAATGAAGAAACAAATCTCAAGACTTCTGAGAGAGCGTTACTTTAAAGAAGATCTGCATTTCCTTTTAATTTGAATTCACTTTCATTGTACATTCACTCTCTGGAATTAGAAACATGTCTCTGTATTTATTTTCACAACAGACTCTTTTTAAGGAGAGCTCTTTTTTTAAAAACAGTACTGCAACCTCCCACTCTCAGAAACACTGTTCAGAAGAAAAATAAAGTTCAAGTTTCCAGCAACATTATTATTATTATTGCTTTCCCAGTAAATGACTCTTAGCCTCCGGCTCTAAGTTGTCAGCTAGGTGAAGGACAACTGGTGTTAAGGAAGTGCTGTGTGGGGAGTTGAGCTATCAGACCCAAACCAGAATTGGATTTTCTTTTTTCCTTCAAAATGTGCAGAGACCTATTGATATTCTTCATTAATAATACCTTATTTATTAGTAGGGACTGCTTGTTTGTCTCTCACATTTATCAGAAATTGCAAATATCAAGGAAATGATTCCTATATTTGGATTTGTATCTTTTCCATGATTTCTTTGTATTGACTCCTCTTTCTTCTGCTGCCCCATTTCCCTGCCCTGCATTCATTATAGTGGGGGGAACAACAGCAGCGCTTCAGCCTCCTACAAAGGCTTTAGAAGCAAGGTTGGTTCCACTTTAGCCCCCTGTGGTGGCACCAAGGAGGGGATGATAAGCAATTCCGTGCATGGGAACCAAAGATGAGAAAGGCAGCAGGTGTCCAGGCCCCTGCAGTGTGGCCACGGAGGGGAATAGTGAGGGCTCTCCAACTAACTGCATGGGAACCCAGCAGGAGGGTGGCAACAGCTCTTAAGCCCTCTGCAGGGCATAAAAGATGGGTACTAAAAAATACTGGAAAATGACTCAGGAGTACTTCAATATTACTTGGTCATTAGCATAGTAATTATAACAGTGCTGCTCCTGCCTGATGCCATAATTTAAGAGGTTTCAGCATTTCCATTATAATCAGCTGCAGTTATTTCCTGGGGTTCATTGGCCATAAAATGTTCACCAGGAAAAGGATAAGGGCTTGCCACTCTGACAATTAAGTTCAGCTGCGGTGCTTCTGCAGTCTCTCAGCTGCAAATAGCTCTGGTGGGTGTTTCATCATGCTCCAGGGTGCCGTGCAAGGCACACTTGTTCCTGAGAGCTTTTAATTGAGACTTTTAACTAAGGTTTTTAATTGGATCTTTTTTACAGAAGTGGGGCAGTTCATTGTGTGCAAGTCACATAGCTCTCCCTCAGCAAGATAGTGGGGTTGGACCATTCAAAGAAGAAGGGGCTGACTTTTAGAGATGCTGAGAACCTGAATGTCAGAGAAATTATTCAGGACCATCCATTGCTCCTTCCTTGTAACAGCCGATGGGGCCTATGCTCTCTCCTTCGAGAGCAATAGAAGCCCCCCCCCCCCCCTCCCCCAGTAGAAGGTTCTATAATAAGATGTGGCAGATTTCTTCATCCTCTTTGCTGGGCCTGAGTAGCTAATGCACTCAGATCTCGCATGCTTCTGGGTCCTTTTCCATCAGCCACATCCTTGAGAGCCCTGTGTATCTGCAAAGGAAGATACAGAATCATGCAAGATCCAGCTCATGCAGTGCAATAAGGAGAAGGATGTCTCCACATCTCTTAGGCCCTGATAGGAAAGCTATATACATTTAGGGGAGCCAGACAATGATGTGTTTGGGAGGAGAGGGCTGGGTGGGAGGAAAGAGAAGGATAGGGGAGTGCAAGAAGGGATTTCTTTTAGAGGTCAAGGAAAGAGAGAGACAGGCAAAACTTGAAACCTGACCCCAGGGCCATTCAGAAAAGTTGCCAACCGTCCTGTTTTGGATGAAATGGTCCAATGTTTGGAAAATCTGTCCAAGAACCATAGGCCTGATCCAAAGTCCACTGAACTCATTGGAAAGACTCTGACTGAATTTGAGGGGCTTTGGACCTGCGGCAGCAGGTGGCCAGCTATACCTTTGCTCTGCTAAGAGTCAAGCAACATTTCCCCTAGTGGCTCAGTAGCCCCTCACAATCCTTTTTCTCGCTTCTCCCTACTATACAAGTGCAGGGTGACATTTGGCAGATTAAACATTCAGCCTACGTGTGAGTTTTCCTCTAAAGATCAGAAAATTTGTATTGATGTTTTACACCATTTTTCAGTCATCCCGGATGCATTGAAACCCATTTTATTTTATTCACTTTTATTTTTCAGTCTGCCCCCCTCTCTCATTGCATGATGCGGGCACCACCAAGTCCATCAGCAGTGTCTAGGCCTGTGTATTTACATCTTTCAAATAACTGAGGTTTTGTTTAAGCAACATGGCTCTCAGCATGCTCTAATTTCAGTGACACTTTCAGGGCAAAGATTTTTTCTCACCGGATGCTCTAGCTCATACACAGCCGCCTGTTCAATAGCACAGACTCTAACATTGCTACAAGACACATTATTTTCTATCAGGTCAACAAACCTTGAGCTAAAATGGGTTTACAGGACAGACTATCACATCTCTGCTGCCATCAAAACCACACTTTGAAAAAATGCACCAGACACGTATTTATCCAACAAACTGTCTCACATTTTGAAAATGGAAATGTAAAAGATGGGTCTCATCCACCAAACTGCATGTGTGATTAATGCATTAAAAAAAGAAAACATTGATATTTACAGTAAGATTGGGTGACTGTCTCAGTATATTAGGTTTTACACTTTTGACTCGGGCTGGGCAAAGAATTACACCGTTCAATCAACTTGAACTGTTTGTATTGATCTGCATAGCAGATTGGGGGGAAATGATCTATTGTCTGACTGTATGTTTTTTCCTGGTTTTATTTGCTTTGCAGCAGTGCAATATTTTTCTAAGCATAGATTGAGTGCGATGGTTTCATAAAATGGCCCAGGAGGCATCCACGCTACCATTAAAAGTGAGTTCTCTCTGCTCAGAACTTACCAAGTTATATTGCTGAAGAAATGGAGTCCCCTGGCATATTATTCCCACAGCTGCCATGATGAGCCAGCTCTTGAAATTCACTTGAAATACTTCTCAGCCGTGCTGACTCTGATAAAAATACTGTATAGCAATTTCTCCCTTTAAACATTACTACCCCCATGAATGAGAAATAGAGCTCCTTCAAGAACTAAATACCCTGGGAAATCATTGGAAATGGGATAATTAATACCAGGATTGCCGTCAGAGCTTGGTGAATTTATAACAGGCATTTCTTTAATTTATTTTCCCTCTTTTTCTGTTCACCTGTTTTCCATGAGCAGATTGTGGTTTCCTTGAATTCATCTGTTAACTGAAATTACTCACCATTAGGCTGAGCCCAGAGAAGGGGATGTGGTACCTCACGGGGAGCTTGGGGAAGTAATTGTGGCGCAGGGAGAGTCCATTTCCTTGCTTGTACCCTCTTCGCTCTGAGTGGAGAATAAGTGACTTCATTTCATGATGCAGCTGCCCATCAGTCCATGTTAACATATGTGGGTTGTTTTTAGTTTCTAACAGTGAGTTTTGCTGAGTATAAATGAAGTGCTAGCAAGGCAACTATAATGAGCAAACTACAGAGCACAGTTTATGATAATCCCCACAGAAAGGCCAATCTGATCAGAATTAACAGAGTATGTGACAATTTAAAAGACTTCTCAGCAAAAAAGACCATCTGGACAAAATGGGCCAATTTCTTCTCTCAGTTAATCCTAGGGTGACCAGATGAGGGAAAGAAAAGATCAGGACACATGCGGGGATGGGGGGGGCGCTGGCGGAGCAAAAAAAAAAAAACGAGTCAGTCCCGCCGGCGGATATCGGGACAAATTGTGTCCCAATCGATCTAGTCAGACTCCACTTGGGATACAGACTGATGCATGTGTGGATTGTGCAATCTGAAATTCCAGTCATACGGCTCTCACTGGCAAGTGTGTTTGTCCCCAACTGTGCCACATTTTGTACCAGCTGTGATGATATTTCATTTCTATAGAATGCCAATGGCAAAACCACTAGGCAGGAATCAGCAGGAAGGGAAATTAGTGCTGATTATCATTCACAAAACACCTTTGGTTTTGCCACATTAAGAGAAGATGGTATCAGAAAGAGTCACACAAAAGCTGGCAGTAGCAGGAAATTGAAGTATGAGCACCTTCACTTGCTCCACTTCTTCTAGCTTTGAGGTGGAAGGAAATGGCCAATGAAACCAAATGGGAAATGCATCTGACAAAATCATTCTTTTCTTGGCTCCCAATGTTCCTTTTGCCAAGCCTGACCCTGAAAAACTACCATTGGTCCCCATCCGTCCTGAATAAGGTCCACAAAGTGATTTTAAAAGAAAGTAATCAACACTTGTTGGTTTAGGGCCCAGTGCAGCTCCCACTGAAGTCAATAGAAATATTCTCATTATCTAAGTGACAGCTGGATCAGGCCCTTGACCTTCTGTAGCTTTAACACTATTAACTGTGCACATAAGGACATTGTGATATGGAGAAACACATACAGGCTAGAAAGCAGGAGATCCTTAGTTTTAATCCGGGCTCTGTCACTGATTTATGAGTGGCCTTCAGCAAGTCCCTTCATCTCTCTGTTTCAGTTAAAGTATCTGTAAAATGGGGATAAATATGTTGCACGCCTAGCTTGTGAGGATTGATTAATTAATCAATGTCTGTACAGTGCTTTGGTCACATAAATTACTATACAAATGCTAAGTATTATTTTAATGAGCTCTTATTTATTGGGTATACTAAAACATCAAACTGCAGTCAATTACTTCATACTGTATCACATAATTGCCTTTGTTACAATGATTACTGAAGTAATTTAATTGAAACTAATAGAAAGGCATGTTTAAATTTTTAAAAGGTTGAGTTTTGTCATTGAAGCAAACTAATGTGACCAATCCATTGAATTATAGCTGTGCAGTCTTGTATAAAGTTATAATTAAAGTTTAAAAATCTGAAATCAACAAATATATGCACTGATCGTCTATAAGCAAACTTTCATGTTGAACCATTAATGATGGGGAAAAAGCCATTGGATAGGTACACCATTAAATGAAATGAAAGTATTTTCATTTAAGTGATGTGTTGCTCCACACTTAAACAAGCTATCCAAGAGTTGGACAAATTTGCCTAGGGAATTCTATTAAAGTTTGACAGAGTCAGTTGGGCTTTTTGTTGTTGTTTGTTCTTGTTTTCTTGTCTCCTAAATGAGTATCCAAAAGACCATAAAGCTGCATGCAACTAGCTAATTGGTGAGATTCAATCACCAGTGTGGTTCACACTTTCCTTTTGACTTACTTAAGGTGCTAAATTCAAATGATATCTTTAGCTAATTCACTTGACATACAGTATGTTTCATTTAATCCCCATTGTCCCAGTTCAATAAACTCCATGTGAGCAAGGGCCCATGAAGAACTAATTGCAGTCTCAGGGGTCTATATTTATTTCAACAGTAAATATCAAAAACTAAGGTAGTTCTCTAAGAGATAATACAGGAAAATGAATGCACCGTGCTAAGGGATGTTTTTTACATAACTTTTCTTTTCATTTTATCAGTTGTCCCTCTGTAAATTACTGAGGGCATAAATAAGTACATTTGAATAGACTTCTGAATTAAATCCTTGACTACATCTTAGAAATGAGACACCTGAGGAGACATTTGTCATAAAAACAACAGAAATTCTTTTATCTGTACAATGACTGAGGGTTGACTCTGCAATCCTAATCCAAGGAAACCTCCCACTGCTTTACATAGAAGTTTGCCTAAGTAAGAACTGCTGGATTAGGGTCTGTCGTAGAGTTTGTGGTAGTTCAAAAAGCAAAAATTTAACATCTAATGTCATATAAAATCGTCTGTAGGTATTATCACTAACTGAAAGGATCTTTGACTGTGGACTAGTCCTCTAAGGGAAGTGGTGGAAACTCCCTCCCTGGAATCATTTAAAAAGAGACTGGACAAAGCACTCAAGAACACAGTGTAAAGGTTATTGCCGAGGCGATGCAGAAGGTGTTCTAGTAGACATTTCCCATTTCTGATTATAATGGCATTGCTGACAGTGATACTAAACCCTTATAGTGGCACTGGCTGGCAGTGAAAATAAACCCTTCAACACCATAGGATGGTGGTAAGTCTTCCAGCCATGACTTCATTAAGGACTTGATCCAAGGGCCACTGAAGTCAGTGGAAACATACTTGTTGACTTTGATGGACTATGTGTCAACTCCTAAATTATTAACCTTAGTATACCGCAAACACTTAGCCTAGGAGTAGCCTGTGGTCCTAATCCTTTTTTGTTTCATAGTCCGCTCTAAGCCTTGAAGCCTAATAGGCAACTCACTGCCCACACACTTGGCCACAAACAGTTTATCTGTGGATGTTGCATTATACTTACACATGTCAGTATGGTCTACTGCCAGGGGTTCAAACCATTATCAGCCTTAGCCTTAATAGTTCTCCAAAACCTAATCTCAGACTTTGGAATTATAGGCCCCGAGCCCTATGTATATACTCCTAAAGCACAAATTCCTGTGACAAATAAATCCCTATTGCTAACTGCCTGATAGGCTTCAAAACAAAGATGCTGCAGTCCTGGACCAAACACTCACCTCTCAAATTGTAACACTCCCCCACCCCAGCCACACAGGGTATGAACTTCTCCTCCTTTATGGTGCTCCAGAAGATGGTAAGACCAGTAGCTAGGTCTATGGATTGCCAATGGAAAACACCTTCACAACCCCCAAACCAACAAACTAGCTCCAAGCATTTGAGTGAGGATCTCCAAGCATACTCCCCTGTACCCTGCCGTAATCTCTGCCAACTCCTCTCGCTCATCTTGAGATCTCAAGCCTGGCCAGAGTCAGCGACATAAATTAGGGCATAAATATAGCACAGAAACTGTCATTCCCGATCAGACCACGGGTCTGTCTACTCCAGTGTCTTGTCTTGACAGTGGTCGATACGTGTTGTCTCACAGGAAGGTACAAGAATCCTACAGTGGACAATTATGATCCTGAGCTGGATTCTCTTTGTTATGCAAGAAAAGGTGATGAGCAAGGCATTCTCTATAGGAGCTCCAACGCTATGGAAATTATCAATCTAAAACACCACTAATTTGGTGAACTTCAGGCCCTGCTGCAAAAGATATCTGATTGAGGGAGTTTTGGGAGATGACTGAGAGTATGCTTCCCACAACAGCAAAGGAGTATAAAGGAGACTCTGTAGGTGGCTGACTGGCTGTTGAAATGATTACTTTAATACTGATGGGATTTTATTGTATTAGTAATCATGTTTTATGGTGCCTAAAGCCTTGGATGGGCATATTTTTATTATTTTTAAATCTAATTAAATAAATAAAATAAAAATAGGAGTAATATGCTATATGGAAAACTGTTTGTTTAACCTCATCAGTTAATGGTTATTTTATGCCAAGGAACTATTAAAAATAAAAATACATTTCAGTATTATGCATATTTAAATAAGAATATTTGGAAATATGGAAACTCTGATTTCAAGTCAGAAGCAAAGGAAAAGGACAATATAAAAATTGGGGCAAACCAACTTTCCCACTAACTTTATATTGTTCCAGTACTTGTCTAGTAAGCTACTAGGGAGAAATTTAAGCCACTAGACAAGCAAATGCTATAATCACTTTGCCATGATCACAAAAGAGATTTTTTAATATACATTCCGTATCCTGTTTTTATAGCAGATCTTAGGTACTCTCTGAGATATGAGAATGTCCTTCTTATTTTATTTGTGTGCTTTCTCACTACTTCTTCGTTCAAACTACTGTACATCATCTTTTAAAGCACTGTAAAAAGAAATTATTTGTTACCTATCTATAAAAATAAACCCATCACAAATAAGTTTCTATTTTTTCTATTTTTTCAAGCATGTTATGGGAGAAGTTTATTATTCTTACTACTGCCTATGATTTTTTTTAAAGCAGTGTGAGTGGAAAATATCTGGCTGGTGGCTGGCTACTACTGGCACAAATTCTGTACATGTTGAAACACTTCTGGGCCAAAACTGTCCAGCTGTCTGTGGGTAATTCATAATGTAGCTGGAAAAAGTGGCGCAGAACTAATTCTCTAATTGTGATAAATAGGTGTCCTTAGGTAAAATGATCCTTGATTATGAAAGAGACAAAATCACAGTATTGACTAAGAAAGAATTCACAGTATTCACTAAGTGTAAGAAGTTTTTTTACTGTACCTTCACAGTATTTTGTGTGTGTGTCTAGTAGCACCTTCACAATCATGAGTTATATACTTAATTTTAGGTACATCAGATTAAAATTGTTTTTTATGGATTTAACCTGCCCCTGTTAAACAAGATTAATCATTGTAAGAGTGTCAATATACAATGTTGAAGCAGTGTAAATTGGTACAGCATCACAACTGTATTCAAACGGGTGTAATATAACAATAAAGCTAAACTTTCTTTTGGTCCCAGGTGTTATACAATGTTCCCTTCCTTTCCTAAGTTGAATGAACATTTCTTTGTCCACTTCATATCTGAAAAGACAAGATAAAAGTTGATAGGTTAGATATTTTTTCTGTTAACCCTCCCATCTGTGCTCACACATTATAATGCCATGGGAAAACACGATTTGCCATAAAGCAGATCAGACCTGTTGACCCATTAATTCTACTAAACTGCCTATACAGTTGCTAGAACTCTCTGGTTTCAGAGTGTCCCTTCTCCTTGACCTTATTTAACCTGTGTCTTCTCTTTGTTTTTACTTGAAGAAGCCTTTTTTCCAATTTATATCAAGGGCCATTATCCTGCAAATATAATCCTACATGGAGTTCCCATTGAAGCCTATAAGCAGTAGATCCTTTTTCAGGATTCATAGATTAATAGTGTTTAAGACCAGAAGAAACAAGTAAATCATCTGCTCTGACTTCCTGTATGTTACAGATCATTAAATTTTGAAGCCTTTCAACTGTCAGGGATAAAGCCATTTAAAATATTGATTTGGGGTTGAATTGAGAAGGGGGATTGTTGGGGGATTGAAGTTTCCCTGCCATCTCTCTCACACACACACACAAAAGCAGGCAGCATAGTGTTCCCAAAATACATGGGATTTCAAGGTCCAGTAATTCACATATTATTTATTATTTGTATTCCCCAACACCTGTTATTCGTAACACCTAGGAGCCCTAGTCATGGCCCAAGACCCCCTTATTCTAGGTGCTGTACAAACACAGAAGGAACACATATTTCCTTCATGCATCTTTAGACAACAGCGTGTGCAGCACGCCAAAGCTAAGTGACTCTTACGGATAAATCTTGACTCCAACTCACACCCAATGCAGCCAATCAGCCCACCTAAAGGGAGCACCAGGGCTTCCACCAAGTTGCTGCCTATCACCCTTGGACTAATTTCCCAAGGAGGCATCAGAACCATGACTCTGCCCCTACATGCACAGTGGGAGTATGCTTGCACCCCCAAATGTCACAATACTTCCCAATGCTTCCCTGGGGTAGTACAGATTCACACACCCCCTTCAAACAGACTGAGGCTTAAAGGTAAAATCTAGTTCTTAATGTTCCTAAAATATGCTCTATTCCCTAGAGGTGGTTCCCTGAACACAAAACTGTCAGTTTCTTAGAAACATCTGTGATATCATAGTAGAAATGTCCATTGGTTTCCAATTAGCTGAGACTCCCAAACTCACTTCACATGTAGTCTTGAAAAACAGTTTTAGTGGCAAAAGACCAAAGCTTTCTTTGGGAGCCTTCATATCAGCTAATTTTCTTTTAAATTTCATTTTTAACCTTTTCTACATTATAGAAAAGTACGTGTCAACAGACTGGAATTAAAAAGGTGACAAACTGTGAAGAATTAAAACTTCTAATTTAACAGATGAGCAACTGCAAATAACAAAATCTCAGACAAACACAGTTTTAATGAAAGGTGACATGCTAGAGATAGTTTTTTTTCTCATCATCAGGTAACAACAAATGAGTTTAGGAAGCCATACAATAATACCGTGATTGCAATAACAAATTCATATCCTGTGCTGTTAATTTTGTTTTGTTGCTTGCTTTCTGAAACTACCTATGACACTTCTTTTGTAATAGTATATTTTCTTCACACTAGAAGTGTCAGAATTTGTTCATGTCTGGACTAGCTCTCATCTCTTATTACTATCAAGTATTGCTCTTATTTTTCATCCCCCTGTGGAGTTTAATTTTTTAGCCTGCTGAGGTGTAGTGAAGGTATATAGTTCTGTGGAGCATTATGCAATATTTGACGTATATAGAAGTGCTATGTTTTGTTCATGTTGCAGACCTGCTTAGAGAGAAATATTGAATTATGGTAAAACTCAGAACAGAAATTCAACATGAATCAAGCAAACCATTAAACTAAACTAATTATGGATCTAAGAATTGCTAAAAAATTGCTGACTGATTGCAAAGAACTAGGGACATGGTTAGCTGGCCCTTATAGCTTATTAGCTATATTTCCAAAGAGTGCATGTGCAAGTCCCATTATTTGTTGATGAGATTTTTCTGTATGTACCTCCCACTCATTGCTTGGTAAATGTATCCCTTAGAGTACTTACCTATTTGTTCCGCACACTGGCTTTGAATACTTGATCATGCTCTTAGCCTTTTCCCAGTTTGTGTTCTGAATGGTTGTTTTCGTTTTGTTTTTAAGAGACTATTAGAATTAACACAACCGGAAAGAGTGTTTGGTCTATTTTGCTACTTTCATTGAACATTTTGTTGGCAAGATTTTTATCTTTGCTTGTGTCTTTGAGCATAGCCATACATTGTTTCCCCGAGTTTAACTATAATAGTTAGCTCTCTGGTCTGCCTAAAGCTTCATTTGTTCTCTCTGTATGCCCACATTTTTTAAAAATACTTTGAAAACAAAAAGCTCTAGATAAGAGCTAAGGGCTTGTCTACACAGCGACTTAGTGCACAGCAAGCCAGGGTGTGAATGTACAGCACACTAGCCTGCCACACACTAACTGACTGTGTGTGTTATGTTACAGCATACACACAAAGACATTAGATAAAAACATAAAATACTCTTGCTGGAAGGTTGCAATGTAACACTACTTTATTTCTCCAAATTTAGAACTATAACATACAAGGACCCAAAACCAGAAAGAGACAAAGTAGGCTGCTCCCTAAAACAGAGAGGAACACCTTACCCCACCTTACTCTCAGCTGGCTGGCTGCACACTGACTGCTGCTATGCCCAGATTGCATGTTTCTCTGCAGAGTCCCCTAGCCTGCAAGCAGGGCCAGGGGAAAAAATTTAAAAGTGACAGCCTATAATCTGAACACAGTTTTTAACACCACAGTGTGAACCCTGCTACCATGCACTAAAAGTTGTTCCCATGCACCTAAAGTTACCACTTTGACATTCTCTCACTTCAAACAGCAGTACATCAAAATGCAATGTGGAATTTTTAGAGTGTGATAGCAGGGTCCACATGGCCAGCTATGCGTGGCAGGCAAGTGTGCTGTACATTCATACTCTGGCTTGCAGCATACTATCTCTCCATGTAGACAATCCCTAAGAATTGTAACTATTATTACCACTCTTCTTAATGTCAAAGATCATTGTATGTGTACAGTGAGCATGTTTAAACACGCTATATTGGTTCTATTTTGTATTATTATATTACAGGTGCCTTAGAGGCTCCTGCCAAGATCAGGGTCCCATTGTACTAGGCACTGTTCAAACATATAGCCTGAGACAGTCACTGCCATGAAGCCCTCAGACAAAAGTAGTTTTATCCCCATGTTACACATGGGGAACACAGAGGGATTAAATAACTTTCCCAAGATCACAGGAAGTTGGTGGTTGTGCTGGAAATTTAATCCTGATCTTCTGAGTCTCAAAACAGTATCCTAACCAAAAGATCTCCCTGCCTTCCCACACCCCATTCTTCTCATCAAGTACCTGCAGTAACATGTCTTCCAGTACTTAGAAAAGGAAATACCATAGTTCTGCAGTCGCTGATGAGAGGTGAATGTTTTTTATGGCACCCTCTGTATATGGGGAGGAGAAGATATCCAGCATGTTTGTGAATTTCTGATTTCTGGATGGAGAGTGAATGTTGCTTATGTTGGAGAAAAGCCGCTGGACACTGGTGTATCTTCTTACTAATTTTGCCATGAGTGGCTAGCATACAGCTTACTGCCCTCTCATCATTCAAATCTCTCCTAAAGGTCCACTTTCAGCCATGACACTTACAAAACACCCATCAACACCAGTATTTATTTGTATTAGCTATTAATTTAGATTTATACAAATGCTAAAAATAGAGTGTCAGTTCTTTCTGTGTAGGGGCCCTTGACATAATTTTTAAATACAATAACATAATGCCCACCCTCAACTAAAGTGCTGCAGTACAAACTAATATTGCCCACTGCAAACAAACCGGACAAATCAAAAAGATCATATAATTCTCTTTCTCCCACAGATTCCCCCCCTTCCAAATTCCCCTCTCCACAGTCCCATTTTCAAATGCTGGGGCAGGGGGAGGAATGGGGGGGATGGAGATGAGCCTTATTGTGTTCCCTGAAGGCCCTGAGAGACTGATTGTTGTAGAAAGGTGTGTGGAAGCAGGGTGGACAAACTCCAAAGCCATTGTAGCCTCACAGAGAATGTTTCTACAACACACTACAAATTAGCCTAAATTGAAATCCAGATGAAAACTTTTTAAATTGGGGTTCTTTCTATCCATGCTTTGAGTTCAAGTCTGTTATACAGAATTTAGATGCAAGTTTTGCAAAGTTCAAGGGAGTGAGGCTCTTAGCATGATGAACTGGAACCATAAACTCCCTGAACATTAAATCTCACCAAATGAGGGTCAATCCCATCCTCATCATCGTATCCACTCATTATACTCCACACCTGAACATAGCCACTCTATGAACTTCATACCCTCATATCTCAGTGACTGTACTTTGACCCATCAACCTTTTACCCCCATTCGGGGATATTGCAGATTATGTATTCCTTATGCCACCTGATCTTAAACCAAACTTTGCACCCTCGATAATCTGTATGTTTTTCCCTGATAACCAGAAACTTCTATGCTCAAACTCTGTTCACTTTTTTTTTTACATCATCTTAATAAAAATTTTAAATCTGTTAAATAAATGGACCACTAGCAATTGTCAGGGGGAAACAGTTAAACTTAAATACAGTTCCAGATGATAAAATTTGCACCAAGGAGGAAGTACTGAGGCCAAATGTTCAAACTTGGGATGTTTATAGTAAAGTACTTAACTCTTTATTTAGGCACCTACATAGCAATGCTGAGTAGAGTGAAAGAATTACTTCTCGTGTCTTGCTTACAACACTCCCAGAATGCTGTTGACTTTTTTAGCAATAGCATTACATTGTTGACTCATATTTAGCCACTATAGCCCCCAGACCCTTTTTTGCAGTACTCCGTCCTAGGCAGTCCATTCCCATTTTCTATTTGTGAAATTGATTATTCCTTCCAAACAGTAGAACATAACAGGATCCTGCTTCTGATACAGTACACAAGTGTCTAGCAGCAGATCACTTAAGAAGTGAAACATTCACCATTTCAAAAAGTGTTCGTCAAACTCATTGTGTTTGTTCACACTTAAATCTCTTTTGGTTCTAAAGTGCTCGTTTTCATACAAACATAATTATTTTGGAAAGGTTTGAAACAACAAGGGTGGATCAAAATTCCAAAATTCTGAGATGATATGTGCCATCTGAACTGTGACAAGCTGAAATCAATGCACATTGATGCAGCTATGTTGTGGGTGATAGCGTAATAGTCTTTGGAAATATATGGGACCAGATTCAGACCTACTGTAAATGGGAGTAACTCCACCGTAGTCAATCAGGTCAGATGCTCAAATGATGCAAATCAGCATAGCTGCACTGAGGTCAAATGGAGCTATTCTGATTTACACCAGCTAAGGATCTGGCCCAATGGAAATTAATCAGATTCTGCTGGGTTAGATTTAACCTAATATGACATTGTTCAGTAGCAATGTTTAAAGCTAACAGAATAATACAATCCACTTAAAATTTAGAATTGTTCTGTCATGATTTAAAAATGGTACTAGTTCTTTCAATCAAGGGGTATATTTTTACCATAACGCACAGGAATTTAACTAGGAGACTATTAGCGTCAATAAAGATCACGTATCAGAGGGGTAGCCGTGTTAGTCTGAATCTGTAAAAAGCAACAGAGGGTCCTGTGGCACCTTTGAGACTAACAGAAGTACTGGGAGCATAAGCTTTCGTGGGTAAGAACCTCACTTCTTCAGATGCAAGTAATGGAAATCTCCAGAGGCAGGTATAAATCAGTGTGGAGATAACAAGGTTAGTTCAATCAGGGAGGGTGAGGTGCTCTGCTAGCAGTTGAGGTGTGAACACCAAGGGAGGAGAAACTGTTTCTGTAGTTGGATAGCCATTCACAGTCTTTGTTTAATCCTGATCTGATGGTGTCAAATTTGCAAATGAACTGGAGCTCAGCAGTTTCTCTTTGGAGTCTGGTCCTGAAGTTTTTTTGCTGTAAGATGGCTACCTTTACATCTGCTATTGTGTGGCCAGGGAGGTTGAAGTGTTCTCCTACAGGTTTTTGTATATTGCCATTCCTGATATCTGACTTGTGTCCATTTATCCTCTTGCGTAGTGACTGTCCAGTTTGGCCAATGTACATAGCAGAGGGGCATTGCTGGCATATGATGGCATATATAACATTGGTGGACGTGCAGGTGAATGAGCCGGTGATGTTGTAGCTGATCTGGTTAGGTCCAGTGATGGTGTTGCTGGTGTAGATATGTGGGCAGAGTTGGCATCGAGGTTTGTTGCATGGGTTGGTTCCTGAGTTAGAGTTGTTATGGTGTGGTGCGTGGTTGCTGGTGAGAATATGCTTGAGGTTGGCAGGTTGTCTGTGGGCGAGGACTGGCCTGCCTCCCAAGGTCTGTGAAAGTGAGGGATCATTGTCCAGGATGGGTTGTAGATCACTGATGATGCGTTGGAGAGGTTTAAGCTGAGGACTGTAGGTGATGGCCAGTGGAGTTCTGTTGGTTTCTCTTCTGGGCCTGTCTTGTAGCAGGAGGCTTCTGGGTACACGTCTGGCTCTGTTGATTTGTTTCTTTATTTCCTTGTGTGGGTATCGTAGTTTTGAGAATGCTTGGTGAAGATCTTGTAGGTGTTGGTCTCTGTCTGAGGGGTTGGAGCAGATGCGATTGTACCTCAGTGCTTGGCTGTAGACGATGGATCGTGTGGTGTGACCGGGGTGGAAGCTGGAGGCATGAAGGTAGGCGTAGCGGTCGGTGGGTTTTCGGTATAGGGTGGTGTTAATGTGGCCATCGCTTATTTGTACGGTGGTGTCCAGGAAGTGGACCTCCCGTGTAGATTGGTCCAGGCTGAGGTTGATGGTGGGGTGGAAGCTGTTGAAAGCATGGTGGAATTCTTCCAGGGTCTCCTTCCCATGGGTCCAGATGATGAAGATGTCATCAATATAGCGTAGGTAGAGAAGGGGTATGAGTGGACGAGAGCTGAGGAAGCGTTGTTCCAGGTCAGCCATAAAAATGTTGGCATATTGTGGGGCCATGCGGGTGCCCATAGCGGTGCCACTGGTCTGGAGGTATATATTGTCACCAAATTTGAAATAATTGTGCGTGAGGATAAAGTCACAGAGCTCAGCAATAAGTTGTGCTGTGTCATCATCAGGGATACTGTTCCTGACAGCTTGTATTCCATCTGTATGTGGGATGTTTGTGTAGAGAGCCTCTACATCCATGGTGGCTAGGATGGTGTTTTCTGGGAGGTCACCAATGCATTGTAGTTTTCTCAGGAAATCTGTGGTGTCACGGAGATAGCTGGGAGTGCTGGTGGCGTAGGGTCTGAGTAGGGAGTCCACATATCCAGACAGTCCTTCGGTGAGAGTGCCAATGCCCACAGATTTCCTGAGAAAACTACAATGCATTGGTGACCTCCCAGAAAACACCATCCTAGCCACCATGGATGTAGAGGCTCTCTACACAAACATCCCACATACAGATGGAATACAAGCTGTCAGGAACAGTATCCCTGATGATGACACAGCACAACTTATTGCTGAGCTCTGTGACTTTATCCTCACGCACAATTATTTCAAATTTGGTGACAATATATACCTCCAGACCAGTGGCACCGCTATGGGCACCCGCATGGCCCCACAATATGCCAACATTTTTATGGCTGACCTGGAACAACGCTTCCTCAGCTCTCGTCCACTCATACCCCTTCTCTACCTACGCTATATTGATGACATCTTCATCATCTGGACCCATGGGAAGGAGACCCTGGAAGAATTCCACCATGCTTTCAACAGCTTCCACCCCACCATCAACCTCAGCCTGGACCAATCTACACGGGAGGTCCACTTCCTGGACACCACCGTACAAATAAGCGATGGCCACATTAACACCACCCTATACCGAAAACCCACCGACCGCTACGCCTACCTTCATGCCTCCAGCTTCCACCCCGGTCACACCACACGATCCATCGTCTACAGCCAAGCACTGAGGTACAATCGCATCTGCTCCAACCCCTCAGACAGAGACCAACACCTACAAGATCTTCACCAAGCATTCTCAAAACTACGATACCCACACAAGGAAATAAAGAAACAAATCAACAGAGCCAGACGTGTACCCAGAAGCCTCCTGCTACAAGACAGGCCCAGAAGAGAAACCAACAGAACTCCACTGGCCATCACCTACAGTCCTCAGCTTAAACCTCTCCAACGCATCATCAGTGATCTACAACCCATCCTGGACAATGATCCCTCACTTTCACAGACCTTGGGAGGCAGGCCAGTCCTCGCCCACAGACAACCTGCCAACCTCAAGCATATTCTCACCAGCAACCACGCACCACACCATAACAACTCTAACTCAGGAACCAACCCATGCAACAAACCTCGATGCCAACTCTGCCCACATATCTACACCAGCAACACCATCACTGGACCTAACCAGATCAGCTACAACATCACCGGCTCATTCACCTGCACGTCCACCAATGTTATATATGCCATCATATGCCAGCAATGCCCCTCTGCTATGTACATTGGCCAAACTGGACAGTCACTACGCAAGAGGATAAATGGACACAAGTCAGATATCAGGAATGGCAATATACAAAAACCTGTAGGAGAACACTTCAACCTCCCTGGCCACACAATAGCAGATGTAAAGGTAGCCATCTTACAGCAAAAAAACTTCAGGACCAGACTCCAAAGAGAAACTGCTGAGCTCCAGTTCATTTGCAAATTTGACACCATCAGATCAGGATTAAACAAAGACTGTGAATGGCTATCCAACTACAGAAACAGTTTCTCCTCCCTTGGTGTTCACACCTCAACTGCTAGCAGAGCACCTCACCCTCCCTGATTGAACTAACCTCGTTATCTCCACACTGATATATACCTGCCTCTGGAGATTTCCATTACTTGCATCTGAAGAAGTGAGGTTCTTACCCACGAAAGCTTATGCTCCCAGTACTTCTGTTAGTCTCAAAGGTGCCACAGGACCCTCTGTTGCAATAAACATCACCTGGCTTTATCTCTAAACATCATGCTGAAAACTTGCCTGCAAGTGTGTGCTGTATAACAATCATAGACATGTACAGCGACTAACTACATTTACATGATTTGTTAGCTGTGCATCGTATTTATTATATAACATGTAATATAATAGCCACATGGACTATCAGGAAGGGTTTAGCTTAGCATGCATTGTAATGCATGCTGCACAATATGACCACAGAATAACAACTCCTTTTGACTTATTGTTATTCAAGGTGCACAGTGAAGCAAGTCATTTTTCTGCGTGTTATAAATGTGCACAAAATAGCCGAGAACACTGAGCCTGATCCTGAGAGAGAGAGAGAGCCCCAGCAATTCCAAATGATGATTTAATGGGACTTTCAACTGTTCAGCATCTCTCAGGAACAGCTCCTCATGGTCTTGGTCCTGCATGCAACTCCCTTTAGAGATAATGGGAGGCACAGCATACTGTGCACACTGAGAACACAATTTCTTACAACACATGATATCTACATAGAGTCATAGAACCATAGATCTGGAAGGGACCTCAAGAGGTCATCTAGTCCAGTCCCCTGCACTAAAGGCAGGACTAAGTATTATCTAGACCACCCCGACAGGTGTTTGTCCAACCTGCTCTTAAAAATCCCCAATGATGAAGATTCCACCACCTCCCTAGGCAATTTATTCCAGTGCTTAATCACCCTGGCAGTTAGGAAGTTTTTCGTAATGTCCAACCTAGACCACCCTTGCTGCAATTTAAGCCCATTGGTTCTTGTCCTATCCTCAGCGGTTAAGAACAACAATTTTTCTCCCTCCTCCTTGTAACAACCTTTTATGTATCATGTCCCCTCTCAGTCTTCTCTTCTCCAGACTAAACAAACCCAATTTTTTCAATCTTCCATGACTTTTCAAGTATAATTGCTAATAGCTCAGATATCTCCTCAGTCAGCTCCTTGAATATTCTAGGATGCATTTCATCATGCCTGGTGATTTGAAGACATCTAACTTGTCAAAGTCATTTTTGACTTGTTCTTTCCCTATTTTAGACTCTGATCCTACCTCATTTTCACTGGCATTCACTATTTTAGATGTCCCATCGCCACCAACCTTCTTGGTGAAAACTGAAACAAAGAAGTCATTAAGCACCTCTGCCATTTCCACATTTTCTGTTATTGTCTTTCCCCCCTCATTGAGTAACGGGCCTACTTTATCCTTGGTCTTCGTCCTGCTTCTAATGTATTTGTAGAATGTTTTCTTATTTCCTTTTATGTCCCTAGCTAGTTTGATCTCATTTTGTGCCTTGGCTTTTCTAATTTTGTCCCTACATACTTCTGTTATTTGTTTATATTCATCCTTTGTAGTTTGACCGAGTTTCCCCTTTTTGTAGGACTCAGCTTGTGGAAAATCTTCCTCACAACACACAGTTCCTCATTCTCTGCCACATTAAAATCAATCAGCAGATACTGTCAATCATGCCTAAGACCATGGGAAAATCAGAAATTAAATCTAAGCCTCCCTTTGCAGTCTGCTGCTGCATGTGGAGTTGTCAGAAATTCAACGAATGCCTGGGTGTGTTATAGTGTGTCATTAAGGGATCGAGCAAGGCACCAGGATGCAGAAGGCTGACTCATCTTGGTAGCATCTCTACTACTCGTTGCAAAAATGCTATCCTAGTGTACACTGAATTCAGGCTTCAGAAGTGATCTCAGATACCTGTCATGAATCTCCTATCCAAATAAAAAATGGATGAGCTGCTCGTAACAGGGTGATGCTTATAAATAGGGTAACTCATGAGCAGAGTGCCTGAGTGTGTAAGGATAATGATAAAAACGCATGAGAATGTGAGCTCATAAATCCTGTCAGCACTTGAGTGTGGTGGGCCCTCCTGATTATGGGTGGAAAGACCTCTTTGTCACTATCTCAAGGGAATTAACCAGCCCCTGAATATTTATGTTGTATGTATTTGGAATGGCCAAGGAATAAGAAAGCTCGTTCTGCTCTCATGTGGAGATTGTAGCTCTATTATAACCTATTGCTTGGGGGATAATATTCGCCTGGGTAGCACTGGGATATATTAGCAGTTAAGACAATATTCATACTGTGGAGCACCTATCAGCCAATGGACTGGTGAATGCATGGGGAAACTGAATAAACTTACTTACCAAAAATGGATTTCCTGTTTACAAGCATCCAGAGGGAGATACTTATTTGGGCCAGTATGAATATAAGTTTCTTTATTATTTTTAAAACCACTCCTCTAAGTGCTGTGTAACCTTCTGGGCAAAATAAATCCTATTTTGTTTTGGAGAAATGGCTTCTGGGACACTGCATACTACTACTGTCCATAGGCTCCTGAAAGACAACTTTGCAGGGTCCAGTCCCAGTTGGACTCGATGAATTAGTCATGGTTAGTACCAAGGGAAGGCTGTAACCCAGGTCATGATCTGAGAGTGGGAAAATTGCAGAATTTCGGCCCAGAACAGGGCCTGACATCTGTGGAGTTGAACTTGGTGAGACCCTGAGAAAGGGCAGTGGGGGGCAGCCTACCCAGGGACCTTCAGAGTGACAAGGAGGCAAGATAAGTAGGCAGGGGGGAAATGATAAGGTGAGGGATGGAGGTGGTAGATATGAAGAGGCCCAGGGGAGAAAGCTCAGAGCAGCAGCATTTAAAGGAGAGAGGAGTATCAAGTCTTCTCATTTTATAGTAGGCATTTGAGGTTTGGGGGGTATTTCTGTGAGGATGTTCTTTCATTCATAGTATATGGCAAATTGCACCTCAATTTCAAGTCCTTCTACAGCTTTAACTCGAGAAACAAAGGGACAAAGTGAGTATGAAAATATGGGCCTCGTTCACCACTGCATTCCTCCAGTTTTATGCTGGTTTGTCAATGAGCTGACACCAGCATATTTCACCTCTCATTTCCTCGCCATGCTATTCCTTCTACTCTTCAGGTATTACTAAAGAGAAAATGGAGATCAACAAAGGTATGAGAGACCCCTTTTTATAGCCTCCCTCTCAAGAAAGCCAGAAGTGTCCACTGTACTCCCAGCGAGTATGTCTCTGACTGTGATGTTTTGTGTAGGTAAATATAATGTTTATGTGGTAATAGCTGTTTGCCTATGCACTGTCTCTGTGTAAACCGTCAGTAATGAATTGATATGTGTTTACTTTAAATTTGACTTACTTTATTATAGAAATGCCTTGTGCCATATTTTTCTCATTTAACAGCTAACAAATGTTAGATCATGAACTACTTGTATCTCGTTTGGATTATCCTAAATTTCCTTATAAATGAGTTTGCTTTATGTATGTTCCAGGAAGAAGGGCTTTGACCAGCTAACATCATCCTAGAATAGAAAATAAAACTGGGTGGCCATGTAGCTTAGATTACATCTATCAATTGAAAAGCCAGCAGACAGCAGCAAAGAAATGCTGAAAGCTATCAGGAGGAAGAGTTTGCATGTGTCCAGTTTAAACAGAGAAAACAAATAACTTCCAGTGTTACATTCAGCACTTGTCAGAATTGTCCCAATCCAGCAAAGCACTTGAGCATGTGCTTATCTTCAAGTAGTTTAGTAATTCCATCTGCTTCAGTATCCCACTAGCAGTAAGATATAGGACCCAATTCTCTGCTGGCATAACTAATGAAGTTAATGGTGTTAAGCCAGCATAAAATTTGACCCATATTCTGTATAGTAGAGTATTAGTCAAACAAAATAACTAATCATCATAACCATTGAGGATTAAGGCCCTGATCCAGCAAATTACCTGAGCACATGCTTATCTTTAAGCACATGAGAAGCCCTCACACTGTTAATGTGATTGTTCAGTTCCAAAAGAAATTATAAAAGAGTGGTTTAACTTTAAGAGAGTGGCTATTTTGAATTGGTTACAATTTTTGTAATGTGTAATACCATTGTGTACTAACAAAGCTCCAATATTATGTAAGTATTTTCATAAAGAAAAAGGAACCTCTCACCTGGAGAATCAAATTGTTTACTAGCTGATCACTGATGTGTTATTGTTTCAAACTATCCCATCTTGCTGCTGAAAATTTTTCCTTGTGCTTGATGTCTGAAGTGTTACAACATCCATCTCCTCCCCCCATCCCCATTCTGATTAGGTTCCCCTAGGCAGACCTACAGGTGTTGGATCTGCAGAGCAGATACACTGGGATATTGAGTCTGCTTTCAATATTACATACGACACATTCCTAAATAGCTTTTAAAATAATTTAAAACATGAAAGCCTATAGAAAACTAAAATAAAGACTTGGGTCTCAGTCCTGCTCCCATAGAAGTCAATAACAAATTCCTATTCAGGAAAGTGGTGTAGGATCGGACCCTAGATCTCAAGAGTTGCTGGACTTGGGAATTGCAGGTACTCAGCACTTCTCAGTCAGGCCCTGCATGAACAAATTTACTGCAATCCAAGCTATAGCAAAAAGACAAAAAGAAGAAGCATTCAGTATTGCAGCTCCTTTGAACTATACAGGTTGTTAAATAATAAGCCAGAGAGTATAAATCCAATAAGGACAAAATGTGATGTATAAATTAGAACATTCACTTGAATTTAACAAAAATATTGATGATGTGGTGCAGAACCATCTGCATTGCTCCATCTGCCAGGTGGGAGACGAAACAGGAATGTAATAAAATCATTAATAATCCTTTGAGGGGTAGTTACATGTTTTAAATAAATTAGACTACACTGATATTACACTTTTTTAAACAGGAGCATACTATTGTCATTATTTAACTTACATGTAAAATACAGTCTTAACCTGTAATATGTGACAGGTATCTAAGTAACTCAAATATTAAAGACTATTTATAAAACACTGTAAATTGAGGAAGTTAAGAAACTTTGTGAGCATGGTGAAATGAGAGGAAATATTAAAACCAAGAGTGCCGCAGAAGGCTGGTAGATCCTAAAAGTCCCCAGACCTTATTTTTTGAGATGTTCAGCACTCACAAAACAAATCTCTTTTAGAGTCAGTGGGAGCTGTGTGCCTTGAAAAGCAGGCCCCATTGTGTTTAAAGAGCAGTGCTACAATGCCAATGGAAAAAATAATGCTGCAATGAATAAAAGCTGGCTAATGTGATTCCACATCAGGCTTCCAGAAAATCTGTCCAGAAAATGGAGAAGTGGAAGGAAACAAACAAACAAAAAATCTCTAGAGTCATGGAATGTGAGGAATGAGATTGAGCGAGAGAGGCTAATTAGGTCTTTTGGATGTCCCCACCCCAGCAGGAATGTTCCTTACAGAATATTTTATAGTGCTTTATCAAATGCAGTTTTAAGCATCCCATGTGATGGGGTTTCCACCACTTCCCTGGGAGGATGGCCCATAGCTGATACATCGCAGTATCTGGAAGTTTTTTTCCTGTCTAAATTTTCCATTTCCTAATTTCATCCTGTTTCTCTTCTTATACCCCTTCTATTTACTAGTCACACCCATAAAATATTTGTAGACTGCTACATCCTCTCTTGACTCTTAGCCAAACCATGGCTATTTCATTCTTTTAATCTTTCTGCATAAATCAATACATCCAGCCCAGTGATGATTGTTGTGGGCCTTCTTTGAACTTCCTCCAACATGTTAAGATCTTTTTAGTATTGAAGTGCCTTCACCTATATATAGTATTCCAGGTGCAATCACCCCAAAGCCACAGGAGAAAGTCTTGTTTTCCTGTTCTGTAACTTGATGGCTCTGTATGCATCCGCAGATCACAATTTTTTGCAGCCATATTGCAAATTCATGTCTAATTTCCGATTTGTTATCACCTGTGATCTCTTTGCAGTATTATGGCTTCCTAGGTCTCTCTCTCCCATTTAATCTGTTTGGATTAATTTCCTCTAAATACACTTATCTTTAATTTTCCAAGATTTAATCTCCTGTTATTTTCTGTCCATACTTATAACTTATTTAGGTCCCTTCTACTATGTTTTTGTCCCCAGTGATATTTATAGCTCCTCTGAGATTAATATCATCTGCAAATTTAATTACTTTGATGTTTATCTGCTTTTCTAGATCATTAATGAAGATATTACATAAGATGTGGTGTAACACAAGTCCTTATAGTAGCCTATAAATTATCTTCCTGCAACCTGATACATTATCATTTTAGCTTAATCGTTGCGTCAGACCTTCTGCCAGGTTTCAGTCCCTATCATGGTGCTCATTTACAAGCCAGTTTGTTCTGGGAGCAAAATGTCTGGTGCATCAAGCGTTCATTAAAATCCAAATATAGTATATCTGTGATGTTGCCATCAGCATATAATTTTGTAATTCTATCATAAAACCACCAGTTGAATTTATCTGGCAATATTTAGCCTTAATAAATCTATACTGCTCCTTGTTTATGATTCTGCTATTATCTAAGGCAAGCAAACTGCACCAATCTTAGCACATGTAGCCTGAAAGGGGGTGGACCAGTGGAGCTGAACTGCACAAAGGAGGTAAGAGGCTATGGAGAACCATCACAATTGGGCACAGAGGGGAGACAAGAGTGTCTGGTTCCATTATACCACAAAGTGTGTTGTACTTGATGCTGCAGCTACACTAGCATGGAAGTGGGGTTGGAGAGGAGGTGTCTCCTATACGATGGCCCATCAATGGCTATTAGCCAAGATGCTCAGGGACACAACTCCATGTTCTGGGTGTCCCTGAACCTGACTGCCAGAAGCCTAGACCGGATGACAGGGGATGGATCACTCAATAATTGCCCTGTTCTGTTCATTCCCTCTAAAGCATCTGGCACTGGCCACTGTCTGAAGAGAGGAAACTGGGCTAGAAAGACCTTTGGTCTGACCCGGTATGGCCAGTCTTATATTTTTATGTTTATGATAGGTGTGTGCCTCATGGATCTGCCATTACACAAGTCCATCAGCCAAACACCCCACCTCCTCTTGTATGGAAGAGGGGATGCTACGGCTGTGAGGCTACCCCAACAGCAGCTGGAAGCTGTTCCACTGTTGCTCTTTATATCCCCGCCTTAACTTACTCTGACTAAAAGTTTGCAGGATCGAGAAAACAGTAGTGTCCACTAGATACAAGCCTCCAGAACTTTCAGCTACAGAAAAATATACGTGAGTGTATAAACATTTTTTCTAGAATGTTTAGGTTGCTGTCAAACCTAGGGTTGCCAGGTGTCCAGTTTTCGACTGGAACACCCAGTCAAAAAGGGACCCTGGCAGCTCCAGTCAGCACCATTGACCGGGCCGTTAAAAGTCCGGTCGGTGGTGCAGTGGAGCTAAGATAGGCTCCCTGCCCTTCTATGTGTAGGGGCAGCCAGGGGGCTCCACTCTCTGTTTCCACCCCAAGCACCAGCTCTGCATCCACGTAGGAACCAGAGTGGGGACATGCTGCTGCTTCCGGGAGCTGCCTGAAGTAAGCACCACCCAGAGTCTGTATCCCTGATCCCCTCCTGCACCCCAACCCCCTGCCCCAGCCCTGGTCTCCCTTCTGCCCTCTGAATCCCTCAGCCCCAGACTGGAGCAATCTCCTGCACCCCAAACCCCTCAGCCCCAGCCCCACCCCAGAGTCTGCACCCCCCACATGCCTCAACCCCCTCCCCCCGCCCCAGCCCTGATCCCCCTCCTGCCCTCTGAACCCGGAGACCCGTCCTGCACCCCAAACCCCTCATCCCCAATGTGACGGGTTTGGTCACAGAGACCCTCTTGGGACTATCACCTGATGTGCTGAAATTACCTCTGAGCCTGTTTTCCCTGCCAGCTTGGGACTCTAGAACCCTGCCTTGTTGAGCCAGACACGCTAGCCTGCTGCAACACAGACCCAAGTCTGAACCACGCCCACAAAGCTGCAGACTTTAACTGAAAACCACTCTGCAGGTTACCTATCTCCAGCACCCAGACTCCCAGTTCCCAATGGGATTCAAACCCCAAATAAATTGATTATACTCTGTATAAAGCTTATACAGGGTAAACTCATGAATTGTCCACCCTCTATATAAACAGAGAGATATGCACAGATGTTTGTTTCCCCCATGTATTAATCACTTACTCTGGGTTTACTAATAAACAAAAGTGATTTTATTAAGAATAATAAGTAGGATTTAAGTGGTTTCAAGTAATAACAGACAGAACAAAGTAAGTTACCAAGCAAAATAAAACAAAACACGTAAATCTAAGCCTAATACATTAAGAAACTGAATACAGGTAAATCTCATCCTCAGAGGTGTTCCAATAAGCTTCTTTCACAGACTAGACTCCTTCCTAGTCTGGGCCCAATCCTTTCCCCGGTACAGTCCTTGTTAATTCCAGCTCAGGTGGTAACTAGGGGATTTCTCATGACTGGCAGCCCCCTTTGTTCTGTTCCACCCCCTTTTATAGCTTTGGCCCAAGGTGGGAATCTTTTGTCTCTCTGGGTCCCCACCCCTCCTTCTAAATGGAAAAGCACCAGCTTTAAGATGGATTTCAGCATCATGTAACATGGTCACATGTCCTGTGAGACCCCTAGTCTCCATTCTTCCAGAGCTGGCTAGCATGTACCCCAGAAGGTTTGCAAGTAAACAGAGCCATTCACAACCAATTGTCCTAGTCAATGGGAGCAATCAAGATTCCAAGCCACCATTAATGGCCCACACTTTGCATAATTACAATAGGACTTCAGAGTAATACTTCATATTTCTATCTTCAGATACAAGAATGATACATTCATACAAATAGGATGAACACACTCAGTAGATTATAAGCTTTGTAATGATACCTTACAAGAGACCTTGTGCATAAAGCATATCCCAGTTACATTATATTCACACATATGGAGTGCAACGTCACACCCAGTCCCACCCCAGAGTCTTCACCTCCAGCCAGAGCCCTCACACCCCTGAGACACCTGCCCTAGCCCGGAGCCCCCTCCCACACACTGAACCCCTAATTTCTGGCCCCATCCCAGAGCCTGCATCCCCAGCCGGAGCCCTCACCCCTTCCCGCACCTCAACTCCCTGCCCCTGCCCAGTGAAAATGAGGGAGTGAGGGTGGGGAGAGCGAGCGACAGAGGAAGGGGGGATGGAGTGAGTGGGGGCCGGGCCTCGGAGGAGGGGCAGGGGCAGGGAAGGGTGTTCGGTTATGTGGGAGTAGAAAGTTGGCAACCCTAGTCAAACCCTGGCCCCAATTTTGCAAACTCATATATGAAGTGATTAAAGTAAGGGAAATGCTCATACAACCAATCATATTTGCAATGCCCAGGCAATGATGTGTTTGGGGCATTACTACTTATTAAAAATCACTTTTAGCCTAAAGGATAATCGTTGTCCATTTTAAACATATGAGTCTCAAACCAAAGAAAATTACTCAGAACAGATTATAGTGGGATGTTTTTCTGACTTTTTAATCCTGCCTAGTTGATTCTTGCTATTCCTAGTGACCTCCTGAGTTGATCCCTCACATCTGTTGAATTTGTAACTACACTGTAGGTCTCAGACTTCTTGACATCTAGGTCTGAGTCCTTCCCAATAAAGATTTTGTATTCAGATATTTGTACGTGTGTTCAGATGTGGAGGGATGAGTTGGATTTGATTTTCATACGATTGTCTCAACCTCCCTCACAATTTTTGACATTGTGTCTATCTTTAAGAACAGAACAAAAAATTGAGGTCTCCAGAATAGCTGCACAAAATTTTTCCACCAAAAATTTTTTTTCACTGAAAAATACAGATTTTAAAACACCAAAATGTTTTGCAAATTTGTGTTGGTTTCATGAAACACTTTTGTTCATAAAAAAAATATCTGAAATAATCCAAGTGTTTTACTTCAACATTTTCAAAAGCAATGTTTTGATTTTTTGTTGTAAAATGCCTTTGGCTTCAAATTGTCCTTTCTTTTGCTTTTTAAAAAAGATGTATACACATTTAAATGATCAAAATCAGAACAAAATGTTTTCATTTCATTCAACCCAAAATAAAATGTTTTTGACTTTTCAATACACCAAAAGTTTCAAAAATTTAAGGTTTCAGTCCAAATGGAAATCAATATTTTTTTACTTTTTGAAATTGCCAATGAACTAAAAAATAATTTATTTGCCCAGCACTAGTCAGCAGCCATTAGTTTTGAACGCAAGAAGGATAAAATGAGCATTGCACTCTACTTCTCACTCTCTCATTATTTATTGTTTGACTTGCAGTAGCGTCTAAGCTCCCTAGTCATGGACCAGTTCCCCATTGTGCTAGGAGCTGTACAAACACAGAACAACAAAATAGTTCCTGCCCAAAAAACCTCACAATCTAAATATAAGACAAGATACAACATGCAGAGATAGGAGAACCCAAGAAAACAATGAAACAATAGTGGTCGGCGTGATAGGCAGTAAGCTCAGCATACAGTTGCCTAACCAGTGTTAAGTTTTTTGTAGGCAGGAAGCACACCAAAGTAGGGTTTTAAGGAAGGATTTGCAGGAGGACAATGAGGTAGCTTTGAGGAAGTTAACTTCTCCCAACTGTGAGGGGCAGCATGGGAGAAAGCACAAAGGTACTGGTTTGAAAATGTAACAAGTGGGAAAAGAAGGCTGCCATCACTGACAGAAAGGAGGCAGGAGATGACATCTTGGTAGTGTATGAGAGATGATAGGTAGTATGAGGATAGGCCTCGAAAGTGAGCAGAAGTCTGGTTATCTATCTAGGTACTTCGATGTATGCATTGATTTTGGAATAAAGAATTTAGAATATTTATTAACATAAAAAGTGTTACTAAATATATTTTTGTATATATCTACATTGTGTTTATTCTGTCCACCTTGCAAAAGCAATTGTGTGTATGTGTTTATAAAATTCATACATAAGTATATATATACACATATATATGTATATGCATAGTACTTTCACTAGCTTCACAATGTCATTCCCTGTGGCCTTACCTCTATTACACACATCATTCATTAGATTATGAAAACCATTTATGTCATGCAGCAGAACCAAATGAATTCACTAAGGGACCACCATTAGCATATCAAGTAGCTATTTCTCAGCTAAATATTCCTGACAGCTCTCATTACATATGATGGATGAGGTTTATAAGAGGTAGTGGTTCCAGAAGAAAATAAAACCTCAGCATTCTACCACATGTGACCCAATAACTAGCTGTCATTTTTCTATTGTCTGTTTACATTTCTTCCCTTTTTATCCTTTTAGGATGAAAGAGTTGTAAACCTCACACATAGATTAACTGCTTAATTTGAAATACATTAAAAATTGTGAGCCTAATTTAGACTTGATTCTGAATTTTGCAGGTGCTTTAGTCATGAGATATCAAATACTACATCATCACGGCTCCGTCGCAGCCGTATGACTATGGCTCCAAGGTGCAATGGTAGTACAAATAAATAATACTGATAATAAGTTGGACCTGCAGTTACCCAGTTTGTGCACACAACTGTGGCAGATGCGTATGCAGTTGGGAATGCCTTCTGGGTACCTTTTTGCACACAGACCTCCATTCTCCCTTTTTCAACATTTTTCTCTGATATTTTGAAATTTCCTGCTCTAAATTTTGCCATACAATATTAGCATTCAGGGCCAAATTCTCTACTGTGCTGATTAACACCAGCTGAGGATTTGGCCCTAAATTTTAAAAATATGAACCTTTATTTTTTATTGTAAAGAGATTTGTCATTTATATTCTTGGCCACCACAGACAGAACTAACAATTCAGGGAAGTGGACTGAAAATCAGGAGCCAGAATACCCCAGCAATTACATTGGTTGAGGTCATGTAAAAATTGCTTGGAAAAACATCTTGTCACTCTGGGAAAGATTATGTATCTATCTATTTTTAGGTGAAAAGTTCTTCCGATTTCTGTTAATCCTATGTCACACATTCATTAATCCCAGAATTGTTGTATGGTGGTCTAGTTCTATCTAAAATTGGATCTAATATTTCATTTCACACCTTTCACCCCTCCTTCTAATATATATACTGTAAAGTGGGGATCGGTACAGTAACATTTTGTGAAATATAATAAAATTCACCTTTGTTAACATTAGGAGTATAAACTGGACCAACAGCAAAGTCTAATCCAATCAAACTGATAACTACTACCAAAGCTCTATCCTCCACATTTTCCATTATTTTGGTGACACGTGAGTTTAGATATTAACTGGGAAAAATTGCAACTCCTCATAGTTTATTATTAAAGCATCTCTATAAATTCCTACTCTGACCCAGTATAATTCCACTTCTAAGAACTGAGTCTCTCACAGTAGAAAGATCAAGTGAGATGTCCTTCGGTTCTTGTTTTTGCAGTCAGGTTTTATTATATTTTAAGATGTTCAATAATTTATAAAAGTTGTATTTTTGGTATGCAACTGACAGCAGGCAGGGCCGGCGCTTCCACTAGGCGATGCTATGTGGTCGACTAGGAAGGCTGGATTTGGGAGGCGGCATTTTGCCGTCCCCGTGGCAATTCAGCGGCGGGGGTCCTTCCACTCTGCGTCTTTGGGGTGCTTCTGCGGCGGGTCCTTCACTCGCCCCGGGACCCGCCGCTGAAGCACCCCAAAGATGCGGAGCGGAAGGACCCCCGCCGCCGAATGCTCTGAGGAGGAGTGCTGCCGCCTAGGGCGGCAAAAACCCTGGCGCCGCTCCTGTCAGCAGGGCAATGTTCTTCAGCCTCATACAAGCAAAGGAGAGAGAATGGACATGGAGACTGAACTACCCACTAATCTCTAGAAGCTGTTCCCCCAGGGTTGATGCACATTTGTGAGGCTAGTGGGAAAACTCCGCTACCCTTGTCTGTGCCATCCCTGTTCCAGGGCCGCCCAGAGGGGGGGGCAAATGGGGCAATTTGCCTCAGGCCCTTGGCCCGCAGGGGCCCCCACGAAAATATAGTATTCTATAATATTGCAACTTTTTTTTATGGAAGGGGCCCCCAAAATTGCTTTGCCCCAGGCCCCCTGAATCCTCTGGGCAGTCCTGCCCTGTTCTGTGGATTAATGCAGGATTTCAGTCTCCTCAGCTGTAGTTCAGCGCCTTCCCCAAGCAGTATATTTGCTTAAAAAAAACAGTTAAAGGAAAAACATTACTGTAGATCGGGGTAGGCAACCTTTGGCACACCTGCCAAAAGCGGCATGCAAGCTGATTTTCAGTGGCACTCACACTGTCCGGGTCCTGGCCACCGGTCCGGGGGGCTCTGCATTTTAATTTAATTTTAAATGAAGCTTTTTAAACATTTTAAAAACCTTATTTACTTTACATACAACAATAGTTGAGTTATATATTATAGACTTATAAAAAGAGACCTTCTAAAAACATTAAAATGTATTACTGGCATACGAAACCTTAAATCAGAGTGAATAAATGAAGACTCGGCACACCACTTCTGAAAGGTTGCCGACCCCTGCTGTAGATTGAAAAAGAAATAACAAAAATACAAAGACACAAAGAAAGTCATGTGTTCCCCATGGAACTTATTTTTCATTCTAATGCAAATTAGGAATATAATGAAGAGAATATATTATGGGGAAAAGCATTGAAATTGCAAAAAAAAATCATTATTTTCTTTTTTTAAAAGTCCATTTTTTCAGTTTTAAATGATTTTTCAGTTCAAAATTTAAGCCAAAACAAGTAAAAAAAAGTTTTTAAAGGTAAAAATTATAATATTTGGTTGACCTGAACCAAATATTTGTTTGGATTGTTGGGTTGTGAACATTTTTGAGATTTCAACTTTTTGTACCAAATCAGGAAAGGGATTTTTTTCAAAATCTCAAAACTTTTCCTGGAACAGGAAAATAGTTTCCCATTAGCTCAGGCTTTTAGGTTTTTGCCTACTTAGTTTTTTTTAAAGCTACTAAGAAAAATAATACGGCCACTTGAAAACTAGGATGAATACAGCCAGCCGAACATTTCAGGGCACTTACCTGCTTTGTGAGAAAGCCCCAGGCTCAAAGTTAGCCATGCATCTTGAGTTTCTAAGTCCAAGGTAAATAAATGCAGAAACTAAGAACAATGGCATACGTAAATAAGCAGACTACTATTCACTGCAAACTCCTTTCAAATCTCTAGGCCACTTATCAAAAAATGAGTATGGGGGCTATTAAATATTGTGAATATCTTCAAACTTTGGTCTCTAAAGTTAGGGCCCTAACTCTGCAGGTTTGTTTTGGCCCAGGGCCATAGCCTCAGGTACTAGAAAATAGGAGAGAACAAAGGAAAAAAGAGGTCCCCCTACACCATGTACCACACTAGATAGCTCTCTAAATCACCCTTGATATTTATGTTTTGCAATATTTCTAGGCTGTTATTGCATCCCCTGTTTTGTCGCCTTTTAAACAAACTGCCTATGTTTCACTCATTTAACCTTTGCTTATGAATTAATTCCTCCAACATCTGTTGTCTGAATTCCTTCCAATCCCTCTAGTAATAAAGGGGTGCCAAAAAAAGTATGCAGTATTTTCAGAGTGGTTGCATTAAAACTGTATAGAGAGAAACTATTAACTATCTGCTTTGTATCTTTGTATCCATCCCAAAAATGTATTGACTCTTTTGGTTGCCATATGACATTGCTAACATGCCTCATTTACTGGTCTGTTTTAGAATTAATGATTTCCAGTTTGTCCTTTCCATTGAGTACATATGCTTCAGAGCATTTTTCTCCAGATATATTGACTTGCATTTTCCAAGCTGAATCTCATTTTGTTATTCTCTTCCTCTGTTTCTAATTTCTCTGGTTCCCTTTGTGTTGCTTTCCTGTCTGACTGCTGCCGAATACTATCTACATATTTTATTACCATGTTGTTTACTCCTGCTTCCCATATCACTAACGGAAATGTCAAATAACTGGCAGTGACCCACTAGACACCTAACCTCACTTCAGTGTATTGCCGTTTACCATTGTCCTTTGATTATGGTGCTGTAGATAGTTTTCAGTCCACATGGCAGTGCTCCTATTCAAGCCAATGTGAATTAGTTTTTCAGACAAGATTGCCTGAGATTCAGTATCAGGTGTTTAACTAGAATACAAATACATGTTTTGTCTTGAATTTCTGTCAGCCACTAATTTTACAATTCTATCCATAACAGCAATAGTTTGTCAAGCAGGGATTTATTATTTATGATATTTATTGTTATGCATCTGTTACTCTCTGGATGTTTAGTGATTTGATTTAAATGAAACAGAGGAATCAGCTCCAACCAAATTATCAAAGAGTATATTAATTATTATTTATTATTATTCAGATGTGAGTGTCACTTTGTAATAGGAAAATAAACACGACACTTAACACATAATTATGTACCAGTATAGCAGGAGGATGGGTCCGGTCATCATCTTTTCCAAATTCAATGCCTACCTACTATATTGAGTTTCACTTCCCTTTGAATCATTGTTATTTATAGTCTCACTAGTTAAGGAGAGGAGTTTGTTAGAATAACTCCCTTGAAACCAGCACTAGAGAAAGAGAGACCATTCTGTATTAAATTTGTTGGGGTTCCTGGAATAACGCAATGTCGGTCCCAGAAATTTTTGTCCCTACACTGTACTCCTCTGGTATTAATTTTCTTCAAGTCACACAGTGCTAATTCACTGTCATTCCTGGAAGCACTGGCTTTTATAAAGGATAAAGATTTTCAAAATGACTCATTCAACTTGAGACACAGAAAAGGGTTTTTCAGAAATGTGTCCACCCCCTGAAAATCAGGCCCCTTTGAGGTATATCAGGTTGGGCACCCAAAAGCTGAGAAACTCTAAATCACTAGTCACTTCTGAGAATCTTGGCAATTGTCTTTAAAAAAACAATGCTGCCAGAAATGATATTCCAAGAGTGACAAGGTGGGTGAGGTAATATCTTTTATTAGACCAATTTCTGTTGGTGAAAGAGCTTTCAAGTTTACACAGAGCTCTTCTTCTGACCTGATCTGAAGAAGAGTTCTGTGAAACTCAAAAGTTTGTCTCTTTCACCAAGAGTAGTCGATCCAATAAGAGATACTACCTCATCCATCTTGCCTCTCTAATATCCTGGGACCAACGTGGCTACAATATAATACTGCATATTCCAAAAGCAGGCAGTTAGAACTGCATGATTCATGAAAATCGAGGTCAAAAAGTATATTTTGGCTATCTAAAGTTTTAATGGAATCTTAATGACAGCCATATTTACTACATATGAAAGAATACCATGTGTGCCATTACATTTTCTCCATTGCCTTTTTCAATAAATTAACTTAAGATGGTATTAATACTGCAATAACATTAATTATCCAAAAGGAAAACTAGTAAAGGCATATATACCAAGACAGACCCTCTGTGCGCTTGTTCTAGTAAACTTCCACAAGTTCTATCACTTAATGCTACACAGAAAGTAACAAGAATAAATCAGCCATAGATGTTCTATGCAGAAAAAATCGACTCAACAACATTAGGCTTGCAAAACTAACAATTACACACTCACTTCTCTTCACCAGCATAAATAATAAATCATAGAACACTTCAAAGATGTTCAAAAGAGATGATATAGGAAACTAAATAAGGGTAAATAAATATATTAACTCAAAGTTTTACCTTAAGCATTCACTTCTAGCTAGTGAGATATTAATACTCATGATTCTGACTTCAGGTAAATTGCTTCAACAAACAGCTGTGTATTAAGCTACGATATCAAGAGAATTCTTGGATGCTAATATTCTTTCAATTTTCTAAAGTTCATTTGTTAACTTTATTCAGAAGGACTCCATACTTAGCCTCACCTAGACATCACTTTGGAAGTCTTTGCTACTGGGGTGTTGATTTCAGCAGGACTATTCAGGAACTTAGGTACTACTCAACGTGCCCTGGAAAAAGACTTGAATTCTATTCCCAGATCTGCCACTAAACTGCTGGGTGACCTTGTCAAGTTAGGTCACCAAAGTGTGACTCAGTTTCCCCATCTGTAAAATGGGGATAATGATACTAATCTCTTTTGTAAAATGCTTTGAGATCAATGCAGAAAAAGTGCTATATAAGAGCTAAATTGTATTTATCAGAACCAGATCCTAAATGATGTCAAAAATAGGGTCCACCATAATTGCAGATTCTTGGAGTCTACAAATAAGGATACATGTGAAACCTTATTAGTTAGGGTTCTTTTGTACCATTCTGAAAAAAGAGATAAACAAAAATGAAAGCAAGGCAAATGGTTTTGTTTACTCTGCTCAGGCTAGCTTTCAAGGTGTCTTTTCCATGGAAACACTCATTACATTCATGCAGATGTTTGCATCCTTCTTGCCCTCCACCTCTATAGGCTTCTTTCATTCTGTTTCTCAAGAATTTTCAGAAAATACTTTAATATTAATATTAACATTTGTATCCATGGCAATTTCTACCTCACTTCTCAATATGACAAACTCTACCAATTTGAATTCTTAGAATTCAGAGCATATGACGCTAAACAGAATATTTAAGAATTTAAGAATGTTTCCATGGTTCCTGAATGGACCTAATATTTCATCTTGGCCCACAGATTTAGCAATACATTTGGAAGGAAACATTATGGAGGGGTCCCTCGTTTTATCGCATCATACTTTGCTCTTAAACTGAGGGCCAGAATGTGATATCTTTGTTCATGCTCAGTAGTATCTTAGAAATACTCGGGGTAAAGTATTTTTATCATGAATAAGAGTATCACAATCTGGCCCTAAAAGATTAAGTCCATTATCAAGATTCCAAAGGCTAAACTAGCAGTGTCTGTAAAAAAAGAAGAAGCTTAATGTATTAATAATTAAAGTATCCTAAGCCATTAAAATAGCTTGGTCAAAGTACCCCAATAAAGCTGTGGATGTGGTTATGCTTAAGAGAGTATTGAATTGATTGATTGGAGAAATGTCATCTTTCTTTCTGTGAAATAATGTCTTCTTGCTGAACTGAATAGCAGAGTGAATTTTGCAATAGCATCCCCAAATTAGCCAGTGATAATTAGATCTGGCTTGGAAGGGATAAGGAAAAAAGAGGTGATAAGAGAATGTCGTGCGGATTTCTGTATCTGATTTTTCTTGCTTCTCCAAACTTGTGCAGTTGTTGCCACTGCCCAATAAATAGATAAGTAAATAAATAGATCCTATGATAAGCAAATAAGAACAGACCAAAAGTTTTTGTCCTCCCTGAATCTTTTGTCAGGGAGGACAGGTCCATTTTTCACCTGCTGCCCTACTGCCTCAAGACTCCCTAGCTTTTCGGATAAGGAAACAGGGCCCAACAGTCTCCCTATCGAACTTTTCCAATTTGTCACCTGCCTAGGGCTTCCACTTGAGTTGCACCCCAGATTGCAATGCACAATTCCAGGAAATCGTAGAACTCACCAGATCTTTCTGTCCCTGTGAGAAAAGTGGTTCTTGTGGGAATGAAGGGAAGGCGCTGACCTGCTCCAGGCATTCCTAGTCAGCTGCTGACCAAGCTGCGGGCTGTTTCAGAGAGAGAGGATGTCTCAAGGCTCTGAAAATGTTCTGTGAAGAATCAGATACAAATTCAAACATTTGCCTGCTTATCCAAACTGAGAGCCAGATACTTAGCTAGTATCTGGCAGATCTCCTCTGAAGTCAATGGAACAAAGCTTATATACACCAGCTGAGGATCTGACCCTAAATCTCTCACGCTTGTGCGGTTTGCCTCCAATTGCTAGAAGAGAACCATAACAGTCTCTCTCTGTTCCTCTCTCATTTTTCATCGCTAATACCCACATTTCTAAATAATACTCTGGGAGTGACTGTAGTCATAGGACCCCAGTGATTCTATCACTCAGGATAGAATCTGCTGTATGTGACTCCTTCTCTGTGACAGCAGCACTCAGTACCAAAGTTGGTCTGTGATAGTAGCACTGAATTCACAGTAGCAGGGTAAGCAATACAATCCTCACTTTAAGGACATTGGTCCAATTTCCTTGGGGAAGAGGAGATAGATTTTAATTTTATTTAAAGGAGTTTTGCTGAAGTGGAAATTCAGTATCTTCCCAGAGCAACCAGTTATGGACATGCTCCTGTCTCTCTGTATGGACTTCAGTGGAAGTACTCTGGCTTTAAACCAATGAGATCAGAGCGAACCTCTGTCTTTCTGATAACCAGGGACCGTGTCCTTTCACATGTATCCCATCACTTGTACGCGTGCTCCTCCCCACTCCCATGAACTTCTGGCTCCCCTTATACCTCTTTTGCTTTTGGTAGCATTCCCAGAAGCATTCCCATCAATCATAATAGTGTTAAGAAGGCTGCTGTGCCAAACCAGTTACTTGCCAATAGCTTGACTCACACTCTAGAATAATATATGAGCCTTGAAAGGTACATGATAACAACAAACATATTTGGTTTCTTTTACAGTTGCAGGCTGTTTGCTAAATCTGATCTCGGTCCCCCATACAGTAGTAGACCACATTAACAGTGAAAGGCACTTACAATACTGTTATTCTGCCTTACTTTAAAAGTAGCTATTTAATCTCGCACTGTTTTAAGTGCCAGCATCTTGAAGAGTGAACTGTTCTGAGTGGAACTGCTGGTTTGCTGTATGTTCCGAATGACCTGGTGTCACACCTCGTCTCGCTTCTGCTGAGAGACCAAGTGAGCCGTACGGCTAAACAGCAGCCACTTCATGAATATTTGATGACAGCCTTGCCAGCAGCGCTTGCATTATTTTTACAAGGATTACACTTGCACACAGTGAATAAAATCAACAGCTGCTCATAAAGCAGTGGCATATTCATATATTAAAACATAAAGGTCTGTTACAATGGGTTGCTTCCAAGTTGGGAGTGCTCACTTTAGGTCAGCCTTGCCTAAGTTCTGCTCACTGTGGCACTTTGTGAGAAGGTCTTAAAACGCCTCCTAGTGAGACCATTTTTTTCTAAGATTGGGTATCTACAGCCAGTGAATCCCAGTGGATTCCTTTTCCTCCTATAGGCTAGAGGTCCATTGTTCACAGGGAAATGCAGCCTCTGTGCACCCCAGATCAACAGACAAATCCCAATTACAGCACATTTAAATAATGAATGGTTCATTTAAGAAAGAAACAGATAAGATTTAAAGGATTAACTCTTATCCTCATGTATATACATGCAACGGGAAACTATGCTACTACCTGGCAAGGGAATAAAGGTCAAGGGTTTGTAGTTTGTTCTCCTAGGGAGGTACTAGCAATGTCCAAAATCAGAATTGTTCCCCCTTGATACCATCCTTCCAAAAGCATGTCTCCTCCCATTATGGGTGAGGACTCCCTCTCATGTAGTAACATCCAGCTCTGGGGTCTTGGTATATTATCTCCAATCCACCTTTCTTTGGAACATATCCAACCATCTACTCCCACCCCTTCTCTCCAGAGTCCACCTGCCACTAATAATAATGGTTTCTGCCTATAGCAAATTCCCATGTGTGGTTTCTCTCTTTGTTCTTTCTTTCACCTTCTAAAAAGAATATACCTTTGGTTTCACCAAGAATCCCCCAGCAGACCCACTGCTTATTAGAAGAATTGTCCCTGGCAACATTTGTCATCTGGCCAGCTAACCAGGAGGAGGGGCAGAGAAAAAGGTAGGGCCCAACCAGGGGAGTGACAGGAAGAGCAGTGGGGAGGCTTGAAGTGAAGAAGAGGAGAGAGAAGGAGAAAATGAAGAGAGAAATTAGAGGGTGGGAATGTGAGAATTGGGAGGGGACTGGAAAAAGCAAAGGGGGAGAAAAGGTGGGGAAGCTGTTGGCAGAGACAGAGAGAGAGGGAACTTGGGGGAGAACTTTGAGAGAGGGGCAGAGAAATGGTGGCTTCACACTGAGACAAAGAAGAGGGAGAAGAGAGAGGCAGAGAAAAGGAGGAGAAAACTGAGGAAAAGCTAGTGGAGTAAAAGAAAATGAACCAGATATGGAATCGAAGATTGCAAAAACATAATTATAAAGAGACAAGAATGAACAAAGAGAACAGAGACTGAAAATGGGGGCAAGGGAGAGCAAGAGAATGCAGATTGAATGACGATTCCCAGAGGCAGGGATGTGGGAGGAGTATGTGCAGATTATTCACACATGGAAAGATTTCCAACCCCAAAAGAATGGGAACTAATAATGTAGGTGCTGCCAGTGTTCTGGAACCTTCCCAATAAGGTTTCGGGCCAGAATCTGACTGGAACAAAAGTGGTGCAGGTGACACTGGTGGAGGATCTCCTTTTAGCCATGGACACCCATACGCTCTCTCTCCAGCATTAGGTATCATCAGCCATGGAATCTTGCTGTCCTGCCTTACAGATGTGACAGAGGATAGAAGGATCTCACTGACATGGTTTCACTCATTTCGCTCAAATTGTATCCAGAGAGAGACAATGATTGACTGCTCCGCCATTTCCAAAGCCTTCACCTGTTTACGGATTGTTGTAGTTCTCTGGGCAAAGGTCTGAAGCTGCTGACCTTACAAGAGTTACAGTTAGTTCAGAACACAACAGCCCATCTGCTTCAGAATAAAACCTCACAACCTGCTTCTTTGGTATGTCCTTCACACAATGCTCCCTCACTAAAAAAAAAAAACAACAACAACAAAGGAAGAGAAACAAAACAGAATCATGCCAAATAAAGGCCAGTCCCTGCTGACTACAAAGGAGAGAGAGAGAACGGTTTAACTATCTTTTTAAGTGTACATTTTGGGAGCTTCCCAGATATCACAGTAAGAGTTGTATGCACAGATTGAGGACAGTGCCCTTATACACTTTTGTCTATTAAGTAAGGGGTGTTACATAGCAATGAAAGTCGAAGCCTACTAAGCATTTAGCATGACAGTTTTGAGCCCAATAATCTACTGGTAAATTGTTATTTTGACCTTTGCATACATTTTTGCAAATTTTAGTGGGCTGTTAGGTTGGGTCCACTGAAACATGTTTTAAACTCTGATTCTTCTTGAACAAAGCTTTTCATATAGGGCTAATGGAATAGGTCAGCTCAACCATTTGGGAAAGTATATGCAACCTTCTTTAAAAAATTGTTAAGGACAGCAGCAGGGGACTCATATGCAATGATTGGGACATTCTATAGCAATGATCTGCAAAAGGAGATTAGTTAAACCACACATCAGGACAAACTACCAGAGAGGAGGCGGTGGAAGAGGTATTGTGACTGGAGAGGTTAATTTAGGAGACCAGTGTAAAATGTACATGAATATTAAAGAAGAGAGACAATAAGTTATAGGGAGTGAAAGTAAATAAAGGAAAGGGGAAGGTGGGAGGAAAGAGAAAATCCTTTTGGACAATCCCACTGAATAAAACAGGGATTAAACCAATAGAATTATATGGAAATTTGACAGGATTCTATTGAAACTACCTTAGAATTTATAGCATAGCTAGAAAGATATTTCCTTTCTACAGGTGTTTTGAATCCATCCGAGTTCTATTGCAGGGCTAGAATTCTCTATTACATCCTATAGGGTGGTTCAAAAAAACCTATAGGAAAGTTATCAATTTCCTCTAAACTCTTTAGGACCATGCCATAAAGGGAGGGAAACTGAGCATAAAGGTAAATAGCTTTAGCCATGAAATGCCCCCTTTTCAGAAATGGGATTGGCAAATCAAGTTAGGAAAAAAATAAGAAACAACATGAACTTTTCCCCAGAGCTTGAAATTAACGATGTCTGAGGCTGGGAAATGTTTTTTCATTATTTTTCATTCTTGTGCTCTGCTGCATTTCCTTGTTCCCTCCAACCAAGAAGTGAAAAGTGACAAAATTCTGTGAAAAAAGGCTGGTCTTCTGGTATTTTCAGCCTAAACAGAAATGGGAAGTACTGATGCTACATGTCTCATGAGAAAGGCTTTTTCTCATGAGAGATTTGTCCTGAGTTTAGAGATAAAAGACATTCAGAAAGCTATCCAATAAGCTTCAGATAACCATATCATAAGGCTCAGTAAACTATACAAACTCTGATTGCTTATTTAAATAAAGGGCCAAAATCCATACTTATTGAACCACATGCAACTCTGCTGGTGAGTAGCAATTAATGAAGTCTAAATTAAAATTTGTCCCCAAAGCCAATGGGTTGGTATGGGATGTAAATCGGACTAAAATCTGGCTCCAAACCTGCAAAATTGTTGGGACTGTTTAATCTTTATTTATTAGCACCCACCAAGATCTTTCCACCATTTTACATCAATCATTCAAAAAGGATGCCAACTTTCCTTGATCATTTGCTAAAGGGAGGTATATTCTGATATTGCTACAAAATAAATCTAAGCACACAGAATTGATGACTTAGGCAATCTCTGTAAAGGCTGTATATGACAGTATGTTGCCACGCATTTAGTAGCATCAGCAGCCCCAGAAATAACACTGAAACACTGAAACCGACGTAGTAGGAAAGTTTCTCTTCTGTTTTCCAGTTTTTTCCTCCCTCAATACCAACCAGCAATCCATTCTTATCACGACTTGCATGTACCTCCTAGTATGAATTTTAAAAAATTGGCCTTTCCAAAACACAAGTGGAGACCATTCCACCCCAACAATACACATATTTCAGATTTAGAACTGTGCCTGAGAGGAAGAAATAGGTATCCATCACTGGCTGTGAATTTGAGTGAGAGTAGCTACCTACAGGAGCCTGTGGAGAAAAGCCAAGGAAATACCTTATGGAATGCAAAGATAAATGTCCCAATTTTATAGAACTTCCCATCTGTTAAAATGAATTTCTTTCCCATACTTCCAAACCAAGCTGCTCAACCATACAGGAAAGAAAGGGCCTGAAAGAATAATTATGTCTGTCTCTCACTTAAATGAGCCCGAGGGGCAAAGGGTCTTTCTCTGCTAACATCTTCATGGAAGGACATATAGTGGTGTAGATTTCCCCTTTCCAAATGTAGCAACTTTCCCTACAATCTGACTGTTCCTCAAGCATGAACTGACAGTCTTCTCAATTTCCCATTTTTTCCAGGGTAAGACTCACCCCTGGTGGTTTTACAGCTTTAGTGAAATACAGTTCCATAGACTCTCTAGTAACTAAGTTGTTAGTCTGCTAGACTAGTACAATTGCCTAAGATGTCATGTTCTGGAGCATTATTCTAAGTGTTTAACAAACAAAAACTTGATCTGAACTAAATAATTCATTATCCTTCTCTTTGATACCCAAAATGACTGGGAAATAAGTATCAGATCTTAATCTATTAAGTGATATTAATTTTGAAAGAACATAACTCTTGGAACAAACTGGGCATAATTTTAGTGTATTTGTGCACTTGATGTTCAGTTGCTGTATTTCCACATGGAGCTATGGGAGATTTGCAGTTTGCTGTGTATGTAGACACATAAGCTCCAATCCTTGGCTTTGGCCAAGTTACACCTGGCACATAACCTGGCAAGATGGGGGACAGGGCAAAGATGGTTGTCGGTCACTTTTTGTGCTCCCGCAATCCTTGGGGCTGCCAAGTTTACATTTAAGTTGGGTCAGCCTCACAGCTCTAACTGCTTCTAACTGATAACAATCCCCAAGGGGCCTGTGTGCCAGTGGCAGTGCTCGGGCTATGCTCCCTCCCCACAGGCCCACCTTCCCAGGGACACCTCATATATGGGGATGGGTTAGTAGGCTGTAGACCCAAATATGCCAGCTCCATGCAGGCCAAGAGCTGCCATGGGAGATCTTTATGGTTAGTATACACTGCTGGAGTAGCACAAAGAAGACACATCAGGGCTAAGTATCTGGACTATGAATTAGATTATTTTTATGTAATTAAAATTCATTCACTAAATATATCAGGTGAATATTTTTAATCAGATTGGTGGGGCTAGCTGTTGTATGACTGTATAACAGTATAATCCTTACTTAAATTTAAAGGAATGTTTCAACCTAATATTAAATTATAAAATTAAAGGACAATAAAGAAGTGTTTAATTTTTAAGTGACTAAGCATCTGTGTGCACTTGAATTATTTTTTTCTTTCTCCCCTTTTTTTCTTTGCTCCCCTTTTCCATCTTCCCTTTGCTATTCTCCAGTCTCTCACACACACCCTGTATGTCCCAACCTAAAGGAAAATCGGCCATGTGCTAAACTTTCTAGATTCTTTGCAAATTCCACAAGGAAATCCACCACCTATATGTTGGGTTCTGATCTCTCTCAGACCCAGGTAAACTGGAAGTAAATTCACGTTAATTTTTTTAAAAAAAGAAGGTTGTGGAAAAATAAACTGGAAAGAGAGAATATGAGAGATGAGGCTTCAACCCTGACAACTATGAGACATTCCTTCTTCTAGCTGTGGACAAACACTGAGGTTAGCTAAAAAGAGTAAGAGAACAGCTACCCTTTAATCTGTATAAACAGAAAAACAAGAGTGTGAAAAATGGAAGGGGAAAAGGTTACATTGTGAAAGGGGCTGGTCTTGTTTCTTGCCTGGTTTTAATTTGTGTAAAACTCCACTTAATAAGTATGCCTTATTAAGATGTCCATTAAAAGTCAAAAATGTTAATCTAATGGAAAGAATTTGATTACATTGTTAGATTTTCCCATTAACAATATTGACTTTTAGTGGCTGTCCTAATTAGACATTAATGAGAATATAAAACAAATTAACAACTGGCCCAGAGGTTGAGGCTTTGGAAGTACTTCATAGACCAGACAACTCAGAAATGTGCAGATGTACCTTCCCAGATCCTGTCAGAGAAAGGGTAAATTTTCAAAGCAACACAGGTGAAATATTTTAAAGTGATCTCATTATTTCTTTTCTGTGTGTCATGCAGTGGGTTCACCATGTTCTTTTTTGACCTGTACTCAGCTGTTTTATTGTTACATCTTCGGTTAATCATTATGCTGCATCCCAAATGCAAATGCATAAACACAAGCTTGTGACGTAAGATTGTCCTTTGCAATTTTTAAGTTTTAGTTTTAAATGAGAACTGAAATTCTCAGTTGATTTGTGATTTGCTGTCAACTACAGGGACATATATCCAGCATCAGCTTCTGTAACATTTGGAGGAGGATTTTTGTTTAGGTCTTACCTATACAGACAGACCCGATTGCCGCTGGAAAGAAAAGACATTACACCTCATGCTTTCTAAAGCGTCTTACTCCAAAGTATCCCAGACATCTTAGTGTTGTGGGGTGGGATTTTCAAAAGTGCCAAAGGGCCAATTGTTCAAACGAATTTAGGTGCCTAGAGTTGCTGATAGGGGTTTTCAAAAGCACCTAATAGAGTGAGGTGCCTAACTCAAATCAATTTTAATGGAACTTATACACTTAGGCACTTTTGAAAATCCCACAAGACACCTATCTGCAACTTTAGGTGCCTAAATATCTTTGAACATCTGATCCTAAGTGATTTAGGAGCACACATCGCATTGATTGAAGTGAGGTTTTTACTCACGAAAGCTTATGCCCAAATAAATCTGTTAGTCTTTAAGGTGCCACCAGACTCCTTGTTGTTTTTGTAGATACAGACTAACACGGCTACCCCCTGATACTTGACATCGCATTGATGTTCAATGAAACTTGTGTTCTTTCATCACTTAATTGTTTTAATCATTTTTGTGGCTCTTCTCTGAACACCTTCCTATTTATCAACATCTTTCCTGAATTGTTGGTATCAGAACGCAGACACAATATTCCACCAGCAGTTACACCAGTGCCCAAGATAGAGGTAAAATAACCTTTCTGCTCCTACTCAAGATTCCCCTGTTTATGCATCCCCAGATCTCATTAGCTCTTTTGTCCACATGGTCACACTGGGAGTTCGTGTTCAGCTGATATCCACCACAACCTTCAAATCTTTTTCAGTCACTGCTTCCCAGGAAGAGTCCCCTATCATTTAAGTATGGCCTACATTCTTTGTTTCTTACATCTAGCCATATTAAAATGTCTATTGTTTCCTTGAACCCAGTTTACCAAGCAATCTAGATCACTCTAAATCAGTGACCTACCCTCTTCTTTATTTACCACTTCCCCAATTTGTGTGTCATCTGCAACCTTTACCAGTGATGATTTTATGTTGTCTTCCAGGTCATTGATTAAAATGTTAAATAGCATAGGGCCAAGAAATGATCCCTCAGGGACCCCAGTGGAAACACATTTACTTGATCACAATTCCTTGTTTACAGTTTCATTTTGAGACCTATCAGTTAGCCAGTTTTTAATCCATTAAATGTGTGCTATGTTAATTCTATATTATTTTAATTTTTTAATTAATATGTCATGCAGTACCAAGTTAAATACCTAACAAAAGTCTAAAAATATTGCATCCACACTATTACCTTTATTAGCCAAACTTGTAATCTCATAAAAAAATATATGAAGTTAGTTTGACAGGATCTTTTATCCATAAACCCAGGTTGATTTGCATTAACTACATTACCCTCCTTTATGTCTTTATTAATCAAGTCCCATCTCTACTACTCCACAGGAGCAGCGCCAGGGTTTTTGCCGCCCGAGGCAGCAGCGCTCCTCCTCTGAGCATTCGGCAGCGGGGGTCCTTCCGCTCCGCATCTTCGGGGTACTTCGGCGGCGGGTCCCGGAGCGAGTGAAGGACCCGCCGCCAAATTTCCACCGAAGACCCAGAGCGGAAGGACCCCCCACAGCCGAATTTCCACCGAGGATGGCAAAATGCCCCCCCCCCCAAATCCTGCCGCCCTAGGCGACCACCTAGGGTCGCCTAGTGGAAGCGCCGGCCCTGCTTCTCCATTATCTTAACTGGGATCAATGTCAGGCAGACAGGCTTATAATTACCTGGGTCTTTCAGGTAATTAAAGATGGTAGGTAAATGATTTAATTATTCCAGATACAAAAACTGATGAAAATTAAAACTTTTCATTTTCATTTTCATTTAAAAATTTCTTCTAATTTTTTTTTGTTTTCCTTGAAAAAAGAAAAAAAAATATTAAAATTTCTATTTAATCCAAAAGCCATTTGGGAGTGTGGAAGGGAAACAGCTCCAACTGCATATCTTCCTTGTACCGTACATAGCTTTAAATCAAATATTATAATTTAAGAAAATATTTCTGTATTTATAGGTGAGTGGATACCTTCTCAAATTTACCCAACAGAGAAGCTGCTCTGTATAGAAGGAATCTATATATCATCACTCTCAGGGTCAGAAGAAGGGCATTGGGAACACAGAACAGCAGTGCACAGCAAAACCATGTCATATTCCAACGGAAGCTGGGGAGACCGTATGCTAGCAGCCCAATCCAGATTGGCCAGGATCTGTCCAATCTGGAATTGGGCCAGATCCTCAGAGACTGACACAGGGATTTGCAAGAGAGATCTGCAACAGAGACAGTTGCAATAATATACAATGAATATCAACAGAATCTATTTATATTTAGCATCCATCATATGAAATTTCACAAAATGCTTTACAAAGAAATGTAGTGTTCTACAACTCACACTACAGACGTGGCAGAGTTGATATTTTCATTCAGTGCTATTGTCAATGATTTAGAACTTTCCCAGAAAATATGTTTGGAAAGTTTGAACAACAATCTGAAAACAACTTTAGATTAAGAGCAGCGACCTATTGCCTACATATGTGTTCCAGCTTGCCAGTTGGTCCATTTCTCTGTTCTTCATATATTTGTCCAACGTTGTATTGAAAGTAAATAAAATTTTGTTACTGCTGCTGCTGCAGTTTCTTCTAAGAGAAGCTTGTCTCTCACAACTGATTAGGAAACTCAGTTTCGAAGTATTCCTTAAGAAATTATCTTTAAACACAATAGATGGACACAAGCTATATAAGTAAATGAAAATTGTGGTATGTATGACACTTATTTCAGCAGCTACATCGCATAAATAGTGATTTTTATATTATTCTCATCAAAGGTTGTTTTGGCACTTGAATATTCAAGCATCATTTAGATCAGATATGAGGTCCCAATCCTTCAGATTGATCCATGAGTTTAGCTTAATGCATGTGAGTAGTCTAACTGAATTCATTGGGACTGCTCACCTGTTTAAAGTCAAACAATAGCATAAGGCTTTTATCTGGGTCATAGTGAGAATGATATAACCAGATCAGTCGTTCTGCAAAGTGGGTGACCTAAATTCTCTAATCCTACTGTCACCAAATTTGTTTGAGATCATTTTTTCCCAGAATGTTCATGTTCAGTCAATCTTAATCCTCCCTGATAAGAGGTGCTGGATTTTTTGACTGCAGAGTAGAACTGTTTTGGACTAGACTATGCAACCCTTACTCGCGTTGGTGAGCCTTTACTTATGTGAATAGACGTATTGGCATGTAAATAAATGCTCACCTAAGGATTCCAAATCCTAGCCCTTTATATCCATTAGCTCTTTATCCAATGATTCCTGTAAACCTGCATGCTTCTCACCGCTGTCTTAGTTGATTCCTTTGGTGTGATTTTATTGAACTTATCAATACACTTGTGTAATGTAGAGTTGAGGTGTGCAGGTTTACAAGTAATTTGCTTACTGATGAAAACCTTCTTTCACAAGTATGTGGAGGATATTCATTCTTTTTTCTCTCTTTTTGAGTTTTGATTGAATGCTGAAATGACTCTACCACTATAAAACTTCAACTTTTGCTATTTATTTGCAGATAATCAGACAAATATAGCACTAATTAGAATCTGGGCAAAGAACTGATTCTGGTCTATTTCAATGTTTCCTGTGCAATAGTCTTATTAAGTAGAGTTACTATAAGTCTGGTGTTGTAGCACTGGCAGCATAAAAACAATAGAAAGTGGTCTTCACAAGACATCTTAACTGCAATATCTTATTTTTCCTGGTTACATTATATATGTATGTGTTCTGTTTTTCAAACTTATTTATCAACATTTTATTTAATTTCTTATTATGCTACAAGATTGTCTAGTATGTGAAATAAGAAATTCTTTCTATGTTAACATTTTGCACTATACATGTACGGTACATTAATAAGAAAAGAGTAGATTACCTTGGTACTTTACATTTTCTCCCAGTTATCTATCCCTATACAATGTAGAGACAGAATGGAAAAAACACGTGGAAAATCGTTTCTCATTATGTGAAGCACGTTCAGTTCGCATTGATGCGGTTAGGAATATTCAGCCAGTCAAATATCCTTTTAGTCAAGCCAATTGGATGAACCCACAAAAGGGATATATACTGGGCCTGTTTCTAGTAACTGCTCAGGCTAGTTGTCCAGCTAGTCCCATATCTACTCATCAGCTGCTTCAGAGAAAGACGCAAGAACCCTGCAGTAGTTAGTTATGGTATAACCTGTCTCCAGATGCAGTTTCCACCCACCCCTAAATTTTCAGCTTATGCATGAAGATTTATAGCTCTCCAAAGCTCTTATTTTATGTATTTGAATATTTACTATTATACTCTGGATATTCTAGCTATGCAGACAGATGTCTAATCCTTTGAGAATCCTGTTAAGGTGTTGGCCTCAATTATATCTTGTGGGAATACATTCCATGGGTTAATTGTGTTGAAAAATATTTCCTTTTGTCTATTTTGCATTTACCACTCTTCTGTTTCATTGACTGTCCCCAGGGAGGATAGGATAGCAATATTACTATATGTCACACCTAAGAGTGTTAGACATCAGATTCACCGGAGAAGCTGGCTAGTGGTTCCTACAAGGTGAGCAATCTGTTGTAGTTGACAATAACCAGGAAAAAAAACACCATTTGGTATAAAACTGGCAGGAACACAGAGACAGGCTATGAAAGCAGGGACATCCCTGGTTTTCAGGGTCATGGGATTACCCTGGTTATTTATAAATACTGAGATTGAATAAAAAACACTGGGCTGTCAATATAGTGGATAAGAATCATCTAAATCAGTGTTTCCCAAACTTGGGACGCCTCTTGTGTAGGGAAAGCCCCTGGCAGGCTGGGCCGGTTTGTTTACCTGCCGCGTCTTCAGGTTCGGCCGATCGCGGCTCCCACTGGCCGCGGTTCACCGCTCCAGGCCAATAGGAGCTGCTGGAACCGGCAGCTAGTATATCCCTCAGCCCGCGCCGCTTCCAGCAGCTCCCATTGGCCTGGAGCAGCGAACCCCAGCCAGTGGGAGCCGCGATTGGCCGAACCTGCGGACGCAGCAGGTAAACCCTACCCAAGAGGCGTCCCAAGTTTGGGAAACACTGATCTAAATCAGTGGTGGACAACCTGTGAACCGCACACAGCCCATCAAGGTAATCCGCTGGTGGGCCATGAGACAGTTTGTTTACACTGACCGTCCGCAGGCATGGCCACCCGCAGCTCCAAGGGGCTGTGGTTCGCCGTTCCCGGCCAATAGGAGCTGTGGGAAGTGACACGGGCTGGCCACCACTGATCTAAATGTTTTTGTTTGGAAAGGAGTCATATTTGATTGGCAATAGGAAGTTGAATGGTAGCAAAGTGTTTTGTAGACATTGCAAAAAAAATTCAAAAGTTTGCCCCAAGTGCAAGTCCCCCATGGATATTTTAGGGTATGTTTACATTGCCAAAAAAAGTGTGTTCTTAACTCGGGTTAGCTAACTCTAGCAGTGAAGCCTCGACAACTCAGCTTTTAACTTGGATTCACAGCTCGAGTTAAAGCCTACAGGGGAATCCATGTCTAACCTGAGTTACCTAACCCAAGTTAAGAACACACCTTTTTTGGCAGTGTAGACATGTCTACAGCCTTGTGTGTCCCATTCAGTCATAGGGCTTCTAGAAGGATGTTCAAAGTTGTTAGTAAAGAATTTTCAAGTTGCCAACCTGCCATTTTTGTACTGGCCTTATCAGGAATGTTACATGAAAGCCAAGCCAGCTAAAACTAAGTAGAAACAAACAGGAGTCTCTGTAATAATAAAAGTGACAGCTGCTCTCTGGGTATCTCTTAAACTAAACAATCCGAGACCTTAGCCAAAGCTCTTGCAGCCAAACTTTGAATGGGAAGGTATCATATGAGTGGTAGGAAATCTGTGTTCAAACAACTGCTCTCAAAACACTTGTCATACATGTTAAGGAAGGAAAGGGGATGGTTGGGTGTCTGCCTGACAGAGTTCTGCCAAATGCTGGTCTTACTGAATCTCAAACACTCCCGGCAAACAAGAGGCATCTGATAGTTGTGGCTTTTTTAAATTCCTGATTTATTAAATATTTGCTCCAGAGTAGATTTTCCACAGTTGTCTGCTTTGCACTTGATCCTGCTGTCTGATGTAGACACATCAGACTATCTCCCAGCACACATGCTGCTCATCTGCCGTATATGCCCTTCAGCCTTCTTTAATTGAAGCACAGTTTGCACTTTACTGGGATTCCACAAGCACAAAATATGGGCAGGCAAAATGCCAGGGCTATCCCCACCGGAAAGCCAGACGTTACCTTCATTGGCTGGTTTGATTGCTGGTGAGGTTTACCAAGGGGAGGGGGGGAAGGGGAGATTTGTGCCTCTTTATTAAACCAGATTCTGAGTTTAATTCATCACTAAGTTGTCCGCCTCAGCTTTTGAGTGCCTAGTAGCTTCACTTTACAGAGTTGGTTTGGAATTCATGCAAAAGCAAAAAAAAGTAGAGCCCATCAAAATAATTGCAAACCTGGGGTGGAAAAAAGAATTCCAGTGAAGCTTTAAACACTGTCTAAAGTCCTTAGAGAGGCAAGATGGGTGAGGTAATATCTTACATTGGACCAACTTCTGCTAGTGAAAGAGACAAGCATTTGAGATACACAGAGCTCTTCTTCAGGTCTAAAGTGCTTCTCATTTAAGATAAGATGTTCTTAAAATGGAAATAGTGTAAAATACTATTCTCAGAACAAAAAACACATGATGTTTGTGCTTGTTAATTGTGTTTGTTTTTCTTATGACTAATTTATTAAGGACAATTGAGAAAGCAGAAGCCTCTCAACTGATTTTCCATTTGTTTGGCTATTAAAGTTCCTCTGTGAAATGTATGTTTATTTAAAGTATCTCTAGCTACCCATTTACAATGCATTTGTTAAATTAGTTAAGAGACTTTAATTGGGCATTGGGGATTAGTTGTGCTATTCCCAAATCTGTTTACTAAAAATACATGAGAACAGTGAGCAATTTATTTATAACCTTGTTATATTAGGCCATTACTAACATAGGAGTTTTCCCTTACCATAATTTTACTGTGCCATATTCAAAATTCAAGCCATGTTTGCTCATGTTTTATATAGCAGCCTGCATACAGTTTAGAGTGAAATACAGTAGAACCACCTGTTAAATTTGGAATGGGGTTCCAAAAAATGCAACAATATTTAAACTACAATAAACAGTATTGTCTTTCTCTCTCATTTTCACAGTTCCTATATCTGAAACCACCAATATTATACCTTATTCTGGCATATGAGACAACATAATTATTTATTTATTTATTATGTTCAGGCCTTCACCTATCCCAATATACAGGCTCCCCACATCTTTTACAATACACAAAACAGATAATCTTCATGACAATATGGAGTGTTGTTATAGCCATGTCGATCCCAGGATATCAGAGAGATAAGGTGGGTGAGGTAATATCTTTTATTGGACCAACTTCTGTTGGTGAGAGACACAAGTTTTCATGCCAGACGGAGCTTCTATTGGCTCTTTCACCAACAGAACTGAGGGAAGTGCTGGTCCCAGGCTAAAAGGATTTCTAGCCTGTGTATGGTGAGAAATTGCTAATTCATATCCAATCTATCTAGTATTTTAGGCTTAGTTTGTGTTTTTATTTATTGGCTAGGTAATCTGCTTTGATCTGTTTGCTATCATTTATAATCACTTAAAATCTATCTTTCTGTAGTTCATACATTTGTTTTTTGCTTTATCTAAACTGGTGTGCCTTTGAGTGAGGTGTCTGAAGAAAAAATCTCAACTTGGTTCACACAGGCTTGTTGCATATCTTTCCCACACTGAGGGGGGGAGTGAACTATTTATGAGCTTACATTGTACAGATCCATGGGAGGTGCAAGACGGTATAATTCTGGATTTATACTCCAGCAGGGGAGGAGTGCCTGGGGAGCTGGGAAATTGGCTGGTGTCTGGGTGAGTGGCGCCATCTTTTGTCGTGTTGAGTGATAACAGGACCTGGTGAGGCTGGCTTGAAATCTCCTACAAAGCAGTGTGAGCAGGGCCAGCCGACCTGGGTGGTTAGAGGGGTACAGCGGTTCCCACGGCTCCTAGACTGCACCCCAGGGGTGACAACCTGTCACACAGGGATTTTTGCTGGATTCAGATTGGGATCTAAATTCAGATTTCTCATTAAAGCCTTCTCGTAGTTTGGAGTATTTGGATCCAGGGTTTGGTTCAGACCCTCCTCTAGCCAATTCTTGCTCAATTAGAGATGATTTTGGCTAGGGCAATGCTCCTAGAAGCATGAAACCCCCTTGACTTTTCATTTGAAAAGGTGGGGAGCACTATGGGAAATAGAGTCATCCCTAAATATACTCTTCCATGAGGAAGTAGCAGTATCTGGTAGACAGGGTAGGGGAATAATTTACCTTAAATGTACAAAAGTTTATAACAAACTCATGGATGAATGTGTCATTTTAATCCTAAACAACAATCAACCAAATCTATTTTACATCAGCTACAGCTGAGCAGAGAATGGTAATTCTTTTTCCCCCAGAGGATTTCAAAATTTTGAAATTTAGTTTAGTTCCAAGCTGGATGAAAAACAAAAATTTTTGACCTTCTCCACCAAATAGAATCAAGCAAAAAAATGTTGTGAAATGTCAAAATGGTTCATGTTGATAATTCCTCCTGGCAGGCTGAGAGGGGGCTTGGAGTTTGGAAGCTCTAGGAGCACCAGCTGAGCCAGGAGCCTCTGAGCTTGGGAACTGGTGTTCCCAGGGCATTCATGGTCTCATCTCCCTGTATGCTCTCCAGGCAGGCTGACAAAGAAGCCTGGAAGGTTGAGCTCTCCACCAGCCTACCAGGCAGGCTGCTAAAGAAATGGCCAAGCAAGCTGGCAGGTGACAAAGCAAGAAACCAGACAGGTTTCAAAAGCTACCTGGCAAGCAAGGTTCCATAAGAGCCCTACCTGGGTACAAATTTGTCAACCTGTAATCATCTCCTTGAAACATTTCTATTGTGATAAATCTGCACTCTGACAGAAAACAATTATGTCAGAGAATTTCCAACCAGCTCTAACAGCAACCAGCAGCAGTAAACAGCTCACCATGTGTTCAACTGGAGAAAAGTGCTTCGGGTGAATCCTGGCCCTATTGAAGTCAATGGATTTCACACTTAATGTGTAGTACAGGTAAATGTACTCATTGTTATACATGAAGTCTGCAGAAAACTCAGTAGCAATTGTGTTCCTTCACTCTTGTGAAGATCTGTATCTACAAAGTAGGCTGCACCTGGACCAGCCCAAACAGAAGATTGCTGGATAGATTCCACTTTTCTCTGTAACTATAAAATTCAGAGGAGGAGCCATGATATAAAGGGAAGCTGAACTCATGGTTTCAGCTCTGATGTTATCTCACACAGAGCCAGATTCATGATAGTTGTGGGGGGTTTTAAATGTATCTTTGCAGCTCCCTCAGGGATCTCAATATTCTTCCAGAGGGAGCATCCAACTCCTGGTCCTTTCCAACACAGGGCCTTCATCTTGTAAGAAGCTCCAGACAGGCAGATCCATGTATCCACATAGAGCCTAACTGAAGTCAATGGGGTATTGCATGGGAATAGGCTCCACCCACATGGAGCAGCTTGCAGAACTGAGTCTTAAGAACTTAACCGTTATAACTTTCCAGCACCAATTCCTTCTTAGTTTTGTTAAATCCAGCTCCTGCTGACATTGGTCTGCTATGATGTAAGGAGTGAATAAGTCTACAGTAGGTGGCTGTAAAAGTTAACAAGACATTTATTTGAACTCTATATAAATCAGATTGCTTTCTTCCAGAGGAAATCAACAACGTACTGTCTAGATCACATCCATTTACTGAACGTAACATTGGCTGAAGCTTTGGTTGATTTTTTATAGATCACAGAAAGGCAACTTGTTATACAGAACTCTGTGACACCATTCTCCCAAGTACTTTGATGCATTGCTAATCAAAGGGTCAAATCCTCAGCTAGTGTAAATTGGCAGTGCTCCATTGAAAGCAATTGACCTGAGGATCTGGCACAGTTTATCCTACCTTTAATCAGAAATACAAGACTAAAAAAAGCAGTATTATATACCAAAGGAGAGGAAAGGAGTAATGCACTTAAAGTCATGCCAATAAAGCTTTCTACCACCCCCACACTTTTGTGTGTGTATACACACATACACAAATATATATACACATACACACACACCTACAATATCTATAAATGCACATAAATGCATATTTGCTATATATGTAAATGTTTCTGTTTTCTTAAATGTTATTTTAGGGTTATCCATCACTTGTTCTGATTTGAGTTTCAGTTCTCATTATTCTTCCATCTAGGCTCAAGAACACAAACTTGTATGATGCAATTTGGTTAACTATGACGTTCCACTGATTAAACCACTCCACTTGTTTGTCTGTTAGCTGTTGTATTTTTCCTTTAATTTGGAAATACTGGAATAAATCACAGTTTGCTTCCAGATCCTGTTCCTGCTGAAAGACTCTGAAGACTGTCTGGCACATTAGATGATTGGGTTGATCTTCAAAATGTTTTCAGAAAACTTTCACCCAGGCAAAAACCTTTATTTTTAAAACTCCTCCAATTGCAGGGACTATGAAATAAAAATGAAACAAGCCTAATGAGTCCTTTTGGGGTTTATGGCTACAATCAAAGAACAAGAGGCAATAAGGTGATTGATAGTACTGTATATCCTGGCATAGAGTATACGCATAAACAACTCATGGGAGAATATTTACTTGACTCTGCAGGAGGCTTGCAGTTTCTGCTTCAGCTAAATCTCCCCTACGCTCTAGTTTCCCAGGAATAACATTTATGTGATTGTTCTTAACAGATTGTAGTCTTGTAAAAATATATCCTTCATAGCGCTTGGAAAAGCTGGAGACTGATTTAATTAGCAAAAATGGTGATTAAATCACTGAGTGGAGTTTAAGTTCAACAGGTAATTTTTTGTTTCCTAGCCATCATTTCATATAGCTTAAAGCCAGTGAAACAGTCATGTTCTCAAAGCTTCAAACACCAGGCAAAATAAAAGGTGAAAATAATTAATTAAAAATGGCAAACTCTGGAGACCTTAGCAGGGAGCATCAACAGAAGCCGCCCTGGTGAATAGCAAGACCAGCAACTAGCAACCAATATTCTCACAATGCTCTTGTGATAAATTTAGCACTCCAAATCCTGACAGCCAGGATTCATACCCATCTGGCAATGCTGAGAGACAAACACTCATATATCAGATGTGCTGCAGAGCTAACATTCCCACGCAAAGAGCAACAGTCATTCTGTTCTGATTTCGAACACTCTCCAAATGTAGCGTATTTCCTGATGTTATTGTCCACTATACAGTATGGAGATAGAAAAATTAAAATAAAAAGCAGCCATTCAGAACTGTAGGGAAAAGCTAATAAAAAGCCAAACAGCCCACAGACAATCTGCTGAAGCAGAGATCATGCCAACAGTACCTGAAATATCTACTGAGGACAAGAAAAGCATATTTCCTTCTTGACAGAAATGACCAGAATTAAGTCTCTATAGTTGAGAACAAGCAGAGACACCATAAAATTGCAAGCTGCCTAAACTCAAAGTCCACTGAATGAATCTATAATTATGTGTGACTTCCACTGAAGTCACATTTGCAGAAGGAGTATATTTTCAGTGATGGGGAAAAAGTCTCCTTTATAATGTAACTGTCATTGATTATACTTTGGCTCCCTGCTATGTAATTTTGTTTCTAAACTGAACAACTATCAGTGCACAATGTAGTGTAGAAAATGTCCCTTCTGAGGGGGTACTCCTGCAACTGCACATGCAATTGAAAGAGATGTCTGTAGTTCAAAAAATGTACTTTGGGTGGGGCTGAACTGTTCACCCCTTCCTTCAAACAGGCAGCAGGAAGGGTAGTGGCTCCTGTAGTTAGAGCAGATGACTTCTAGGGGTCTATCCCTGGCTGATACTCTCAGTTTATGACAATAGTGAAATCATCTAGCACATCAATGTGCCTTTATTGTCCCATCTGTGAAAGGGGAATAATACTATTTCCCTCCCTCATCAAAGTATTTTGAGGCTTAGTAATTGGAGAGTGTTTTAACACCCTCAAATGAAAGGTGCCATACTTAAATAGATGCAAAGCAGTAATGTGGTGATGATGATTATTAACGACAGACATAAATGGGGTAGTTGTGTCTTCATAAGAGTGTTGCCAACCAGTGCTTTACCATTTTATCAGGGAACTATAGTGTATAAGATTCATTTTAAAGAAACAAGATATATATTTTTTAAATCCCACAATGAATATATAACAATAAATCACTACTTGCCATGGAAATTATCTTCTCTGATCAGAGAGTATGTATGTGAGGTAGAATTAGAATACTGGGCCACATCACACTTTCTGGCTCTGTGCAAGGAAGTTGAAATCTGAGCCACTTGTCTGCCACAGCATACAAATAAGGAATGATACATTTGCAGAGAGGAACTGATTGATAAAACTAGATGGTTTCTCTCAAAGGTTGCTCTTGATTTCCAGTTCAATCCTGGTAGGGGGTCAACACTTCATGAGTAATAATAACCACTGCTAATTCAAACGACTGGTCTCACAGGTCTGTCATTATTTGGAGTCTCGCTCTTGCAGTGGGGGTGCGCATGTCCCCTTATAAATTCTGTGACTTGTCAGAACTGCAGTCTCATTCCAGTATCGTCCTACCTTTTGTTAGCAATTATCCTGTGTCTGGGGGCAATGTGTTACAGTGATGAGAAGAGAAATAAAAATAAATAGTCAGCAGAGACATCCAAGAAGGACGAGACAAGAGAGGTGCCCATATAAATAAGACATACAAGCACACACACATTCACATATACACATAATAACAGACTTCAAAAAGAACTAAAAACAGAAAGCAGGCGATACAGGGAACCATTTAAACAGAAAGCATTGAAGACTCCAGGAGACAAGATAGTCCGGGATAGATAATTAGTAACAGGAATAAAAAGGCAATTAGTATTAATTTGTTTTAATAGGTGTATTTTATCAGTGTAATAAAAAATGTACCCAGCACAACCCTGCTAGTTCAGGCTTCTAAGCGCTACCACAATATAAAGAATAATAGTAATATGTGTCAACTCCAGATCTTGATTCATGTGAGTTTTTAAACTATAAAACTTAGATTTTTTTCATAGCTCCCACTTTTTCAATGCCCAATGGCATCATAGAAGAGACTATAATATTAAATATGCAGTGTAAATATGTATATGTGCATGCAGAGGTTAAAATACACTCGCATAGACTTGCACACTTAGGCCAAGATTTTTCAAACTTAAGAACCTAAAGGTAAATACCTTAATCCATATTTAAAACCTGAATAAGTGGCCAGATTTTCATAGGAGCTCAGCTCCTGCACCTACTTTTTACTTCAATATTAATTAGTTCATAACAACGTATTTAGGTGCCCAACTTTATGTGTCCATGTTTTAATTTATTATACATATTCCTTATTTACAGCAATACCCACACATTATATATACATATGTGTACATGTACATACCACACTTTCAAATACAAAGGTCTAATAGGCCTTCTGAGGTATACAAATGATTAAAAATATAAAACATCAAACTCTCGGCTTAACAACACCTCAGAGAGGAATGGCATGAGCAGGAAAATAAAACTAGACCAAATACTCAGCCTAACAATTCCCCAGTGGAGTATGGCTGTCTAGGAAAGTATAATAATGAGATCAAATACAAATTACAGTATGAAAAGTGAATATTCAATATGCAAGTATGAATAATACAAAATTGCATTAGTAAGATGACATCTTCTATTAGCAGAATATCATACAGTATATGAAACCTCTACTGTACATGATACTTCCATGTTCTATTATTTTTCCCTGATTTCACTGCACTACAATATATCTCAAGCTAAAAGCTGTGTATGTATTAACATAGCAAAATACTTTATTATAGAATATTAGGCCATGCTTAACCTCCGTTTTCAGCTCTTTTTCTTTAAAATTCCCTTCAGATTCTCACTGAATTACCATACATTATAAATGTTCACTATGGGCTAGATTTGCCACCTTTACATTGAGTAGTACCTTATTCCACAAGTAATCCCACTGGACTAGATCATTGCCTTGCCTAAACAGCCACGCAGGGGTGTAATGTGGAGTAAGACACATACAAATCATATCCATACACAGCCTCCCTGCATGTCCACAGCTGGCTTCTTCCTCCAATGCATCAGCCAGCACAGCTAGGAGTAGCAGAATACTATTCCTGGGAGCCAGATTCCCTGGAGTCCTCCTTAGACAGTGCAGCCACATGCTGTCTCTTACACTAGACAAGGGGTGTGAAGATGTGAAGCCCTCAGAAAGGTACACCATTTTCTTTCCTCAGTGCTGGGCCAGCTCTATTAGCCCTGTGGTATGGAGGCAGGGCCACATGTACCTTTCCTTGCACCCTTTTGCAAGAGGTCTCTCCCATCCCTCACATGCGCACCAAAGCAGGGGCCAGACACCATTAGGTCCTGTGTGATCAGAATAGATTTCACCTCTCTAGCGTATGCCTGTCTGCACCCTCCTTCTCCACCCTTCCCTTGCCTCCAGAGAACCACAACAGATTTAGATATGAATTAAATGAGTTCTTGCAACAAATGTCTTCATCTAAATAAAGACAATTTAGGTTCTCCCTGTGTGGAGTTACACATTGCAGAGAGACAGAGCTGAGTGTTCTCCTTTAATTTGATTTGTAATTCTTCAAAATGCTCTTTGCTGAATTTCCTCTCTATAAAAATTTAAATCAATTTTTAAAAATAATTCAGCTTTCCTGCAGATAACTTCTAAGGCTGACTTTTACCTGTGTATTTTTCTTTTTCCTGACTGATATCCAGTATACATTCCAATCACATCAGTTTAAATCAGTAATAATATTGTAGATATTATTGAAGAGAACGATTTGCCCCTTGCCTTTGTAGATGCCAAGGAAGTTAAGCTTTTCTTCTACTCCTATGGTGAGAAGTTTCTGTATAGCATTGTGATGGTGTTCTTTGGTTTCTAGGCTAATTCTCACTCCTCATTTGTATTTCTGTATCAGACTCAACACTGTGGGAAATGCTCTTGAGCAATTTGTTTTCTTCAGTCATTGTCTTCTGTTCCATTCACCCTTGGAGATTGAAAGGAAGCCTCTGACAGGTAGACAAACCCCTGTGGGGAAAAACAATCCCTAATGTCAGACTGAAGTCAGCAGTTAGCCAACTATAGTAAGTGCAGAGAAAGAAGAGAAACAGCAAAAGAAAGACATCTGAGAAGTGTTGGTATTCAGACACAGTATATGAGACAACTGGCTGCGTATCAACTTACCTGAGGGTACCATGGGTCCTGGGAGACTTCCATATTGATATCTATATCTCGCCCTAAAAATTCTGAGCTGCAAGGTGATATTTCCTATTGAGATGTCAAAGCTACATACAGAGCTTTAATTACCTTTGGCTGCAGTAATTTATGCCATCCAAATAAAAACATTATCAAAGAAGGCTGCAGTCACTGATCTGAAGGCTACTCAGGAAGCTGAAATTCATGGTTACTCAAGGATTGGAATAGCTTGTGTGTTCATAAAATCATAGAAATGTAGGGCTGAAAGGGACCGCGAGAAGTCATCGAGTCCAGCCTACTGAGCTGAGGCAGGGCCAAGTAAACCTAGGCTACACCTGAGTTAGGTGTGTTTGTCCAACTTGTTCTTATAAACCTCCCATGATGGAGTTTCTACAACCTCATGTGGAAGACTATTCCAGAGCTTAACTACCCTTCTAGTTAGTAAGTTTTCCTAATATCTGACCTAAATCTCCCTTGCTGCAGATTAAGCCATTACTTCTTGACCTACCTCAAATGGACACGGAGAACACTTGATCACAGTCCATTTTACTGACAGCCCTTAACATATTTGAAGACTCTTATCAGGTCCCTCCTCAGTCTTCTTTTCTCAAGCCTAAACCTTTCCGCATAGGTCAAGTTTGCTAAACCTTTTATCATTTTTGTTGCTGTCCTCTTGACTCCCTCCAGTTTGTCCACATCTTTCCTAAAGTGTGTTGCCCAGAATTGGACACAGTACTCCAACTGCGGCCTCACCAATTCTGAGTAGAAATGGGACAATTACCTCCTGCGTCTTAAATGCAACACTCCTATTAATATACCCCAGAATAGTATTAGCATCACATTTGCAATTGCATCACATTGTTGACTCATATTCAATTTCTGATCCACTATAACCCCCAGATCCTTTTCAGCAGTACTACCACCTCACCAGTTATTCCCCATTTTGTAATTGTGCATTTGCTTTTTTTGTTCCTAAATACTTATTTTGGTTGAATTTCATCTTGTTGAATTCAGACCAAGTCTCCAATTCATCGAGGTTGCTTTGAATTCCAATCCTGTTCTTCTAAGTTTTTGCAACTTTCAGCTTGGTGTTATTTTCAAATTTTATAAGCATACTCCCCACTCCATTATCCAAGCCTTATTGACAATATTGAATAGTACTGGACCCAGCACAGAGCCCTATTGGCAGGGCCGGCTCCAGGCACCAGCCCAGCAAGCAGGTGCTTGGGGCGGCCAAGGGGAAGGGGCGGCACCTCAGGCTGTTCGGCGGCAATTCGGCGGCGGGTCCCTCTCGGAGGGAAGCACCTGCCGCCGAATTCCCACCGAAGAAGAAAGCAGCGCGGTGGAGCTGTCGCCGGAGTGCCGCCGATCGCAATTGCAATCACGGATTTTTTTTCCCCCCGCCGCTTGGGGCAGCAAAACCCTGGAGCTGGTCCTGCCTATTGGACCCCCATAGACATGCCCCCCACTTTGAAGCAAACCATTCTGAGGACAGTCTTTCAACAACTTGTGCACCCACCTCATAGTAATTTCATCTAGACTGTATTACCCTAGTTTGCTTAAAAGAATGTCATGTCAGACTGTGTCTAAAGCTTTACTAAAATCTAGATTGTATCACCTCCACAGCTTCCCCTCATCCACTAGGCCAGTAACCCCGCCAAAGAAAGAAGTTAGTTTGGCATGACTAGGTGTTTATAAATTGATTTATTTAATCACTTGTTCCAGTATCTTTCCAGGTATCAAAGTTAGGCTGGTTTGGAATTAGTCAATCTTTTCCAGCTACTTTGATTCATCTCTGAAAGAGGGGCTGGTTTAAAAATATGTAAATAGGGAGAACCCGGAGACAGAAGCAAAAGGAACCTCAGCTTTTTTTTTCACCTATGGTGAAATTCACCAAGTCAAAGCCCAACCATTTAAGTCCCAAGCTTTTATTTTGGCCCCCTCCAGATTTTCAAACAGCAGCATACTTGACAGCATAAATCTCACCAAATCCATGGAGAATCCATGATGCCTGTGCTTTAAGCCAGCCCTGAACTCAACACACATGTGCAAATTCAATAGTCTACAACTGGACACAGAATTGTGAATTTTTGTTTTTTCATAAATATGGTTAAAACGTTTTTTCAATAAAGGTTTTTGCAAAAAAATGGAGAGAGACAGACACTATTAGGGCATCCAGTTCAGCATGAGGATACATAGAAAAGAAGCAAATTTGTCTACATCAGAATTCGCTATTAGAAATAGAACGGTAAACCCAGAGGCCCTGATATCTCAGACATTCTAGGAACTTGAATAAATTCCAGCAATTTCAAGTTTTGCATTTCAGAAATAACATCGCCTTCATTATTTTCTAATTCACCACTTCTAAGCAAGAAGAATTTAGGTCAGTGTTGAGTCTGAGTTACTGCTGATAACTGTCAACAAATAAATCTCTGCCCCATATTTCATTCTTTATGAAAAATAAATGTGCACGGGGCCAGGAAATTGACAATCTTTCTGAGACAAGAATCTGTTAGCAAATGTATTTGCATTTTGAAATTACTTTTGAAGAAACAGTAATGGACTTTCCACATTGAGCTTGAGACACAGAAGACAGCATCAGAGGCCCAGCCATATTAGGTTTCCTGGTCCATAATATCTGTACAGTGCGTGTGAAGTTCATCTTCAAATAATAGATAGGTGTGTTCAGTAGCTGTAGTCTGACTTCAAATGTGCAGAATATGAGAGTGATCCTAAAAGTTAAAGGGATAGTTAAAGGATTTATTAAATAGTTTGCTTAACCCTAGTTTGCTATTTTAACTATTTGTAGCCTTGCTACCATAGGTTCAGTTCCTTTTAAAATGTGACTATTTTCTATAATAGATTGTCAATATAACAGTAAAATGTACCTAAGGCATGCTCCTTGGAATAAATTTAGCATATTGTAATGGTTCAAACCACTGGTGGGCAACATGCCACAGGCATGGCCGCTCGCAGCTCCCAGTGGCCAGGTACAGCAAACTGCAGCCACTGGGAGCTGCGGGCAGCCGTGCCTGCAGATGGTCAATGTAAACAAACTGTCTTGTGGCTCGCCAGCTGATTACCTGGACGAGTTGCGTGTGGCCTGTGGGCCACAGGTTGCCCACCACTGGTTCAAACCAAGGCCAGTAAAGGTATCTGCTCTCATACTATTGAAGGGGGACTCTAGACTAAGACTTTTAATTGTTGTTTCCAGTGTTGTAGTATTAGAGAGACAAGGTGGATGAGGTAGTATCTTTTATTGGACCAACTTCTGTTGGTGAAAGAGACAAGGTTTTGAGCTATACAGAGCAGTTCTTCAGAAGCTGGTCCAATAAAAGATTCTACCTCACTCGACTTCTCTCTTTAAGACTTCTAAGATGTTTATCCATTACCACATCCTGCTCAGCAAAGAAAAGAAAAGGGTTAGTTGTTTTGGGAGTCTGGAGAGAGGTGGAGAAAGACTCCAATTCAGCCATCCATCTCTTGTCATCACAGCATTTAAGCACATGCTTAACTTTAAGCATATGTTTAGGTCTTTTTGAGGTCAATGGGACATAGGGACATGCTTAAGTGATGTCCTAAATATGAATGGATATAAATATGTGCTTACATGCTTGGCTAAAATGGGGCCTAATTCTGTAGTACATTGCCATGTAAGCCTTTAATTGGTATTTATATGTTTAGCTCTCTCTTTACAGCCCATCACTACATTTTCTCTATTATATACAAAATATATAGTGGTTATATTATTATGCTGAGCTTGCCTAATTGCTCTTTCTGCATAGTTATTAAGGATAAAACATAAAAATTATGAAGAATATTTATGTTCTTTCAAGTCCACATCTGTTTCCTTTCAAGTAACAAAAGTGTCCAAGATACCCAAGTATACTAGTTAATTTTCAATTCATCATTTTTTATATATTGTTTTTTGTTTATTTATTTCTTTTATTCAGAGCACTGCAGGGCTACTACTTTACCACTAGAAGGAGCAGTTTAGCAATTTAATTATAGACTAGTCCATTAGTTCTACTATTTCTTTGTAGAAAAGAAATAAATCAATACAACTCCAAAGGGGTGAAGGTAAGCCAAAGTATTTTGAACTTCTGTATATATTTTGAACTGGCACAAATCAAATAAATGGTTTAACTTGAAAAATCTGTTAGATGATCCACTTTGCCATACAAATTAATGTTTAGGATAATCTCCCTAATCCATTTACCTACCTACCCACCCTTAGTGAAATCCTGGCTCCATTGCATGGGAGTTTTGTCATTGGAACCAGGATTTAGCCCCTAGTCTTCGACCATACTGAACCCTTTGATTTCTTTATTACCCAAACTAAATTTTTGACTTCTCACATTTACTCCCTTAATTAAATTAGTGACCATTCTTTTCAGTAAAACCAACATGGCTAGTGTATGATGTACTTTATAAATTAAAGTGGCTACTACATGAACTTTTAAAAATAAATGCTGTAAAAAACTTTCCTTTTTATTCAGCAGTAGTAGAAGGTAGTAGAAATATCCAATTACTGGTATTTGCTTTTTAGAACAAATCATTAGTACGTATGCAAAACTGCCTTCTCAGTAATCACATTATTTCTTTTAAAAATATACAAATTTATGCTTAATGTTTATTCTTCCCAGTTACACTACAACAGAAGCAGCCCTCACCCCACCTCTCCTTCAGCTAAGATGCAAATTGTCTAAGAGAGAAGTTCTTTCAAAAATGTGTGAAATCATTTGAATGTGGAAAAGGGTAGTTCGGTTTTTCAAATTAGGGATAATTGAATGCAGTTTGTTAGAATGTCACCTTAAAGGCACATGACCAAGTGAATAGGCATATTTTTAGCTTCCTAAAGCAAAGCAATCCCTTGAATCATTTGAAAGAATTGATTTCTATGTCTTTTATTATCATAGAGCTGTAAAAGTTAGAGATGAAAAAGACCTATTAGTTCATCCAGTACCCTGCAGTATATTGTCAGTAATTTTTTCCAAGCCAATTTTAAATGACTCATGCAAAGACACTTCAACTCTTTCCCTTGGGAGGCTATTTCACAGTCTAATAGACCTTAATATTAGGAATTTTTTATATATTTTTCTTTCCTTTCGCCAGACCCATCCCTTTACTTCTAGTCAATAATTCTGCTCCCTGCTTGGGGTGAAGTCCTGGCCCCACTGGCATCAATGAGAGTTTTGCCATCAACTGGGGTCATATAATAATTATGTGTAAGTATAGAAAGAATATAAATATCAAGGGTGAAATTTAGGCCCCCTTGGTCTTTTATTTATAAACTGTAACTTTTTAAAAAAAAAGCTGAAATCAGATCACACTAAGGACTTGTCTAGATTAGGAAAATTTTCACCAGTTTAACTAATTGGGTGCAGACCCCTAATGTAGACAAAAGGGCGCTTGCAACAGTGTAAATTAGCAGGGTCAGTCACACCTGCTCTACACGTAGGCTGGGAATTGGCAGCAGTTACCACACCATTACATAAATACACTGTATAGAGCCTTAAAAACACAGTGTTTTCATTTTCAATATTGAGGATACAGACCCCAGGGAGACAAGCCAGGAGATTTTGCTTTTACATTTTGTCCCAATGGCAGCTGAAAATATGTCTCCACTAGATGAACAATACTCTGGGAAGCTGACTTTTTAATGTGTGAAACTAAGGGCCCAAGAGAAAGATAGAAGGAAGCTGTGGTGGCCATGACTGCTCACTAATGCACCTTGTATGTGTGGTTTGGAGTTTTAGGGAACTATACAGAATGTCCTGGGCTGGTATTCTGAGAATGTTGGTATTGCTCCATAGTGGAGAGTATTGTTATTTTTCCATAGACAGTAAGCTCATTGGGGCAGGGAATGTCTTTTACCATGTATTTGTAAAGAGCCTAGAATAATGGTCTAGGCCTTATCTTTGTTTGGGTTTCTAAGTGCTACTGCAATACAAATAATTACAGCGAGTCAAAACATTTCAGTCAAACTTGATTTTTAATGTGAAAAGGCCTTTGTTTGGAAGTGAAGAGGTTTTTTTTATTTTCTCAATGAAAAACTCAAAAATAAAACCTTTTATTTTTTATTATTTTATTTTTTTTAAGTTTTCGGTTTGCCATAAAAAAAAAACAGAACATTTCCACAAAGTTTTGGGAAAACATGAAAATTTGTCACTTCTTTCTAATGCTTTTTCTGAAAACACTTTTTTCATTACCAGCTCTTCAAATAACCTATTATAATATTAAGAACACTGTTGCTCATTTCCTTAGCCAGGGAAAGGCCTAGGATTGCAGCAGGACTGTCACGAGTCCCAAATATACGGCTGCCTCAGACAAAGGCAGTGGTGTATCATGAACAGGATTGAGAAGGCCAAGTACTGTCGCTCTCCCATTAGGATGTGCAGCCAGGTATAACACAGTAATGGGAAGAAGATTATGTGCTTCATCCTAGGAAAGAACACGTCATCTGCCTGGTGCAAGAGAGAACGGCACAGGACTTGCTTTGGGGAAAGCTTTAAAGTGCGTGGGAAGTACAACTGTGCCCCACTTCAGAAGAAGAGATTAAAAGCAGTTCATTATATGGTGTGTAGAAAAATCTTCAAAAGGCTTAAAATTAACCTTTGATGTCAGCTTGATGGAAAAGCCTTTTTCATTGTATCTGCTTTGTAATCTTTCAGCTGTCTTTCTGAGAAGCTATTCTTCATGACTTACTGCTATGAAGCTGTAATGACACCCTACCATTGGCCATCAAGTAGGAGCAAACCTGTGATCAGAGCTGTGTGAATAAGGGATTTTTTTTTTTTTGTTCATTGGCAATTCTGAAAAATATGGGAGAAAAAATGTTTGGAATTGAACTGAAACTGAATTTATTTAAAATTGTCAGTGAATGGAAAAGTGAAAAGAAATCCATTTTGAGTCCAACAAAATATTGAGTTCAACTAAAATAAAATGTGTTTATATTTTGAATGTTCTTTTACACTTTTTAATTTTTAAAAATAAATTTGAAGGGAATTTCCTAAGTCATTTTGAATCCAAAAATCAAAATGTTTCATCTTGAAAATGCCAAAACAAAATATTCAGGCTTTTTCAGATTGTTTGTTTGGGAGAGGATCTTCTACTCAATGAAATCCAAATGAATTCATGAAATGAAGTTGCCAAATCTGCATTTTTTGCTGAAAAATAGTTTTGGATGAAAAATTTTGCCCAGGTCTACCTGTGACTCTCCATGCCAACAAGTACCCCTTGAGCTAAAGGGGTAACTCCACTGGCTGTTCTGACAGATATGGCAATTTCCTGTAATCTCTTTGGGAGATATTATTTAATTACGTTTGCGTTTAATTACGTTTAAGTGTCTTTGGAATCCATTGTATTATATGTATTATCGTGGGTCTGAATGATGAAAGGTTTATATTGAACAATTTGGCCCACAAAAATGAACTTTCTGGACAATACAAGTGAAGTGAATTTCCTGAGAACTATCTAATGGGAGGTGAATACAAATCCCTCACCCACCCATCCTGCCGCTGACTATGCAAAAACTATTCCCTTTGAAACTATGTCCTAAGGAAAGGGTGATTGATGATTACCCGGTCCCCGGGTTCCAAAATCAAAAGGCCCAACTGTATAAAGGAATGAACCACAGATTCATGGGTGTTCTTGTTCTGAGCTAACAGCTATCAGAAACTTGTAACCACAGAAAAACCCCTGAGTGGGGTTTGAAGGACTGATCACCTGCCAGACCCCTCATTGGTGTTGGAGCTAATCTCTGGTAATTAGCATGCATGCAGGATTTTTTTAATAGTTTTTAATATGTTTTTTCTGTGATGCTTTCACCTTAAGAATAAATGTGCTTGCTTAGGAAGGGCTGTGTGGTAACTTTTAACTGTGGCAATGATCCTTTTTATAGCCTCTGAGGAGAAAGAAAATCAGGCTACTTAGAGCAGTCTAACGTGCTGGGGAATTCAGTGTAGGCAGGAAACTTCAGTGCAACCTGGAAAAACCCTGGTCGAAAGGGAGAGAGACATGGGTCTCTGCCCAAGAAAGGCTGAGGAGCTGGAAGCCTTGAGTGGGTGTCCTTGGCAGACCACAAAGGGGGAATACTGGTGTAGTTGCTGAGACACTTTCTTGGGGCATACAAAACTGTAAGCCATTTTGTTCCCCTTCTGCCTCACCAAGAGACAGCTTTGTTGGAGTTTAAACTGTGTGCTATCTCCCTGCTGCTCTATTCTGTCCACCTCACTAGCAAACTCCTTGAGGTGCTGCCAGTCTTAACCTTGCTTTATAGGTAACAGTCAGTGAACCCCCATTTCCGAACCCCCTGGAAAAGAGTTCCTCTGCAGTACCCAGCCCCTACCACTGGGCAATCCCAGAAATTACCAAATCCGCTGCCTCCAGAGAGACAGTGCACACACCAGCCTGTTAGTTTAGCTCAGGAACCACACTTTACTTTAAGATATACCACTGACATGATTGTATGGTAAAATAAAAAAATAAATGTATTAAAGAACAGGGATTTACATGAGAGTAAGCAAGAATAATAGAAACAGAAAATGGCTACAAATAAAACATGCTTATTAGTGTCTAAAATTTAACAGATTACAATCCTGGCCTCAGGCAATTTCTCAGCTACAGCCAGTTTTCATAGTCCTCAATCCACATGGCTGCAGCGATCCACCATTCACAGATCCCAAAAGTGCTGACTGCTTGTCCCCCAAGTGATGGATAACCTCAATGTCTGTTACCCCTCTTCTTATAGTTCAAGAAACCTTTGAAATGTGTTTGGAAAAGGAACCGCCTAGACAAAGTTCTTCTTTCATCCTGCTTGTTTCTCAGGGTGCAGGAGCCATGTCCCTTTTTCATCCTCTTGTCAATTAGCTTTTTCCGTTGGTTTGATTGTTTCATCTTAGATGCAAATGTTCTTTCATTGTCTCTGGCTTACAGAGCTTGACTCAGGCAGACTGATAAATCCACATTTCCTTGTCTAAGGCAAACCTGTTCATCCACTCTACTCAGATTGTTTGGTCTGAACGGTTTTTAGACACATATTTCCAGCACAAATACATAACTCTTTACACACTAACCATAGATCATTCACACAATAATATTAATGACCAGAAACTCACCAGTTTTCATTTGATACCCTACAAGTTACTTTTTGGATAAAATTTATGACAACAGTGTAGTGTCAGGCCTTGAAAAATTTGTATTTACAGAACAGTGAGCACTTTGACATTGTTAGGGTCACAGTTGCCCTGAAATGTGGCAGCTGGTAGTGATGGTAACTTACATCCTCTGTAACCCAGATATAAGAGGGGATCAAAATAAATATAGCCACTTTGTTACACAGATTGTTTATGGAAGAACCAGAGAAGAATAAGCAGTTACCTAAATTCAGTTCTGACTACCATAATGAATACAGACAATTCGACAAGTGGCTGGGAGGCAGGTTGTCTTCCTGGCTCTGTCACTAAGAGCCATTTTAGTAATATATACCTACCTGCCAGGAATATTGTAAGAATTAATAAGCGTTGGTAAGGTACTACAAGATGCTAGGGAAGTGCAGAATATTATCAGAGAAGCTCTTATTGTTGTGCTCACGTTATTCATACCCCCAGTGGAAGAGTAGGAATGGCAGATTGCATAAGTGGAAGTCAGAGTTCTAGTATATAAAATATCACTGAATTCTTCAGCCCAACCTTCTCCCTTTGAGCAGCTCCCACTAGGCAAATGTTACCATAACCACTCTTCCCATTCATTTGCTACCAGTCTGAGAATATAATAGCAAGAGTGATCTCTAAAGACACCGTTGAAGATTTTTGAAAGATTTGGTCTTTAAATTGCCCCCTTTCATCTGGCCTATAGACAGACCCTTAAACGCATTCTTCTCTGCTGGTTTCTAGGACAGTCTGCATTTCCCTTTTTCTCAAGCTCCTCACTTACTACCAGCTTCCATTCTTAAATTAGTTAGGAAGCGGCTTTAAAAAAAGACCAGAAAAGCAGAAACCATCATTCAAATCTGTTGGGGCTTCCTGCAACTTAAAAAACAAACATTGCTTGATTTCTACTTGCTGTAGCAGAAAACAGAAACACAAACATGTTTACCCAGCTTTTCCCTCTCTGACTCCTGGCTTGGGTATTGCTTTAGAGTGAATGCATTCATTAGCAGGGTTGACTGATCATTTTCATCATTCACTTCAAATGTGCACTGATGTGTCATTAATTAGGATTAATCAGGAAATTGCCATATAAATACAAAGACTATGGGGGCCTATATATGGCTCATTAAGTTAATATAGCTTAAGAAATTGACTGGACTTTCAAATGTGTTAGCAACTGTACACTGTAAGAATAACTGATTAAAACTCAACTAACTTACTTGCAAGCAAATAAGAAAAGACCACAATATATTTTCTGCCTCAAAATATGAAGAACAATGCAAAAGTACAGAGAAAATGCAGAGCCAGAAGCCAAAAAATTGAGTAAAACATATCAGGTACCAAACAAAAATTATGAATTTTGCCTTTATTATTTGTTTGTTTACAGGAGCACCCATACTGTGCTAGGCACTATACACATCAAAAAGAAATCTAGGTCACTGCCCCGAAGAGCTTACAATAAAAAAGTACTCTGCTAATAGAAGGAGACATATGCAGCTGCATTGCAAGAAGCACAGAAATCAACTCTTAAGGTGCATGATTTTGAAAGATTTTAGTTACTAGGAGGTGGATCAGTGGTATGTTTTAACAATGATTCAGGATCCATCTCAGCCTCTGCACCATTGCTAGCTCATAAGACTAGTCAGAAGAGATGTTGTGGTGCCATACAGAATAGGTAGTTATTGATTTCAGTAGCTACTGTCAAAAACCCAACGTGAGCAGTGGTGAAAATGTTGCACCAGGGGACAAGAATCAAAATGTATGTTAATGGACTGCTCTGCCAAAACTGCTCACCTAAAGGCAGGAGTCCTTTTAGAGCAGGAGCATCTGGGCTCTGTCTCTGTGTATGACCCCCCCCCCCTTTGTTGGTGCTTTGTTTTTTGTTTTCATTTTTTGAGGATTCCATACAGTTTCAGATGCCCATTTTTTATAAAAAGATATTACAGTATTAGAGTAATGGTCCAGATCACTATAGTAACGTTACTGTGAGCTGAAATGTTCGGGACCATTGCTGAAGAATACTGTGCTATGTTTTTTTTACAAGAGATGGTGTGCAGCCTAGTGAGAACTTTGAGTCCTAGGTGCCCAGAGAAATGAAGTGAAGATGTGAATCCCACTGGCCCTCTTCTTTTCTGCAGAAACACATGGGTACACCTTCAAAATGAAACACTACCAAGTGGACATTGTCTGTTTGTGTTTCCATTAAGCTTTTATTATTTTGAATTAAGGGCTTTTGCTGAGTGATTTTAATTTGCCTCTGCTAGTAAGTAGATTTTAAAAAAATCTACAAAAAAATACATCAGAAATCTCCCCTAATATATTTAGTTTGTGATAAGCCTATAACTGTGTAGCGCCAACTATAACTAATACCATCTCAAGTGCTATCAGCCAGTTTGCTTGATTTATATCCTCTGTAGGGATGGACACACAGGTGTGGATAAAATAAGGACTTTAGAATGTTTGATTTCGATAAAGATCCACAAGTTGGGATACTCATCTGAAGTTTATCTTTGGGTCTCTTGTACTACTTTTTTCCTATTGGGCTGGAAACAGATTTCCCATCTCAGCCAAAAATGCAGAGGTGTGAGAGATTGTTGACATTGGACCATTATCATTGGGTAACTCTTCTTACTCTTCACTGCACCTCTCCCCACACCAAACCTGCAAAACTTTATCAGACAAATAAATGTGGATTCTGGCAGCATTGCTTTCCTTTCAGCCCCCGGGACTGGTTCTCAGGGAAGTGGCTGACACAAGAGCTCCTGAGAACTATGCTGCCAAGTTCACATTGTCTGAGTGGCTCATGACTGTGAGTGCCTACCCCAGAGCAGACTGTCAAAAAGAGGGCTGACACCCCAAACTGGTGGTATGTTCTATAATTAGATTTCACCAACCCAGTAATAAATGTGAACTCCTGGATCACAATATGAGTCTTACCATGGAGTCACAAGCAGTCCCCTTAGGCTCTCCAGTCTATCTGGCCCCCCAGGCAAGCTGAACTTAGTGATAAATGGTCTAAAAAAACATTCACGTTGCTTCCAGTCCCTAGAGACCAGCCACTTACCTCAGATCAATTGTTACCGTAGATCTTACAACAAAGACAATGCCTGTAGCCAATTCTGTAATAAACTATGCAAAGGTTTTTAACTAGGAAAAGGATATAAAAGAGTTATTTACTGGTTAAAGCAAGCAAGCATACACACACACACGAGTTATCATCTATGGTTCCTAAAGATGACAGAGATGTGGTAATCTGACAATTCAAAATGTCTTTCAGGGCAGACCCCGGGGTAGCCGCTTGGGATCTCTGCCTTAGTTTAATGTCTCTGGCCCTGTGAGACCTCAAACAGCAAAGAGATGAAAAATTCTCTTGTGACCCTGCTTTATCTTTTACATTTAGGCTTTGTCTACACTAGCACTTTTGTCGGCAAAGCTTATGTCGGTCAGGGGTGTGAAAAATACCCCCCAACCGACATAAGTTTCACCAACTAATGCACAGGCGGGAGAGACATAGCTACCGCCACTCATTGGGGGTGGTTAAATTATGATAGCGGGAGAGCTCTCCCACCAGCATAGAGCGGCTACACAGGAGACCTTACCATGGCGTAGCTGCAGTAGCACAACTGTGCCGCTGTAAAGTCCGTATCACAGATACAGCCTTCATCTTCCAATCTATGAGACGAGCTCCCTTGCACGTAGCATTTCCAAGGTGTGATAGGGCCACTCACCAATCCTCTCTGTTGCGATGTTCCTTAATGGCCTATTTAATCTCGCTAGGCCTCATGAATAGGAAGGGGGGATGGTGCCTGTTTTCACAAGTTCAGAGCAAAGATTTTTAAAATTGTAAAGCAAAATGTACATATTTCCTTATAGCATGGAATACAGACATTACAAGTGAGATTAACACATGCAGCAACTAGCAAGCATTTCATAGAGTCTAAACACTAAATATATTCTATAAGATCAATACCTATTTTGAACAAAACTAACATACAGGTGAGTTGGTTTGCTTTCCAGCTATGAGATTGTCAATTCTTAGCTAACGTCTACAATCTTGGCCAGAGCTAGCACTTAGTTTACCAGTGTCACAGGAGCCGAGGGAAGGCAAGTGACATTATGGAGGTACTGGTCCTCCACAGATACCACAAGATCCTCTGGTTTGAGCAGATCAGAGCACGTCACTTTTACAGCAGCAGGAAAGAGCAAACCTTGTTCCCCAGTGGCAACTGTAAAGGAAACTACACCGATGAAGATTTGAGGAGCTTTAAATTAAATATTTTTTAAATATGGAGATATACCTATCTCAGAGAACTGGAAGGGACCTTGAAAGGTTATCATGTCCAGCCCCCTGCCTTTACGAGCAAGACTAAGTACTGATTTTTGCCCTAGATCCCTAAGTGGCCCCCTCAAGGATTGAACTCAAAACCCTGGGTTTTGCAGGCTAATGCTCAAACCACTGAGCTATCCCTCCCCCCAATTTCTACAATGTACATGGAAGTAACCCCAATAGAGGTGAGTAGGCCACAATGTTATTTTCATCAGTAGAGTTTGGAGTTGAAAGTTATTCCATGTATCACATATGAAAACATAATAACAGCAATAATTCTTATCTGGATTGGTTTTCTGTTACTTTTGCTCTGCAACTGTCAATATGGGGGATTGTTTTATTTAAGGTGCCCTTTCTCAATCTCAGACTGAAAGACAGCTGTAACACCTCCCTGCTGAATTGAATACAGGACACTTTACAGGGAAGTCCATAGTCAACCTCTTACATTAATGGGAGCATTGGTTCCACCCTAAAGAAGTCGATAAAATGGGTATTAGATCCTTTGTGCCAACAACAGAGACTGGAGTTACATCTGAGCACTCTGGCTGAACCTGCCATTCCTCTCCCTAGCATCAGAACTACCTCTCCTCTGCATTTGCTTCTTTCATTCCCCATCCATCAGGGGAAAGTCCTTGTGTTTTAATTAGTTGTGAAAATATCTGGTGCTCTTTCTCATGCTCCATAGGCTACTTACTGATGATGTAGGATCTTATCACTATGGCAATTGGAGTCAGAAACCAGAGTTCCAACCAGAAGGTGATGGGGGCAGTTTCTGTCCTGGAGTCATTGTCACAAGTGGGACTGCATTTCTATCAATCCTTCCTGGCTCCATAGGGAAAAAGTTGCAGGGCGCACCAATAAACCTATTGGGCTCATACAGCTTTTTGCCAAACTTTAGCAAGCTCAGTTTGATGAGGGTTGCAGGACTGATTGTCTGAGTCCTCTTTAGCGAGGCATTAGGGGCTCTTGTCAAAATTTAATCAACATTGGAATCTTTATCCAGTGATGACTGGTTTTCAGAATGCAGAATATTAAAATCAGCACACTCCTGCTGTGTTAATCAGAGACTTTCAAATAGCTGCATTAGCATACATTGTTTGAATAAGTACTTTCTCTACATGACATTGGCCTTTCCAGTCTCAGGCTCAAAGATTCAGTAAGTTGTCTGAGTAGTACTGGTGATATTTGTGACAGAAGGTGTGTAAAGGCTATGTGTTATAATGGATTCCAAAAGCAATACCAATAGAAAATCTCACATAGACACTCAGGTGACCCTACTACTTTAAGACAGAAGGTCAAAGGTGATTCCCTTTCAGAGCCAGCCAACTTGACTGATGAGCTACACTCCAGTACAGACTTCAGTGTAATGGAGAAAACAGGAAATAAACCACAAAAAGATTATTTGAAAATATAGAGTTATGAACACCATTAAATGCTATCAAGCCATTCCTTTCTTAGCTGTTTCACACATTTCAGAGGCCAGCCAAACAACGGGACCTAAGAAAATACCAATATATTAGAGGATAAAAATCTTCATAGATAAGACTCTAAATAATTCGGTCTTTCCTGATATGCTATTACTCCTAGGGATACTGTTCATGGATAACAAAGGAATGAACAAAGCCAGTAGGGCTGCAGGGATATTATAAAACTATTTAAAATGCTATACAATTCTCAGCTCATTATTTATTGTTTCACCCTCCTTTAAACGGGAAATGCAAACACATCAGATATCTACTATCTATGAGTATCTCTGAATTTCTCACCTAAAATGCAATTTTTTCATCTTCCTATGGTAAGAAGGGATGAGATAATCCATTTGTATAAAATAAGAATTGACGGAACCTCTACCTTTCCCTAAAATCCACTCCAGCTTCTCATCCATGTAGCTCCACAAATCCAGTGTGGTTGCACTACCATGAGACTGGAATTACATGTTACTGAGTATAGATAAAAGTTCATTACCAAATATGACCTGCCACTTGTCCACATCATTTTTTTTTGGTCCTGGTTCTGCTCATGACTGAAAACAGAAGTGCCAAAATACCATCAGATAATTCCATGTTGTCACAGGAGCATTTGTTCCTCTACAGAGCTACTCACATGTAAGGGACAGGAAATGCTGAATTGTCTCCTTCGCATTCTTCCCTCATAGGTAGGATTTGGCACACTTCACGTGTGGAAGTAACAGATGGTTTTCTCCCCAAAACCAGCAGATCCCCTGAAAGCTTGTACTTTGGTCTTATGTTTCTGGACTGTTTAATGTTGCTTTTTAGTCCCCTCTGGCCTCTTGACACCAAGGTTCCTGAAGGAGCAATGCTAACAGAGTTTCCTTCCTTGGCCAGTGCCTTAGAACCTGCCCCTTGGGGAGGTGCCATAACACATAGGAGGGCATGAGTTAGTGGATGTTGATAAGCTCATCTATATCTCAGCCTCTAAAATCTCCCAGGGCAAGAGGGATAATGCCATCCCCTTGGCCCGACCCTCTCCTTGGCTGCCGGTCCTGACTCATACAGGGCCCTCACATAGTGGTTTCTGTGGATCTGAATCAGGCTCTATACTGCTAAAGGGATTGAAGGAGGGGGACATCAAAAAGGATTTACTGTAACCTAATTATGATATAGCGCCCTCCGACACACCCCTGCCTGGCCCGCCTCATATTTATTAGGCTGTGATCAGAAAAAATAACGGGAGTAAATGGTGTTTTAGTTTTGGTAATGCTATCAGCAGTGAGTTTTCTTTTTTAATTATGAGCTAACGATGCTTTGGAAGATAAGGACTTGACCTTTATGGGACTCCTACCATTCCAGAGAAAACTGTTTGGTATATTCATTAATTCACTCAAGAGGAGGCTCATGGAGCTTAAATGCCAACTGAACATGTGAAATATCAGGCTTTAAAGTGAAGTTTGCACAGCTGTCATGCTGGGTTAGCAGGGGGCAACTATCGCCGCAGCTCAGAATAATAGGTAAACACAAGCTGGGATCAAAACTACATTTCTGCTATTTGCCCCTAGCCTTGGTTCTCTCTTTCCCATGTTTCTCTTTTCTCTCCATTCCTCCTCTTTTTTTTATCTCCCCCCCCTTTCTCTTTTTTTTTTTTTTTTTTGTATGACGTTAACCTGTTTATATTTAAATTGCCTTGAAAGAGGAAGTCAACTTTAATTTAGTCCATTCAAGCCAGTTACAATAATAAGAATTTTAGATTAAACCTTTTTAAGCTGGGCTGGTTGTCTTATCATTTGATTTGCGAATTGATATGGATTTTTAAACATTTCCAATCAAATCAGAGACTATTTACCCTTATCATAACGGCCGGAATCCAGAGACAGACTAAAATCTTGGCTATTATAACTATGTATGAGATACTATACAGTATGTAAACCTTTACATTTTTGATTAAAAAAACTAGAATTATATATAATTAACTTGGCACACATTAAATGGATTAAAAGCTGGCTAACTAATAGGTCTCCGAATGTAATTGTAATTAGGGAATCATCATCGATTGGGTGTGTTTCCAGTCCTTCAGGGATCTGTTATTGGACCTGGGAGAAAACATAAAATTATTCCTGATAAAGTATGCAGATGACACAATAATTGTGGGAGTGGTAAATAACGAAAAGGACAGGTCACTAACACAGAGCAATGTGGATTGCTTGGTAAACTAGACACAAGCAAACAATATGTGTTTTAATATGGTTACATGTAAATATATAATCTAGAAACAAGAATGTAGCCTATACTTAAAGGATGGGGGACTTGCTCCTGGGAAGCAGTGACTCTGAAAAAGGTTTGGGTGTCATGGTGGATAATCAGCTGAACATGAACCCCCGGTGTGACGCTGCAGCCAAGAGGGCTAATGCCATCCTTAGACACACAAACTCTCAAGTAGGAGTAGACTGGTTATTTGACCTCTGTATTTGGCACTGGTGTAACTGCTGGTGTCAAGTATCAGGGGGTAGCCGTGTTAGTCTGTATCTACAAAAACAGGTGCCACCAGACTCCTTGTTGTAACTGCTGGTGGAATACCGTGTCCAGTTCTGGTGTCTGTAATTCAAAAAGGATGTTGAAAAATTGGAGAGGGTTCAGGGAAGGTCCATGAGAATGATGAAAGGAATAGAAAACATGCCTTACATTGATAGATTCAAGGAGCTCCATCTATTTATTTTAACAAAGCAAAGGTAAAAGGGTGACTTGATTACAGTCTATAAGTACCAACATTCAGGGCAAATATTTAACATGAGGTTCTTCAAGCTAGCAGAGAAAGGCATAACATGATCCAATGTCTCGAAGCTGAAGATAGACAAATTCAGATTGGAAATTAGATGTAACTTTTTAACACTGAGGGTAATTAAACACTCGAAGAACGTACCAAAGGTCATGGTGGATTCTCTGTCACTTAAAATTTTTATATCAAGATTGGATGTTGTTCTAAAAGATATGTGCTAGGAATTATTTGGGGGGAGTTCTATGGCTTGTGTTATAGAAGAGGATAGACTAGATGATCCCTATGATCCCTTCTAGCCTTGGACTCTATGATTCTGTGAACACAAGCAAGACCTGTACAATGGCTAGTGATACAAAAAAGCCACCAATAACACAGATCAATTGGTGCTGATTTGCTCTTAAATATAGTAGTACCTAAGTAGAAAACCTCCATTTTGTACCTTGAGCTCAGCACTAATTTTTAGCTTTCTCTACAATGTTCTGCTTTGATGTTGGGCTACTCATATAGAAGCAGCTAGCACTGCTTTGGCAGTTTAAAAAAAAAAACCTGCCTACCTTGAACAGATCTTGAGAACTATCAGTCCACAATGTGAGATCTCATCACCACTTGAGTTTCATTATGCTACATGAAAAAGAGGCTTAACCTACGGAGCACCACAGATGGGACCCATTCAAAAAGCATAAAGCTTCCCAGTAATTGATTTTGCAAGGCATAAAGACAGACAAGGACCGTCGAGCTAAATTTACAAACTCGGGTGCCTAAATTTAGGTACATACCTAGCTATATCAATGCTCTGATTGATGGAGGTTCTGAGCTCACACATTTCACTTCAGTGAGAACTGTGCCTGTTCAGCCGCTCTGAAATGGGGCTCTTGGTTCACATTCACAGGGCCATGTGAGTGCTGCTTTTCTGAACATGTCCTGAATGGATGAATGAATGAAAGGAAGAAGTCACGTGAGTTTTTAATACAAGCCAAACAACTAACATGGACATTTTTGGAAGTATGTAGCTTTCTTTGTAGAGGTGGTCAGATACCGTGGTGATGAGTACAGTATAAATACATATAGTAACCTAGGTGAAAGATTATCTGGTTTGTGACAGGAAAAGACATGACACACTGCAAGATTTAGAAGGTAACAGAAAGAATGTTAAGGTAAACAATTTGTTTATCAATGAGGTTTGGTGCGCTTCTATGCAAGATTGATGGATTTTAATACTGTTGACTGAAGAGAGCATGAGTTCCTCTGAGAATGAATTTAAATTCATACATTCTTCTTGTATTGATTTGAAGGGAAAAAAGCTAATTCTGGAACAAATCCCTGTAACTGTCCTTTAACAGAGTATTTCAAAATCAGGAAGTTCAAATTTTATACAAAGTTCAAATTTTATATACACCTTTCTGCCCTGGTGTTTTCTTTTAAAGATCCTTTTTCCTGCTTTTTTCCTATACCTATTCCCCTGGAAAGGTCTAGATGCAAGATTAAACAGAGGCCTACATCCTCAACAGTACTTTGATACCTACTTCCCAATGAAATCAATCCACAGGAATAATTGATTTCAATGGGAATGAGGGGCCTAAATACATTTGAGGATCTGGGCCAGATAGTATGAGCCAAATCCTGCCTGTCTTACACATGCAAATTGTCCCGTTGCAATAAAAAAGGACTCCTTGTGCATAGTAAGTAAAGTCAGCAAGATTGGTCTTTGTAAAAATTTTCCTCATTTCTTTGCTTCCTTTTTCTTCTTTTAAATCTCAGTGACAATGGACACTTCAAGCTTAGGTTTCACAATCTGGCATGCAATTCAACTTTACATTACATAAAAATAGTAGAAACTAGTGCAGTCTTTTCAAAACTGGGTGCTTATGATTAGGAATTGAATCTAGAAAATTGATAAAGGAAGCAAAAGACCACAAGACAACCTCCATAGCCATCACAGTTAAGGACAATAAGGAGTTTTTTGAATATATCAAGAACAAAAGAAACCCTAGCAAAGGTACTGGTCCATTACTAGATGGAAATAAGAGCATTGTTAGTAATAATGCAGAAAAGGTAGAAGTGTACAATAAATATTTCTGTTCTATATTTGAAAAAAAGCCAGATGTTGTATTCATATTGCATGATGATGATAATAAAATACTTTCCATTCTAGAAGTAACTAAGGTCAATGATAAAGTTAGACATTTCTTAGATCAGTAGGTCTGGATAATTTGCATGCAACAGTTTTTTAAAGAGCTGGCCAAGGGGCTCTTGAGACCATTAATGTTGATTTTTAATAAGTCTTGAAGCACTGGGGAAGAAAGTTAATGCTGTGCAAATATATAAAAAGGGAAAACAGATTATCCGAGTAATTATACACCTGTCAGCCTGATACCGATCCCCCACAAAATAATGGAACTGCTGATACAGAACTCAATCAATAAAGAATTAAAGGATGTTAATATAATTAATGCTAATCAACATGGGTTTATAGAAACTAGATCTTGTCAAAATATCTTCATTTTTTTATGCAGTGTAATTGTAGTCATGTATGTCCCAGGGTATTAGGATATATTAAAATGTATCATTTCTTTATGAGATTGCAAGTTTTATTGATAAAGGTAATAGTACTGATATAATGTACTGAGACTTTGATAAGGTTGTGTCACATTTTGTATCACGTGGCATTTTGATTAAGAAACTAGAACAATGCAAAATCATGGCACATATTAAATATATTAAAATGTCTAACTAATAGGTCTCAAAATGTAATTGTAAATAGTAAATCATAATCAAGCAGCTCTGATTTTAGTGGGATCCCACAGGGATTGGTTCACAGCCCTATGCTAGTCAATATTTTTATCAATGACCTTCAAGAAAACATAAAATAATCATTGATAAAGTTTGCAGATGACACAAATAGTGGGGGAGTAATAAATAATTAAGAGGATATGTTACTGATACAGAGTGATCTAAATCTCTTGATATGCTGGGCAGAGGCACACAATATGCATTTTAATATGGCTAAAGTAAATGTGTATCTCTAGAAACAAAGAATGTAGGCAATACTCACAGGATGGGTGACTCTAACTTGGGAAGCAAATACTCTGAAAAAGACTTGGGAGTCATGATGAAGGATCAGCTGAATAATCAACCACGGCTATTGGACTTGAAGCCGGAATTAATTCGGGGAAGTTCTATGTTATGTAGGATGTCAGATTACATGACAGAATGGTCCCTTTGGCCTTAAAATCTATGACTCCATGAAAATTCATACTTAAGCATCTAAGTAACTGGCTTGGTTTTTATAGGTACTGAACAGACGCAACTCCCACAGTATATCATTTTTGAAACTACATCCTGAGAACTTACTACCTCTGAAAATCAGACCACCTACTTGGATACTTGAGGATTCAGATGACTCGGGTTAGCCATCTAAATTTAACAGAGCTGTCTTGGATACAATAACCTACTTACAAAGGTGTTAATGAGAGGCAGCCCTAGTGGTGGTACTGTATTGTTACACATAACCTTACAAGTTCTTTTTCACAGTAAGCAAGCAAGTTTTTAGTCTTGGAAGAAAATGCTGTGTTTTTGTGTGTTTTGTGATGCAGGCTTGGTAGAGGATCTGGGGCAAGCAGCAAGGGAGTTTGTCATCTGCTTAATCTCTCTAACTAGAGTTAATTCTTGAAAAAGAGGAGCTCACTGGGAGCCAGAATTGACTGACATCCCTGACTCAGGGATTGGTTGCATGCCGTTTGTGACCACCTCTGTTCTAGGAGTCATGTATGTATGTGAGTAAAACAAGTTGCACTAAGAATATACTCAGACTCCATGTTACCTGAGTACTCCTTCAATGGGAAACTAACATACAGGACCTCAACATCTGCTTCCACTCAGCAAAGGGGTATCAGTACTATTAGCATCTCTTCTCTGCTGGCATTTTTGCTTTATAAAGTTAAGAAACAAAAAATAGGACAGGTGTCAATAAAAACCACAACTTGGCTACAGATTCATAGAAACCAGAACTGTAACAATAAAAAGGCTCATAAGGCACAAAACGTTTTGATGAAACACCTGCCAGACTTCAATAAGACATGCAAATGTGTGAACCATCCATTCTGAAGCTTTGTTCCGTTTGTGACTAGAGTTTCAGTTACAGTCAGGAAGTTCTAATATGTAAATAGGATATGACATGAAAACCTTTTTTGGGAATATAAGAAATCCAATGGGTCTTGACATTCTTGCATCTCCTTAATTGAAATCAAGCTGAGACCATAAGAGGAGGAATGCAGATATTTTTGAAAATCAGTCTCTGCGTGGGAAACTGAAGGAGACTGATTTTCCACTGTCCTGCAATGTAGCCATTTACATGTGCGCAGCGTACACAACAAGTGTGTGCTCACTTCCCCCACTCACTCTTATCAATGGTGGTAGTTTAGACCTTTTAAATACTTTAATGCAATCATCATGACACTGATCCTGCGAAGACTTACAGAGGCTTCATTTTAAGCACATGAATAGTCCCACTTAGTCCTACTAAACTAAGCATGTGTTTAAGTGTTTGCAGGAAGGGCCCATGTTCCCAAACCCTTTATTCATTGTTTTGCTAACGTTAGCGCTTATAGGCACATGAGTATTCCCACTGAATGGAAAATCAGGCCCATATGGTCCAGAGCTATGGATGTAATCCAAAGCCCATTGAAGTCAATGGTCCTACTTGCATATTTAAAGTTTGTGATTAAGTCCTTTGCTAGGTCAGAGTAAAAACCTTTTCTCACAGGTCAGTGCCTCCAGTTCTTTGTATGTGTGGTGCTGGTAACGGAACATTTAGGAGAAATAACCATATTAAGAAAGAATAAGAATAAAAATCCTTACCTTAAAAAATGTGAACCCAAACTCTAAAAACCTCAGAAACCAAAATGTAAGAGATATTTCATGCTCCATAGTTCCTATATCGTTTCAGCATAAACATTTCTTAACATGGGGGCCTAATCCAAAACCCAGTGAAGTTAATGGAAGTCTTTGAATCAGTCATGGAATGGTTTTGAATCAGGCCCATATTTATTGCTTATACAGGCCTGATTCTCTACTCAGTCAATCCATTGATTTGGATAGAGCTACTCCTGATTTATACCAGTGGTAACAACTGGAGAGTCAGGTTCTGTATTCCATGTTACAGTTCTATTCATCTCTATGCCCTGTTTGATTATGTATAAACAGAACAAAAACTCCACCAGAGTTTAAAGCTCATAGAACACAGATGTTACAAAGGGTCACCATAGATCGGAGGTGCATCCAGAATCCACAACTCCTATTCCACCTTCTCATGAAGACAAATTGTGTTTTTAAATTCTTGTAATGAAGTTACATTTATCACTTTCCTGCTGCCTTTTCTTCCCATCCTCTGCTACAATCCTGTCATCTTTACAGCTGATGTCATTGAACTTGAATTTTTCTTCAGTCATACTACCAACTAAGTGAGATGAATGAAATCAATATTCTTCCCTTTACAGGTGAAATGAGTTTAGTGACACATAATAGTAGTGTACCTTCTTCTCTTTCTCCATCTCCATGCTACTATCCATCAATGTGCTGTGCTTGGCACATGAATGAACATATGTTAATATGAGATTTCAAGCAACAACCCCCTCTAATGTAATGAAATCTTTCAATCTTTGATCTCGAAAGCCTATTCCTGGATCTACGCACCTTCCTCCTCCCCCAGAATGTATAGCTATTATTGTTATACTGCTCCGACTGTGCCCAAGTTGGTTAGTGTGTTCTTTGACTGACGAAATTGACCAGGAGGCACTCTACACTGAGAGGGCTGACCACTGAAAAAGGGAAATGCCCCAGGGAATGGAAATGTAAAACTTGTAATGAAAGGGTATTTAATTTTTCAGTAGTCTGCTGGGTTTTATCCAGAACTGTGCTCAATTAAAGGGAGGTCACTTACCATAGTAAATGAAGCCTTGCTATAGTCCTTGTCAGAACTGTGACTCATATGACTCAGTTCTGAGAATGAATGTACCCTGTAGATTGACCAGCAGGGGACGCTGAAGTGTGATGCAGTTAACACTGCTCTGCAAGGACCAAAATCTCACTCCTTCTCACTGGCTGCTCAGAAACTATGACTTCCATCAACTTTGTCCATGCTTAAAGTTGATTGGATTAAATTCATTCTTGAACAAGGCCTATCTATGCACCACTTAACCCCCACTTAAACCCTCTTTTTGGTGCTTAAGTGGTGCCTATGCTTTGGGCTGGCCCTTTGCACTGGGGTACATTTCATCCATTACATATAAATAAAATAAACCATGGAGTTTTTAAAAAATTAAGTTAACTGCTTTAATGTTACATTTGTGAGTGATGGTGATGAGGAATTACCTGTTGTCTGAACTCTGTAAGTTGAAAGCATGATCAAACAGCCTCTTTAGCCAATCACGATGCAGGGTTACTCAAAAAAGTTTCAGAGGACCCTTGTTTGTAACATAAAAAAACATGTATGCTTTCTGTGGGTGAAAACACGCCAGCTGGAGCAAACTAATGAGCCCCCAAAAGAGAGCATCTGTACAGCTCGAGTTTGAATGTAATCCAGCCATTTGTCTTAGATTGACACTGTAACAGTCATGGTAATGGAAAGCCTCCCTCCGTGATGATGCAAACAGTATCATCCAACAGTAATTGGCAAACCAAAAATGTCTAAAAGTTCCGTTCAGTTTGGAGAAGCACCCAAAAGATCAGAAGCTTAATTAAATTGCCTAATCCACTAAAGTCTGCGAATTTCAGCCAGAAATAACATGAGAAAATGGCTTGTTTATAGTATTCAGTGCTGTTCTTGTGCTGGCCAAAGACAGAATGTGCATTGGTGAACAAAAATAATTTTACTGATCAATCCCTCTCAGACTTCTAAAAAGTCAAATTTCAGTCTGGGGCAACAGTTCAAATCTATTCATATTTCTCTGCATGCAGTTCATTCTTCTACATCAGCTTCAATTCATTGTGCATTTAATTCACAAAGACAGTTTTTAATTATTACTGTTTTTATATTGATGTATGCAGCCTTGTACATTAGATAAACTGTGCCATACAGACAACAGAAGACCTGCTCATATACTGTACTCTAGGATCCCAATCTAACTTCTACTGAAGTCACTGGAAAGACTCAGGCTGACATCCCTGGAAGGTGGACCAGGTCCTAAAGGCCAACAGGAGGTACAGTTGAACAAACACAGAGTGCGAAATCTTGGTCCCATTGAAGTCAGTGGCAAAACTCTAGTTGATGTCAACGGAGACAGCATTGCACCCAGAATGAAGCTTGATCTTTAAAGCTGTGAAGCTTCAAGGAAAGGATGGGTCTTCAAAAGTGATGGTAGGAGAAGGAGGAAAGCAATTGGCTACTATTAATTGGGAGGCTTTTCCAGGCATAAGGGGATGAACTGGAAGAGAGCAGAGGCAAAGGAGACAATAGGGATAGTAAGGATAGAAGGTTGAGTGCATCCAAGAGACGGGGACAGGAAGTAGGCGAAGATGAGAAAGGAGACAGCAGAGTGCAAGAGAAGCACCCAAAGTTCAGAAGCTAGATGATCATGATGATCCCTTCTGACCTTAAAGTCTATGAGAGTTAGTATATGGAACTGATACAGACTACATTTTGTGTACTTGTGATGGGGAGGGGGTTTACCAAGTGCAGAAGCAATAAAGTTTGATGTGTGTGTGTGTGTGGTTTTTTTTTACTCCTAATCATGCCTCTGGAGTATTTAATGCCTCAATAGACAGAAAAAACCCTAGGGTCCCATGCTCATTTCAATTCAATTAAAATATACAGGCTTTGCAAAATATACATCAATAGGGAGCCACATTTTGCAGAAATAACTGCTTATCCATGCACTTTTTAGCTCATTATAAGAAGACTCATGGAATCCAACTTTAAATAAAGGCTGTAAGAGAACAAAATTACAACGCCATCAAGAGCCTTCATGAACTAGATACATTCTGTTTTATTAAGCTTTCTTTATGTACTGTGAATCAGCAAAGCATTCAACCTCAACTATGAGCCATGATACTTACTGTAAATCCTGAAGGCAAGTATTTTCTGCCAGGGCACAATGTAAGTGAACTGAAGGTTTTAGTCTTCGCTCTGCTAAACCAGGCTTGACAGGCAGCCATTTTGGATTTCCTTTGACAGCAGCTACAGAGAACATGGGAAAATGGCATGTAATACAGTTCAGTGCTGCAGGGCATCATCAGTCCATGGGATAGCCTTCCAGGGATATATGAATGTTCCTGAGAATTTCGTATTCAAACTAGAATGTATTTGATTATATAAATTAGAGTTGTATGCAGCAATTCTACAAGGTGCTGGTGGAGATATAAAATGTTCAAATGCCGGGGGAGCGGGGAGTGGAATTCTTTGCAAACAGCATGATTTTGAGTGTGATTATTCTCACTTCACTTTTTTGCATTTGTTTTTCCTTTAGCAACAACAGGGCCTGACAGTGATCAAGAGCTTTGCGATAGACAAACATCCGAAATAACAGGTGTGATTTGCAGGTCAGAGAATCTAATCGATGACCATCAAAATACACCACTGTTTTCTTCAGCCTCAGAATCTCAGTCCCAGCAGTTTCACTTTGGTGGGGCTATAAGATCTACTGGGAGCCACTGACTTTATCTAAATGTCCAGTCCCACATAGATGTCACTTAGAAAGTGAGCCTGTGTTCCACATTTTGTCTGCTTTTGTTTCACTTTATGCAACTCACAGGGGAGGACACAAGAAGGCATTAGACATATCAGGGCCAACAGCTACGTCCTCACAGAGTAGCAGCAACTCTGGGACAGAGACACAGGGATGCTGATGAATTTCAGAAGCCTTAGCATACACCAACCTGTTTGCAATCAGGGACACAGATTCTGGACTTGACCTAACAGGCTGCTGACAGGAACGGCCACAGTGGCTGCCACAATACAGAAATTTGGTTCAGCCTAATCTTCAGAATGTGACTGCAGGACAGCGATGCAGACAGTCAAACATGTGTTGGACGAGTGCGCAGTAAGAAAGTTGGAGGGTGGACTGCAACCTTTTACTATCCTCGATGGTGTAGCAGTTACATGGCTTAACAATCAAGATATCAACTTGTGATGCATACAAAAGGAAACAAACCAGCTCCAGGGAGCAATTAATTCACTGGCTTAAATTTTTCCAGGCCTGTGGTTGTCTTTAAGGTCTAGCTCATTAGTTGACAGACTGTAGGCATCAAGCTATAGCCTGGAACTAGTGAGTTCACTGTACAGCATGATCTATGAGTGAGCAGCAACTGATGGACTTATGAGCTGTTGTTGAAAACGTACTTATCTTCTTTAAATGTTGTCTTCAAGGTTTTCTGGTGTCAGTCTAGTTGGAGTATTGTTTGCTATGAATTTCAGACCAGGGTGATGACAATAAGAAAGGAATCTCACTATTTTTTTTAAAGGTAAAGGAATAGTTTAATGATGTTGCAATTCCTGCGAAGGTCTGACAAAGTGGAACATAGATCAACAATAATATTTGTGATGCTACTGTTACCATTTATTCAATTATTCATGTATTTATTTATCTAGCCCCAAAAATGATATAACAGAAAATATTGAGGCTGGTCCTTGGTATGAATTCCTTACGCTCTCAACACCAGTAAACACATCTCTTTATACAGAGATATTTCTTAGCTATAGTACTTAAGTTGACTCCCTTTGAAGGGAGGATTGGGCCATAGTGAGAGACTTTGACAAATCTCCATTATAAATAATGGTAAATGATACTGGACTTGAGCTGACTCTCACTGAAGTCAATAGAAAGACTCCAACTGATTTCAATGACAGTAATGTATAAATAAGATTAAAAATATCTATCACATCTATCAGTCATGTGCAGCAGTGAAAGATAATGTGAAATCATTCATGTCCATGCTCTAGAGTCATTTCTTTGCCTTAGCTACAAGGATACAAGAGCTGAAAGAGTTTTGTTTTGCTTTGCTTTTTTTACTTTCTCACAACCCCTCTAAATCATCCTGCAACACGAGCTAGCTCCAGTATCTAGGTGGCTGTAATCAGCTCCAGCATTACAGTGAGAGCTGCTAATACGAGAAAAAGAGCACTCCAAGAATCAACTGGGATTATTTTGTGGACAATTAAAGTGGTGTGAGCACATAGCCAGTCTTGTCAGAGTGCTATGAATTATTCTTTCAGGATGTAACAAAATGTAAAAGTCTTCCCCAGCAATGCAAACTTCTGGTTTAATGAGATCTGCAAAGAAAAATGTCTAAGGTCTTGTAACAAATGATTTCTTCCAGTATTCTGTGAAATTTTAGGAAGACTTTTAAAAAAGAACAAAATGCGACAGGTTAGTTAAAAATAACATTACTTTCAGAGATCAAATATAGTGGGGACTCAAGTTAACTTTTCTTGCCAAATGAAATTTTGTAACGTGCTTATCTGATATATCACAAGTTAATTCAAAAGCTAGAATACATCATCGCTTTCATATTCTGCTCTAGAGAAATAATTTGGCTTCTCTGACAGCAATTAACAAACCGTTCCAAGCAATTTGTATATGAACTATTTATTGTTAATTTGACTGCAGTTAAATATATGACAGTATATGAGGCTAATAATATTTAATTTCCTACCTTATATAGGCATTGTGAGGATTAATTTATTAATGATTTTAATGTGTTTTTAAGATGAAAAACGGTAGATTGCAAAAATGCTAAGTATTGCTGACTGTCATTAAAGTAATTTCCCAGCCAGACAGAGGATGTTGAAGAACTATATACATTTTAGGCTAGCCTCCTACCATGTTTTCTGCTTGGTGTTTATCATAGAAATTCAGGCTTTGTCAACTCTGTAACTCTGTGAGCAGCTAGAGAGCTTGTGGGACTAAGACTGGGGTCGGCAACGTTCGGCATGCGGCTCGCCAAGGTAAGCACCCTGGCGGGCCGGGCCAGTTTTATTTACCTGCTGACGTGGCAGGTTCGGCCGATGGCGGCCCCCACTGGCCGCGGTTCACCGTCCCGGGCCAATGGGGGCGGCGAGAAGCGGCGCAGGCGAGCAATGTGCTGGCCACAGCTTCTCACTGCCCCCATTGGCCCGGGACGGCGAACCGCGGCCAGTGGGGGCTGCGATCGGCCGAACCTGCCGCGTCAGCAGGTAAATAAAACTGGCCCGGCCTGCCAGGGTTCTTACCCTGGCGAGCCGCGTGCTAAACGTTGCCGACCCCTGGACTAAGACATCAAAAGATACATGAGTGAAAGTGAAGCAACTGAGAGGGAAAGTGATTGTAGTCAGTTTGTTTAAAATCTGTGTGTGGGAGAAGTTATTTGTTTTTGTCTGTTTATTTTAATACCTCCTTAACTCAAATTTCCAATAAACATTTGGGAGAAGAGATGTCTTTGCTAAAACTTTAGTGCCCACACCCCTGCAATTGGATTAAAGTTGTATTAGAAAGATGATAATATACATTTGAGACTTTCAGTGAGTTTTTCAGCAAAACCAGGGGAGATCAGACAGGTCAATCCTCAAATCACTAAGATAAAAGCACTAGCACGAATAAAATAGCTTTTAAAAATAATCCTATTCACAAACCTTTCTGGCTTTCTTTATACATCATAGAGAAGGAAAGAAAAGGGAACAAACCCAATTCTTTTCCCTTTGCAGGTCACCTGTAAAGATGATATAAGGACTCAACTAGTTTTTGGTGCTCCATTAACTTTCAAACGGAGACAGGGCAAAGAGAGGGCCATTGAGCTTGTCAGGTCTGCTGAATGCTTGGCAATAGTAGTTTAGAATTAAAAAGGCAGGCACCTTGTGTTTCAGACAATGTTAGGAATGTTATTTATTTGAAGGTAGTGGTAGTAAAAATGTCCTAAACTATGGTATTGGTTGGTCTATATTTTTTTTATTATCCTGTCACACTGGGAAATTCTGCTTTTCAGCATCTTAAAGTTAAGAGCAAAACAAATTTATTTCAGCATATCTGTCCTGTCAATGTTTTTCTTCCTCTCACTCACACCCAGATTTCAGACTGAGTATTAATCATTTCCCATCTCATTTCTGAAACAGTGTGAAATAACAAGGCATGGTACACTCTAAATTCAGATCAAAGGGAGCAACTGTTTTCTACCTTGGGTTTGCAAATCTAAAATCACAAGAGATCAAAAAGCTATTTAGTCGATGTTAATTTTGGTATCATTCTAGAAGAATGTTTCTGTATTCTCTGACATTTGTCTACAAGTTAACTAGATTCTGTGGCATTCTGGTAATGGTGAGCATCAATATAGTTTTTGATAGTTTTCATCTGTTAGGAGGACCCTGCAAACTTTGTTCATATTGATTCTTCCATCCAACAGTCTGGTTATTAAAAACAAGAGTGGTGCCCTGGAAGCGATTTTAAATATATAAATACACACAGAGAGACAATAGTGAGCAAATTTTCATAGGACCTATGATATTTGTGGGTACGTTTGTTTACGTGTGCAAACCCTTCAATTTGTGAGTGAACATCAGGTCTACCAAATTGTGTGTGCAGTTAACCAGTTTGCAAGCATAAGTTCCCATATACATACACAGATGTGGGCAAACCCATTCACCTGCAATATTTGTGAGCATAGTTTTAAAAGAGGCTATCGAAGTTGAGCCCTATTAACCAGAGTTTGAATAATGAAAAAACACAAATCAATAATTGATATTTAGATGTATATGTCTTATCTAATTAGTGATGCTTGGCCTGTTGAAATTTATTAAATGATTAAAGAGACTCCAGATAAATCCACTTGATTGGATTTATTAGACAGTTAGACAGCACATAACGGAAAGGACATAGTTACCACAGTCCATGAGAACCTCTCCTGCAGCCAATGAAAAATCTGACCCCAGCCTGTCTGGTTCTGATTACTTACAATTATACTAAGGATGTTTACAGATTCACTTCCTGTTAGTTCCTCGTTTTTTTCATACAGCCCTATATTAATTTCCAAACTTTCTGTTCATATTTCTTAAATTTGAAACTGCCTGTGTGGACATCTGTTTGCTGGCTCATTGTTTTTATTGTTAGTACATTAGATTTACATATTCTTGTCTGTCATGGTTAGGACATTGCTGACTAAATCAAAAGAGCAGGGCACTGTGTTAAAAGTCACTATATCTTTCAACTAATAATTTTAGCAAGCTGGTAATTTCCATTCCTTAGCATGATTGTAAAGCACTATGATACTTTGGCTCGCCAGCCAGTTACAAGGCCTTATGAAAACCAAGAGGAGTCTGGTGGCACCTTAAAGACTAACAGATTTATTTGGGCATAAGCTTTCGTGGGTAAAAAACCCACTTCATCAGATGCAGTAAAGTGGATTTTTTACCCACGAAAGCTTATGCCCAAATAAACCTGTTAGTCTTTAAAGTGCCACCGGACTCCTCGTTGTTTTTATGGATACAGACTAACATGGCTACCCCCTGATACTTAAGGCCTTATGAGAGACTGGCCCATCAGTCAGCAGCCCATAAGAAATATATGGGCTTAGAACTATTAATCATAGACACTGTGCTATTCTTGGAGAATAATACTTTTCCACATGTAGCTTCCATTGCTGTTGTCTGCTAACTTCAAGAAATACAGTGCTTACAAGTTTGGGATATTAAAAAGATGTAAGAGTGGGAAAATTTTGCTTCATTTAAACTCTCTGTCCCAAAGTTTTCTCAGCTGTAAAAACTGAGATTATAATACTTACCTACATCAGAGACATGTTAACTCATGAAGACTAACTAATTAATGTTTGTAAAGTATTCGAGAGCCTGGGATGAAGGGTACCAAATATTATTTTTAATATTCTATATTATTTTTAAAGCATATGCTAGCTATCTGTACACAAGTATCTGTGATTTTAATCCTCAGTAAAAATGTATTAACTCCATACATTTCATTTAGGCCAAACCCTAGCATGAATGGGACCAGGATTTCCTGCTTTTGAGTAACACACATTCCATCTGCTCAGTAAAGATTGTGTTTTGTTTACTTAGTCTACATGCCCATAGTGCTACCATTCAAAGTAGACAGTCTTTATGAATTGCAGTACAGTTAGCTCTTAGACAATATCATGCTTTTCAGTTCACAAATCAGCTTATCAAAAGGGATGTGTACAACACTAGAAAATACAGGGTTCTGATCTTCAGTATGCCAATAGAAAGGAGAAATGCAAAAAAGCCAGAGGGAATTTAGAGCCTACCCAGGCAGTGGCCCAGATCCACAATTGATTGCTGCTCCTGCTGAACTTGTAATTACAGTAATTAGGAAGGCAATATCTGAATTGTGTAATTCCTGAAGTCAATGGGATACAGCAGTTCCACTTGGATTATGGGCCCATGAACTTCAGCAAGTTTGATAAGTCTTGATGTTTCAGAAGAGAATCAGAGGTCGAGGTAGACTCCAAGCATTTTGTAGATAGACCAGCATCAGTATAATGTGGGTGCACTACAGAAAATTTCACCTAGAAGCACCAAGCCAAATTTATTCCTATTACAGCCCCACTGACTTGAATGAAGATTATGGCCCAGAATTGTAAAATGTATTTCAAATCAATGGGGCAGATTCTGTACTATGGCTGAGATCCTGGCATAGAGGGCATGTCAGGATGGGAGTTGGGAGGAGCGGTGGCTAGAGCATCTTGCACCCTATTTGTTCTCAGCTGATGGGTAGCCCCTTCTACAGCAGTTCATGTCCCCAGGCAGAGCCATAGCCAGCCAAACACACAGTACCTGGAGCTATGTAGGGGAATATTCCAAGGGCTCCACAGTCCCTTTCCTATAAACACCCATCTTGAGACTTGAGCAAAATGGAGACTCTGTATTGATCCAAAAACAGAAATGAAAAGGGTCGTCTGGAGGCAGGATAGGGAGTTATTCCCTAGAAAATTCTGTCATATTTCAGTGCAATTCCTCTATTTTAGAAGACTAAAACATTCCAGTGGGGAGAAGGCACTGGTGGTGGCAGATCCTCATCTTCCTTTTTCCCTTTAGAGGGGAAGCCAGTGGCAGCCAGCTCATTCTGTCTCCATGAGGATGTATAGAAAGGACTTCTAGCCAGGACATCTCTTCTTCTCCTGTCATGTGTTGCTACTGCTCAACTTGCTGCTGAAAAGGCCGAGAGACCCTGAAACTCCCCAACCGGGCATGGGCTTCTCCTGTATTATTAGCATTTTATTCTTTCTATTGCATTACATTAGAGGCGACAACTCAAATTGGGGCAGCACTGTGCAAGGCATTGTACAAACACCTGGTAAGAGACAGTTCCTGCATCAGACAGCTTACAGTCCGAATATACAAAACAGACCATGGCCGGGAGAAAAGAAGTATTAGTATCCAGCTTTTTATTCTGTGGAGGAAAAGAGAGATCAATGACTTACCCAACATCACCCAGGAAATCTGTATCAGAACCAGGACTTGAACGCGGATCTTTTGGGTCAAGAGCTTATTCGCAAAACCAGTCTTCCTTTCCTAACCCACTGCTCCCACTTCAGGCATCCCTCCCTGGGGAGTTTTCTCCCTCAGCAGCTAAGGAGGTTTGAGGACCCCCGAGCACTCACCCAGGCCAGAAGAAAGGAGGCGGATCTCTCTGTGTTGTTGGCGATGGAGAGGGAGCTGTGGTTCTTTAAATCCCTGTTTATATACAAACAGTTGCTAAGACCTTGTATGCCAAGCTTCAGGCCACAGTGAACTTGAAAGGTATTACAGAATAAAGACCTAAAAGTGGGTTTATAATAGAAACCTTGACAGACCTAATAGCAAAGCAATAAGCGGGTGCCACTATAATTAAGAGCAGTGACCCTTTTAAAAAAAGGGTTGCCAGCAGGTAAATAAACTGTCGTGGTGCAGCTCACCTCATTAAACATGAAAGTTTGGGAAACGATTGGAGAACAGCATCAATCAGCATTACTCCAGACATCAGTTATAAAAGACAGCTACCTGCTGTGGGATAAACGCAGGGCATGTATTATTAAAAACAAGGTCTCTTTGTTGTTTACCTGCAGCACAAGTCACAAATCTAAACCCAAGAATGTCTACTCCATCTATAATCACAGCCTTTATATAATTTCTGGCCTATATTTCTTATTTTTCCCTCCAAAAATCTATAAGATATATTATTTACTAAGCACTATCGATAGAGAAATACTCAGAGAGCCAACTAGTGGAGCTTTGATCAGTCTGTCAAATAGGCCAGGAATGCCAGCATAATTCTGCACAGTCTCTCTTTCTGTTTAATACTTTCCATTGTGCCACCACTCAGAATGTCGAAGTAATTGTCTCCTGTGAGCATGTGGACAGATCCAAGCTCATGGATTATTGCAGTCTGTTAAAACTGTTTTGTTTTCTAGGTGGTGATGTGCCGTGTGAGCATGTGTTTCTTTCAGACAATTAGGAGACTGACTGCAGCACTGCGAAATGGACCTGGCTGCTGTGAAACTGACTGAGTCACACTGAAAGCCCTGCCTCACTCAAGAATTGTAGAAAACAAATAGTTTGCTTGGAAAAGATCCAGAATGCTTTTTTGTTGTTGTTTATTTGTCAGGATTGTCTGGTGCTGGTGACTTAGTTTACCCGATTTACCCTGTATGCAAGCTCTTTGGAGAGACAAGATGGTCTTGGGCTTCAGCCATGGGAATTGGAGTCAGGAGGTCTCATATTTACACCCAGCTCTTGCCCTGTATTCTTGGGCAAGTCACTTAATCCCTCTGGCAGCTCAAAGGGCTCGCAAAGAGCCTCCTGGGGATATCCTCTGAGCAGGCACAAGACCTCTACACTGGCTGTGATCCCACCCTCCAATGTAAACAGCAGATCAGTTCAGAGGGTCTGTCAGGAGCATGGCCTGATAGCTCTGAACTAGGGCTATTCTCTGCTTCCAGAGCCCACGGGAGCCAGGAAGGTGGCCCCTGCACAACCCAAAAATATATGAACTCCAAAGATGATATAAAGAATTAAGCCCTGTGCCTCGGTTCCCCCCATCTGTCAAATGGGGATAATAACATTTCCCTTCTTCAGGGAGGTATTACGTGGTTTAATTATTAGTTTGTACGGATCCTTGGATAGCCCTTAGAAATTAGAAGTAATTTCATCCTAATTTCATAATTTTACATTACAGTACAACAAACACAGGACACAGGACGTGCATATTCATTACTTAAGATGTATTTTCAAAAGTAAGTGCTAAATGTTACTGCAGCACAGGAGAGACTTGTGCACTAATCAGTTATTTGAGTTTTACATTCATTCTATTTGCTGATTTAAACTAATGGGCCCAGATCCTGGGCCGAGTCCAAGGAATGCTCAGAGCAGATTGGGAGGGAGAGGGTGTGGTCAGATGGGCTTTAAGCTTCAATTCATATGCATGCATGCAACCTTATTGTATTGTATTCATCAGCATCTGGACGTAGCTGAGAGGAAAGATGGGCCTCTTTGAAAATGAAGTGAAACAACTCACCACATTATGATGGCCAAACAACATATCACCAGGTTCCAAGGTGTCATCTTTAAACACAGGGAGAGCGAGCAAGAGAGACTGCTAAATCAGTATTAGGAAAGTCGCAACCCCTTCAATAGCAAAAAGCAGAATGTGCTTTTACATATGGGACCATGAGTCTTGGGCTAACAATAACTCAGTAATTACTGTGTTTAATTATTCTTGTTAAACTGTATTATTATTATTATGTCTGCTTTTATAATTAATTTATATATAGAATGTCTGAATTGTGCTAGGCACTTTACAGACATGTAGAAGGCAAGTAACATACCTACAAAGTATTCTTCTACTCTTGTTTTGTCCTTTTGACTCATATCCCACCTGCAAGATTTATGCAGTCAGGTAAACCACATTGTCTGATAATCACATTTTCTCACAGGCAATCTGTTCACTATGATAAATGCTAAACTGATTCAAAACCTAGCTCGCTGCTGTTCAGAAAAGCTGGATTCACCTATCTTGTTTCTGCCATCACTGATAAACACAGATCAGGCATGGGACTCATGCTGCACTGTAACATTGTTTTGATAAACAGAGCAATCGTCCATGTGGACTGCCACTCTTACTTCCTCCTGTGGGGCGGGGAGAGGGAGGGAGGAAATAGTTGATGTAAATGGTGGGTGAAGGGATTTCTGTCTGGACTGTGAGCCAGCATGCCTTCAGGACACAATCCCATTGCCCATACCAGGCAAAACTCCCATTATGTCCCTTGGAATTGGTTTTGGGCTTCTCATGCTGATTTTACTATGACCTCACCCCTTCTTGTTGTTGTTTGCTCTCACTCATCAGTGATCTGTGGTTCTGAGTTTTCAAGTGCTTTCAAGCTTGGAAGATTTTGGGCTGGGTGCTTTCCTGAAAAGTGCTGAGTGCATCCATGAGGTACTGAGCACCCTCAGCTCCATATGACCAGCTCCACCACACACAGCAGATTCTGCCCGGTATAACTGCTTGATTTATTCTTCTTGATGGTTACGTCTATATGGGTTTTTGAGCTATCTTTTGACCTTAACGTTGACATGAAAAGGGGAAAAAAAGAGGCCATTATGCTCTTTCTTATGTTTCATTATGATGTATAAGTTTCAGACACTTTTCTGCTTATTTTTAATCTAAGGCCTTGTCTGCATTCATGGTTGCCCTGCTTTAACTTTAAATCAGGTTGAGAACTCTTCAGTTTAAATCTGTCATATATCAGTTTAGCTTAACTCGAAACCTTAAAGCTTAACCGTTTACCCGCTGGTGAGAAGAGCCATCTGGAGGATCCTTTGCACCAGTTTCATATCCCTGGGTTCTTTGTTGAGGAATCTGTTCGTTCGGCCTGACATAGCCAGAGGAGGGCCAGTCAAACCTGTGAACTCCACAAGAGGCTCATGTTGGACCTCGAAAAGCAGCATGAGGTTCGTGAGCCTTAAACCTCGGATCACAGGCTTTGAGGGCAGCAAGAATTTATTTTTCGTGCAGGTTGCCACGTTTTCAGGTGGGGTGGGGCCCAGGCAGCGTGCAAGCACTTTAGGGTGATGGGAATCCAGTGTATTGCACTGTAGCTTGCTGCAGATGCTGTGTTCCTTCAGCAAAATGGATGTATAGATTAATTTTCTTCAAAATAGCATCTATGAATTGATCAGTGTTCTTTGAAATGGCAGACTGGTTAATGCCTGTGGTGCGCTCTGCAGTGGTTTGAAAGGAGCTTGAAGCTAAAAAGTTTAAGGCACTGTAATTTTGACCATTAAACAGGCAAAGCATAGCTTCCAGAGGTTTCACTTGCTTAATCCATTTTAACTCCTCACAGATTGCTTATTTATGAAACTGGCTGCTTTGATATAACTGCTGGTTGGTGAGCTCTGGAGCGGAGTGTCTATTGACTTTTATTCAATTCCAAGAATGAGGATATCTATTTCATCTTCCAGATCTTCACAATACTTTAATTCAGGGGAAACAAGTTGCATTAGCAACTCCTTTTGCTTCTAGCCTGAGATTTCTTTCAGGCTTGTTGATTCATTATAAATCAGGTTAATAAATTAACCATCTTTTTTATTCCCTAACCTTGCACAGTTATTTAATCAGTTGCACTTTTTTCCCTTCTGGAAGCAAGTAGTTAAGAGGAAATATTTAAACCACTCCTGTTTTTATGTTCAGTTAGGGATGCACACGTTTGGGTCTATATTGATAATGCTGGTCAACTACCGTCGCCAACCAACCAGAACAGTAGTCAGCATATGCAGTGAAACCCATTGCAAAATATTGTGATGCTTTTAACTGATGTCATTTGAATTCAAGGTGCAGACATTCTCAGACTGACACCAGTTCAAGGGGTGATTTGCTAATAGTCTCCAGGCACACTTCAGTGAATAAAAGAAAGATTTTATTTAAATAATTATGCTATAGATTTCATTTTCCAGTCCCTAAAAGAGATTTGTTGATGACTAACATTTCAGCATCTTGCCCTTTCTGAGTCCTTTGCAGCCAAAATATGGATCAACATGTAACTATTACTAGATAGTCCCATACAGGGCTATACTGTGGCATTAAACCACAGCTCTACATTGGGGATGTGCAAAGCTGCACCTCTGCAGCCAGAGCTCCAGGAGTCACTGTGCCCCAGGACGCCTCACAGCTCGGGAGAAGTACAGCCACTGCATGCCCATTAAAAAGGATGCAGCATGGACTCCATCAGTGCCCAGACAGCTCTGCCAGTCAGTAAAGAGCGAAGGCAGGTTCACAGCTCAGTCTCTCCTCCCTTTTGTGTGGGCTAACAGTGCACTAGCCCTGCGTACCCCTTGCCTGACACCTGCAAAAGAAGCCCAGAAATGGAGGAGAGTCCTTCTCCCCTCTCCTTACCTCGCTGTTTGTTGAGGAGAAGAGCACGATCCATTATATGCCTGCCCCGCTTTGGACCTGCTTTGGCCAATCTCTATTTGAAGTAGTAGTGAGTAAAAACAGCAGGGTTTTTCTTTTGAAAACTCAAAGCCAGATGATGTTAAAATCTGGGTCCCATCTCATCTGAACCTTCAAACTTCCATTGGCAGGAGAGGAGGAGTGCTGAATAAGATGGTTCTAGCTTCAGCCAACTTCTATAACTAGAGAATTTCTGAATTATCCAGTGTTTTGTCTTATTATTACAAAATGATATACACTCATATATGACCAGGGCCGGCTCCAGCTTTTTTGCCGCCCCAAGCGGCAAAGCGGGAAAAAAAAAAAAGATAAAGCTGATTGGTGGCACTTCGGCGGCAGCTCAAAGAGGAAGAGAGGGACTGAGGGATCAGCCGCCAAATTGCCGACGACGACCTGGACGTGCCGCCCCTTTCCATTGGCCGCCTCAAGCACCTGCTTCCCTCGCTGGTGCCTGGAGCCGGCCCTGTATATGACCAAGCTCACTGCAGGGAGTCAGTGGGAGAGTTGTGGCACATGAGTCCCTCTTAGAGCATGCTCTGTGTACAAGAGCAGCAGACATTCCAGTCCAGACACTGGACTCTGCAGGATCTAGCTCTTGGCTAAACACTCACATCCTTTGCCCCATATCTACTCTGGCAACACCATCAGAGGACCCAACCACATCAGCCACACCATCAAGGGCTCATTCACCTGTACATCCACTAATGTTATATATGCCATCATGTGCCAGCAATGCCCCTCTGCCATGTACGTTGGTCAAACCGGACAGTCCCTCCACAAAAGAATAAATGGACACAAATCGGACATCAGGAATGGTAACATACATAAGCCAGTAAGTGAACACTTCAATCTCCCTGGTCATTCTATTACAGATTTAAAAGTCACTATCATTGAACAAAAAAACTTCAGAAACAGACATCAAAGAGAAACAGCAAAACTAAAATTCATTTGCAAATTTAACACCATTAATCTGGGCTTGAATAGGAACTGGGAGTGGCTGGCTCATTACAGAAGCAGCTTTTCCTCTCCTGGAATTGACACCTCCTCATCTATTATTGGGAGTGGACTACATCCACCCTGATTGAATTGGCCCTGTCAACACTGGTTCTCCACTTGCGAAGTAACTCCCTGCTCTCCATGTGTCAGTATATAATGCCTGCATCTGTAACCTTCACTCTATGCATCTGAAGAAGTGAGGTTTTTACCCACGAAAGCTTATGCCCAAATAAATCTGTTAGTCTTTAAGGTGCCATCAGACTCCTTGTTGTTTTTACTCACATCCTTTGAATAACTAAAGAAGGATTCTTTACCAAGGTGGCAGAGAAGATGCATAGACCTTAAGAGGAATGACAGATATTGCAACAAAAGATAAACATGCTAGTTCCTAACTTATCTCTAGTGAACAACTCAAGAGATGGTAGAAGGGTAACCATGCCCTGCCAGGCTTCTCAGATCTAGTACTTGAGTTGCCCCTTCCCCCTATGAGAGGAAAATTAAGGATTGGTCGGTTGGTCTCATGCTGAGTAGTGACTTGATCAACAATGCCATCCCCACTGATTCCCAGCTGGCCTCTTGGGGGCATATTTAAACATCTGGATCCTAAGTCAGGCCCATCTCTAAATAAAAACTGTTCAGGACAATGAAATATCAATTTGTGACTGTATTGGGAACACCCTGGATTTTCAGACTCTATTGTGACATGTCTGAGATGTGTCTGGTGCCATGAATGTTCTGTCTGTGTGAAAAGCACATTTGCCAAGTGGTGTAGATGCTGACACACAGGAAACTTTCAGTCTGTAAAGCAGCTTAACCCTTTAATTTAATTCAAGCAAATAACCTATTTGAATTTCATATGTCACACAGGGTTAATCCATTCTCCACAGTGAAGTGCAAAACTTTCAGACATAACATATTCTGTTCCACTGTCATCCATATAAAATATTGTTTACACTCCAGGCCTATTGCTTCAGGAAATTATTGATGAGAGCAGCTGCTCCTTCACAAGAAGAGTAGAAAGTCCTTTCCTCTGCGACCAGGGGCACTTTCCAGCCACCTTTACTTTATCACCATGCCGCAGAGGCATGCAAGATTGGATTTCAGACTCAATTTTTTTTTTAAAAAGTGCTTAGGAAATAAACTTAAAAACTTCAGTTGGGAACTTCTGTGAGCAGCTCCCTCTGCTCCAAAGGATTTGTTCAGAACAAAATGAAATTCAGAGCATAAGATATACAGTACAATCAGCATCCAACTTCAAATGCACCTCATTGCTACTGAGCTGAACATTATAATTACAATTATAACTCTGCAATGCTTTATGCATAAATTATTCAAATTTAACCACATAGATTATTCAAATTTTATCTCCAAAAAACACTTCTAAAAGCTCACTAACAATCACTTTACAACTCATTGCTATCAAATGCCAAGCCATTAAAGGCTTGATATTAAAAAAAATAATCAGAACCAGTCCCTAGACAATGACTTGACTTATTTCAAGCTGAATGAATCTTGGGCTTAATTTTTATTTTGGTGGTGGTGGAGTTGTAATGTCTCATACTGGAGTTCAGTATAGCAAAAAGCTATGAGCCCCCTCCATCTTTCCTTTCCAAATGGTCAAGTGTGGTACCCACCCCACCAATGCACTTTAGAAATCAAATGCCTCTTTACAATGAGTGTATAGGATTCACATTGTCTCCCAACAATACCCCCTGGGCTAGCTTGGAAATATGCAGTCACATCATGCTGCCATATGGAAGTTGACACCACACTGATGATGACACATATTGTCATTCAGTTGAGCCAGTAGCCACAGACGAGTAATAATATCACCATTCTGAAAATAGCTCTTTGAGAATGAGCAAAAAATATCCCTTAGAGAATTGCTAATGCTTTTTGCTTAAGCTCAGTAGAGCTGTTCAAGTTCTCACCCAGTTGCAGGATGATTGTGGACAAAACTTGACTTGACCATGCTCTCATTGGTACAAAACCATCTAGAGTGTTTCCCTAAAAACATATGAGGAGGATCCAATGGTTGCTCTTGCCTCATGTGAAAAGCATTGCTTATTCAGTTACTGATGATACAATTAGGAGCAATTTTCAGCAGGTGCCAACTTCCTGTAGTGAGCATGCATGCTTTATCTTGGCTACCACTGCTTGATTCCCGTGTGCTTGAACTTGTGGCTTGGTGAAATATTGCTTTTATATGGCAAAGGATGTGAGAGATTTTGGAAGATGAATATAAGGCAACGCCTTCAGTCTTAGGCCAAGCTCTGACCATTGTGCACTGCTCCACCAGTACAAAGTAGTCCTACAACTGGTGAGTCTGACTCCTGGAGGGGTACTATTGGGTGTCATACAGCCACCATAACAACCCCATGCACGACCACTCCTCCCAGCTGCCAAGGGGTAAGAGGCATGGCCAGGTTATTCAGGGAACCCTAGATGCTGTGCGTTCCTTGGAGCCGTTGGTAACTGATGCAGGATACAGCAGCCTGTAATGGGGTTCCTCACCTGCCAAGTGGTTCCAATAGAGGGAAGGTGCAAAGGTTGCTTTTATATCACTCCCTCTGCAGCTGCTCATTAGATTCAGCTCAGGATCTGACCCAACGTGAGTAAGGAGAAATCAATCAAGAGGATGGGATGAGTCGTCTGTGTACAAAATATTTTCTTCAGGTTGTAGCATCTACATTTGCTGGTTACATTTAAAATAGGATTATTGTTAAAAGGTGTAGTATTAAGAGGTTATAAACTGGTTGTGTATGTAGGCTGAAATCTCTTTTCTTATTAAAATAGATTTTCAGCATACAAATTAAAGTGTCATGTTAAACCTGCTCTGAATTTCTTTGAAGGGGAAAGGAGAGAAAAAAAGAAAAGCACAACACAACTGATTATTGTTTTCTTTTTCTTTCCCCTTGAGAATCCATATGAAGATTTTCAAAATACAGTAAGAGAACAGACAAGCTTATAACCAGTTCAAAGTCAAATCTCCTTATAGCTAATGGCTCATTTGGCTGATGCAGCTGAAGGATGTAAGTTTCATAGCCACCAGTACACAAAGGAGTGATGTGGTGAGTGTTATGTCCAACCACCCTGGACTGCCCTAACCCAGGGGAATAGGTACCTGTATTGTAGCTGGATGAACTAGACCTTTCAGGGTGAGATAGAACAAGACTCAAACCCCCAACATTCAAGATGGTAGTCAAGCACCTTGACCACACAGCCACCACACCCCCTGCTGTTTAAAGACACCAAAACACACAGCCAGATCTGCAGAGAAGGTGCACTTGAACAACAGTGTGGTTATTGAAAATTGGCACCGTTCCCTTTTATTGTTATGTAAACAACCTTCAGCCCTGTTTGCATGTCAACTCATTAACGAAATAGTTATATTTTCTTTTTTTTAACTCCCCCATCCAATTGCTGGAAGGAAGGAAGGAATTGCCAGACTGGATCAGACCCATGGTCCAGCTAGTCCAGTATCTTGCTTTTGACAATGGCAGATGCTTCAGAGGAAGGTGTAAGAACCTTGCAGCAGCAGGCAGATGTGGGATAAATTGCCCTCCTCATAGGTCTAATCTTGATCTCTAATAATTGGAGATGGGCTTAAACCCTGAAGCAAAAATGCATGCACTCACTTAAGGCTGCCTGTTTAACCTAACCTTGGCATTTCCTGACTCTTGAGCACTTTGCTGTGGAACCTTAATACTGGATTTAAATACATTTTACATTTTGGGCTACACTGTAGTCCCATTTATGTATCCACAGAGGGATATAAAGTAGAAGGGGCCCCTCTCGTTTACACTGCTGATTGGCCTCCCCAGGCCTTGGGTGCTGGTGTACAGAGGTAAGTGCACTACATACCCACTGCTCACCAAGTGGGTGAGGTATGGGCAGAGCTAAGGGAGCTGAGTTATTATTATTTATTATTTGTATTGCAGTAGCACCTAGGAAACCTAGAGTTGGACCAGGACCCCATTGTTCAAACTCAGAGCAAAAAGATGGACCCTGCCACAAAGATCTTACAATCTAAGTATAAAACAAGGGACAACAAGTGGAGACAGACAGATAGGTGGGGAAGCACAATGAAATAACGCGACCGTATTAGTCATCGTGAATCATAATAGACAGTGGTCTCAGCCGCCTAACCATTGCAATGTGTTTTGTAGGCATCACAGCGAAGGGAGTTTTAAGGAGGGATTCGAAGGAGGACAATGAGGTAGCTTTGTGGATGTTTACAGGGAGGAATGAAAAGAGCCAGGTGACGTGGTCTAAGCCAGTGCTTCTCAAAGCCGGTCCGCCGCTTGTGCAGGGAAAGCCCCTGGTGGGCCAGGCCGGTTTGTTTACCTGCCGCGTCCACAGGTTCGGCCGAGCGCAGCTCCCATTGACCGCAGTTCGCCGCTCCAGGCCAATGGGGGCTGCGGGAAGGGCGGCCAGCACATCCCTCGGCCCTCACCACTTCCCGCAGCCCCCATTGGCCTGAAATGGCAAACCACGGCCAATGGGAGCTGCGATCGGCCAAACCTGCGGACGCGGCAGGTAAACAAACCGGCCCGGACTACAGGGGCTTTCCCTGCACAAGCAGCGGCCTGACTTTGAGAAGCACTGGTCTAAGCAACAGGCTAGGAAAACGATCTTTGCAGAAGTGTTTTGAATGGCTATGAGCAGGACAAGATCAGGATTGCTAAAACCAGAGAAGCAGATGTGGCAATAGTCAAGACACAAGGTGATGAGAGCCTGGATTAGAATTTTGGCCATGTGGATGGAAAGGAAAGTCCACATTTTTGGTATGAACCAGTATCAAATTATCACAGCTCTAGAGCACAAAGGGAGTAGGAAGGGATTTGTGCTGCTTGGAGGCACAATTCCTTCCCTGGGTTGGCTTAGCTGTGCACTGCTTCAGACTCAGGGCAGATAATCGTTACATAATTTAACCATTTATAATTATTCTTAAACAGTGAACTCTCCTTTAATTCTAAAAGTTCTTACATTATACACATGCAAAGAAACAGGATGCTACATTCCTGCTAGGGGGGTTTATAAGCAATTCATTTGGGACACAAAACCTTCACTGTGTATTTTTTCACTGGAACGTTGTAGGGTGATGGGAGGAGTCTTAAATATAAATGGAGAACGGAACTAAGAAATGTGCGCAGGCACTCATGAAATACCAGCCAAATATTTAATTGCACAGTGATATATACTCAAGCAGTAACATTAGTTTGATGTGAATTAAACAGGAAAACCACTTTTTCCCTCTGTTCTCTCTAAATTATTTGAAATTCCGACTTCCTGCTATGCAGGGTATAAATCCACTCAGAAGACAGCCATTAATCTCCATTTGCCTGTGCTGCTAACCAGGTACCATCAGCATGTGATTATAGTGTGAAACGTACTGTATCCAGCTATTAATGTAACTATTAAGTTTCAAGGTCCCCTGCCTAACTACTAATATACCTTTGAATAAGAAACGTTTGAAACAATCCTAGATTGGCCTCTATGTGCCTATGAATAACATGCACTTTGAAACAAAATATAGTTATTGTTTAGTCTTTATAATCAGGCTTTAAAACAATATTTATTCCATTTAGCAATTTCTAACCTGAACAGCAGGTAAAACATGCTAACATAAATCAGCATAATTCCAGTAAAGTCAATGGAGCAATGCCAATTTACATCTGCTGAGGACTGACACCAAAACTATCATCCTTTTAGTTTTTCACCATTTCATCTTTTTGGGCTTCTTATCCTGGGCTTCTATAAAATGAATTTGCAACCTATGGGTGCAAAAAATGAAGTAATATTATCCCCATTTTACAGACGAGGAACCAAGACACAGAGAGAGATTAAGTGACTTGCACAAGGTCTCACAGGATGGCTACGTCAGAGATAAGCGTTAACACAGATCTCCTGAGTCCTCATCTTAATGACAGGACCATCTTTCCTTCTTCAAACCTCTCCCTTACTACCAAATACCTTTGCATGGTTCAAAACTGCAGAACACAAAGAAGGTCTCTATGGATCTCTAATGATCCGTGGAACAGAGTTTGAGAACCACTAATCTGAATACTGAAACATAAAAATGTCATGTAAAGCCACATCTAAAAGACCTTGGTTGTCCCTCTGAGCCAGACAGATCCTGTTCTCACTCACCCTGTGGCATACCCAGAGTAAGTACACTGACTTCAGTGGAGATATTCCAGTTTAGATCAAGATAAATGTGAGATCAAAATCTATTCATATGTATCCTCCTAGTTACTACTGCTGGTTCATCATCTGCTTTCTGATGTCTTATTCTGCAGTTACATTACTTGTATATAAACTAAAATGATTATATTGATGCCAATATGACCTAAGCCAGCATTTTCTGTGATCTTCTTTCTCCATACAAGCACCGTCTTTCAAAGTGTGAGAGCCCACAATGCCCAATTAGGGCAATAAGAGTTGAGGTTTCTCGCCATCTTGCAAAGGATGCTCATTATCTCGCAAGTTTGGGCCCATGGAGAGAGAGAGAGAGGATGAACAAATGTCATCCCTTTAATCTATGTGTGTTTGTATTGTTGGCATTATGAGGGATTTGGACAACCAAAAGCCATTGAAATGGGAATTCAGCATTCCAAAAAATTGCTATAGTGGTAAATAGTGACAAAGGGAATTCTACAGAGAGCTCTTGGACTTCTTAGAAAGCTGAGCTCATCTGAACAATATGCCTTTTAATACAGCAAATGATGTATTAAAAATATAGGTCACACTTACCTGATATGGAAATGTACCTTGGAAAGCAGTAACTCTGAAAAGAACCTGGTGCCGTGGTGGATAATGAACTCAACATGACCACCCAGAGTGATTTTGTGGCTAAGGAGTGCTAACACAATCCTTGGATGTATAAGCAGGAGAATGCCAAACGGGAGTAGGGAGGTGGTATTTCCTCTGTATGCAGATTAGCGAAAACTTTGCTGGAATACTGTGTCTAGTTCCAGTGTCCCCACTTTAAAAAGGATGTTGAAATATTGGAAAGAGTTCAGAAAAGAACTACAAGAATGATCAGAGGTGTGGAAAACCTGCCTTACAGTCAGGGACTTAAGAAGCTCAATCTGCTTAATTAGGAGAAGGTTATGAAGTGATTTGGTCACAGAAGTTATGGCCAGGATGCAGGAATTTCTGAGTGTGGTTTGATGTTCTGTGTTATGCAGGTCAGGATAAACAATCATAATGGTCCTTTCTGGCCTTAAATCTATGAATCTATGAAGTTCCTTACATGGCTTTGAAAATCTTAATTTTAATGGCTATTGACATAACCCCTGAGTTTGTGTATATATCATATTAAAAACTGGACATTTATATTTTATTCACTCATTATTTTGGCCCTTAATTTTTCTCATGCTTACTTCACAGTTTCTGAAAAGTTAGTGTACACCATAGTATATTGCACCATAAATAAACATAATTAAATAGAATTGTAATACATGACTATAGTTTAATCACGGTGGCAAATTACTAGTTTATATTTCCTGAAACTATAGCATCTCCACAGCAGTAATTTCGGTACAAAAACAATTGTGTTTTACTGATCCAGCTGTGACACAGGTAGGATTAGAGGAGTGCTATTTCATCAGTTGCACCTTTTTAACTAATAGTATGTTATTTTCTACAGGCATTTATTTTTAAACCTCTGTTTCAATAATCATTTCCCACTCCTTCCACTTAATCCTTGTTCATTGGGTGCAAACAGGTCTGGCATAGTGATCTAACAACATACAAGGGAAGTTGTCCTGGACAGCAGGCCCAGAAAGTGATCTGCCTTTGGTTAGTTGCTTGCTTGCTTATCTCCTACACAGTTATTTTAAAAAATGACACTGCTTTTAAAAAATGTTAATGCCGACATCCAAGCACTGGAAGTAAATGTATACTAAAAAACAGATGAAAACATCTGCAATGGAGGCAAGAATGTTTATGACAACCACCATATTTTCATGTTTCCAAGGGGTTGTTAGAAATAGCAGTGAGAAAAATATATATTTTAAAATACTTGGAGGTGGTCCCTATCCTGACTGTAACAAGAGTTTTGTCTGTGCAAGGACTGCAGTTCCTATTCAGCAGTCCACCCCTCTTCAGCAAAGCACTTCAACATGTGCTTAAGATTAGGGATGGACTTCAGCAGATGCTCAAATGCTTTGCTGAATTAAGACCCGCATGAGCAGGCTTCTACTGTATTTGCAATTCTTGGAAGAGTCCATTTTAATCATTTTATCCCAACATGTCTTTCCAAAGCTAAATTAATTAGAATATGATTTTAAGGGTGGGATTTTCAAAAGCACTTAGCATTAGCCCAGCTCTGTTCCCATTGAAGTCAGTGGGAGTTCTATCATTGACTTCAACGGAAGCAGAATTAAGCTAACACTGAATGTTGTTGAAAATCCCACACTTAAAATCTAAATACATTTTACATCATATTCCTATTCTATCACCTATTTTTACAGTCTCAGATCAAAGGTTGTACTGTATAAATATCTGCAGATTGTTTTTTAAAAGCTAGAAAACATTGGTTTCAAATAGCAGCAGTAGAAAATTTAGGACATACACAACCGCACTTTAAAAAGTTAATCTCCCTTTCTGAGCAAATGATCCCAGTGCAATTTTGCAGCGATGGTTGTTTACAGGCATGATTAATATCACTTTGATGCCTAAGTCCCTGACTGATGGCACATGAAAGAAAGATTGCCTCTTCTAATAACCCCAAAACTATCAGAGGAAGGGGATAGCAGAAGATCCAGGCCACTTGGATTATGTATCTCTTAAATGACAGCCTAAAGAAAAATGAATATACAAACACATTCAGCTTCAATCTGTACAAAGTTCCCCATTGCAAACTGAAGATAGGGTCGTCTACATGAGAATGATAACTTACATCATGGAGCTAGATTCTGAATTTGGTTGCATGGCCTTGCAGGGGTGAAAGGGAAAGTACGAACTCTCCTTGGTCCCCTGTGTGGGCTAAGAAGAACTTGGGTGTGGGAATACGTGAGCAAGTAGGGATACGTAGCCACAACTCTCCCCGAGAAGCAGACAGGCAAGGAGTTAGCAGTGAGCAGTGGCCAGTACAACTGAACTTATGTAGGGCTGTCATAATTTGTTGCTGCTATAGGCCAGCGGCAAATTATTACCTTTCTCTCTGTGCATCATTGGGAGAGGCACAATCCCTTCCCTAGGCATCCCTTGGGGTGGCACAACTATGCATCACCCACACACAGGGTTTGCAGCAATGCCACAGTCTAGACCATGAGCAACTGTTTGTTTTGTCTCATCTGCTATGGAGAGGAAAGCTCCTGCTTTTAGATCTGGGGGAAGAGACGAAGCAATACCTGCTGATCCTGGAGTGTCTGACAGTGATGGGTGAGGCCCAACACCCATCTTATCCAAGCTAGATGTGATTCTCTTCAAGAAATAGCACTGCATTCACTACAAAGGGTCTGCAAAACACAATATAAATGCCAACACTATAAATCAGTTCAGATCATTTCAATTGGTGAACATACGTTTTCAATTCCTTTGCAATAAAAGACCAAGGAAGAGAGCCAATAAAACAATAAATGTGTCCAACACTTTATTTTTTTTAAATATCTATCTCAGCCCTAAAATTTGTCTAAAACCATTTCACCATAATCCCGTAATAACTGTTTGTTATGTCACGATGCTTTATAGTTACCAGACTCCAAATTGTTTCAGAAAATTGAAAATAACTCTTAACTTTATATTTAAACTTCAAAGTTATTAGCCAAGGAGGGGAGGGATAGCTCAGTGGTTTGAGCATTAGCCTGCTAAACCCAGGGGTTGTGAGTTCAATCCTTGAGGGGGCCCACTTAAGGATCTGGGGCAAAATCAGTACTTGGTCCTGCTAGTGAAGGCAGGGGGCTGGACTCAATGACCTTTTAAGGTCCCTTCCAGGTCTAGGAGATAGGATATCTCTGTTTAATTTAAATTTTAAAGGAAAGTTAGAGGCTTCAGCATCATCTCTAAGCACAATAGAAAACAAAGCCAGTTCTATTCCAATCATAATGGCTAATGGCCAATTATTTCAAGTATCTTCTTGATTCATCCAGAATTCCATTTAAGATTCCTTGAATTAGATTGCAACCTTTCCTTTTGTATTCTTTAATTATTTATTCTGGACAAAACCATGCCACAATGTAGTCTGAATAGGCTATTAACCAGGCTACACTCAGATTTATGTTTCCAAGGGGAAAAGCTGCCTTGGCTGTATTTTTCAAACTCACAAAATTCCAAACAAAGTGGGGTAGAGGTGAGAGCAGGACGAACACCCACCCAACACTTTGTATCCCTTGAATTCATGATAAATACTCTCAGTTTGAATTGTAGGGAGTTATTATACACACAGTTATCTGACTATGGACATTTTGCACCTACTTAAAGTGCTGAAACTTTCCCCCATTCAGGATCTGAAGTTTACTTCCCAACAAATTGTGTGGCGAAAACACTAACTCCAGCTCTGAGCTCAGTCCATCCGCTGCACATTTTCACCAGGTAACACAATGGTCTGCCCCTTTAAAGGGCCAGAGGCTTGGGGCCAGCTAACCCTGTTCATTAACTAGATGCAGCTGATAGGACAAGTGTTCCCTGTAAAGGGATGGGCTGCCATTAAGGTGAAGGAAGACGAAGCCCCTGCTAGAGTCCCCTGAGAGGGGAGGCAGTGGGGAAAAGGGCCTCCAGGGAAAAAGCCCTGGGAGGCAGTGCTAAGCCAAAAGAGCAAGGACCAATCCTGCAGAAGCTGGGAAGTAGGGACAAAGCGCACTCTGAAAGGGTGCTCAAGGAAGGGGCACATTTATGTTTTCTTCTGTTTAGTAAGGACACAGTGTGACCATTGTTGAAGGTCAGGTGGAAAAGGAATTTTGGTGGTGGTAGAAGATCCTCTGTTTCTGATTTCTAGTCTGGTGGGTTTGGGCTCTGAAGACTTGATTTTTTTTAGACTTGAAAGACTCATGTTTGTCTTACTAAATGAGTCTGAACACAGGCATTATTGAAACAGGATGTTTGTGAAGTCCCTATTCAAGAGCCTGAGCAGGGGCAAACAGATGCAGAGTGCACCAGCACCAGGTCTTGCCACAAGGGAGCACTATGAGACCATAACACACCATATTTCCATTTTCTTTTACATTGCTTTTCACACCAAAACACCCAGACTCTTGACAAACTGTTTGACTTTCATTATAGTTGATTATATTATGTAAGAAGACATGATAAAAGTAGTTTTATGTCCTCCATTTCCTGAGCACACAACATTCTTACTAATGCTAATAATGGTCCCAATTGTCACCTCTCCCCTACTCATAATATCGAGCAACAGTTCACACACCTACTCCTAGTGAAGCTGGTGGGGTCATGCAGTAACTGCTCACCAGTGGGAGTAAGATGGTCATAATCTGGTCTAATATAGCTTATGCCTGCCTCATCCCTGGGAGAAAAAATCTCCAAGGGCCAGAAGGGAGTGTGATATTGTGCCTTATTTCCTCCCTAAACACAGGAAACAACAGATTGTATAATCCAAGAGATGGTCATAGTGCCAGAGGACAATCAAAATTTGGTGGGGAGCCCTACACAAATTTGGAATTCCTTCCTTCCCATGCCCTAAACCGTTGCCACCCAACCAAAACTGTCCACCCTACTGCAACTTCACCTCAAGTCTCAGGTGGCTCTGCTCATTTCCTCACTACCATTTTCATGAAGTGCTGGTAGTGCTGTCTCTTTCTTCCTGTACCACCCTTTCCCTCAGAACTCAAAAATGGTGCTCTGTGGCACAAGAGGTTGCTACTGCCTAATACAGTGCCAGGTGGACATATGGCAGCCTCCCCTCCACCGAACTTGTGTTGCTCATGTGGTCATCTCTTTATGAGATTAGCAAGATGCAGCAGGCAGCAGAGAATATTTTTTTCAAAGTAACCTCCAGAAATTTGTACTTGTTCTCCAACAGAAGAAGGAGCTGGCTGCAGTGTAAGCAGAGGCTTGACATTTATCTATGCCCAATGCTAGCTCTTTACTCTAGCCTCTGGTAATCCTTGCTGTTTCATCTTCATATTGGTCCGCCCACACCCCTCAAAGCTAACTAGACAGAAGAAAAGTGCAGTCTTAAATGCCTGACTATTCCTTCAATGAAAGAGACAAAGTAGGTGAGGTAATATCTTTTAAGGACAAACTTCGGTTGGTGGAAGGTACAAGCTTTTGAAATACACAGAGCTCACCTACTTTGTCTCTCTTTTGCAGCCCCAGCCACACTATGAACAATTATTCCTTCCATAGCAGCAGAAGGTCCTGAAGAACCCCTCACTATGGCATATCAAGCATCACAGGAGCTGCTGGGAAGGGATTGGCTCCCACATATGGTGCAGAATTATGATCTATGGGGTTGCACGTGTGTCAATAGATGCTCAACATGTTGTGCAATGCTACCTCTTAATAATTAGTATTTTTCATAGCTGGGGATGCCCTACAGTCCTTTTTCCCTGAGAGCAACTTGAGAGCATGGCTGATCTTCAAGAATAACATGAAGCAGGGGAACTGATCTTCATGAATAACATGAAGCAGGGGAACATTTTGTATGGAAAAATAAAGGTGTACTTCCAAAAGAATAACTTAAAACTGAGCAAAAAGAGATGAACTTCACAGCCTCCCTGATTCCTCTTTACAACAAATCAGCACAGATTGCATCTGTGGCAGGAATTGTTCATAAATGATAAGTGCGAGCAGTTATAAACATTTGTTTCCAGAAAACAAACCCGTTCACAATATACTTAAAGCACAGCTCCTCTTCCCCATTTATTCACTGTTCTCATTTCTAGCCTTTTCAAATGACTTTCCCTCGTCACAAGAAGCTTACAGGCTAGTTTTCTTGTAGTGTGGTTATTAGACAGTCAATCAGTAAACTTGTGAAATGCAAATGAGAGCTCATAATGCTTCTAGCAGTCTTCCCAACATTGACAGCGAGCATAAAAAGACATTTCTCAGGGAAATCAAACCAACTTCATCTGAATGAGCTGTTTCCTTTGTCATTTCCCTCTTCTTCTTTTTTAAAGCAGCAATGCTTTTACCATTGATTTTGAGAAGTACGTTTTTGACTAAACTCGTATCCTGTGGACTGACCTTTATTTTATTGTTCCTGTGTTTCTTTCACATTTTAATGTTTTGGTCTATAATGATAGCCTTGAATAATGGAACTAGTTTCTGAAGCAATTTTCTCTCTGAGGTTTTTAATCAGTCCTGATTCTTTTAGATCATCAAAATAAAGCGCTTAAAAAAATAAAAGAAATTATCTGCGAGCTGAACTAGAATTTGTATGCTTCTTAATACTAACAGGTGGACAAATGTTTGTTATGTGCCAAATTTTCACACTATTGATCATTAAAAAGGCTGTGCTAATGGAATAGCATCCCATAGCCATATATATATCTGCCCAAGAGACATCCTGCCTTCAAAGAACAGATTGTATCTCATGTCCGACTGGCCAACTACACCACACAATCCTTTTTGCTGCTCCTCTCAGTAACAGCAAAAGGTTAATAAGAACTATTGCAGATAGCAGCGCACCCACCTGTGAGACTGTGAACTAACCATGCCCTCTTCCAATTAATCACCCCCCTTTGGCCATGATGTACATCCTGTCACAATGGCAGGATGTCATCTGGCCATCCACAGATGTTGGCCTTCTGATTTATGGCATCTTTCTTCTTTTTTTTCCCCTTTGTATATCTAATGGTAGGATTTTAGCCTGGTACATTCTAGTGGAGGAAGAGAAGGTTTACAGTGAGAAATCTTTCCCAAAAGTACATTTGTCTATAAACAGATGTGGGTTTGTTATTTGTGTGAAACTGGTATGGTGGGTGCTGATATTTCCCAAAGGAGTGAATGTCTGTGATGGGGGACATTGGGGGACATTTAAAACTTAGTGGGCCTAATTCTCCATTGCTCTGTTCCTTCTGCAATCATTTATCCCGCTACAAAGTGAGTGCAAGATCAGTGCAAAACATTACCCAGGGACAAATAATGTTCCATCTCATTCTACACAAGGTGCAGTTCAAAGGAGAATCCGACCCGTACATACAACAGCAATATAGCTCTCATTTAACAATTTGTGTGGGGAAATTCACTCCTTATTCCTGACCCTGTCTCAATTGCGTTTGCATTACAATATGTCCTTGAAGATGTGAATTTGTCCTGGTCCCTTATTTCTTCCCAAAGTTTCCTTTTAGATGTTTCCAGAACAAAACCAAATAAATCAAAGGTTTTCCCTTGTAATGTCCCCTTCTACTCTGTTGAGCTGACAGATTCCTGTTTGTATGTTCGCAGAGAGGAAACAGAAGTCTCTTGAACTTCCTCCATTTCCCAATATTTACAGCTGTTTCGCTCCAAACCCCCCCCCCCCACACACACACACACACATACACCTGTCATAACAAAAAGAGATCTTTTCTTTGAAGAAAAAAATCAATAATAAATCAAAAAGAATGATAAATGAACTAAAGGGGAAAGCAGTTTTTTTAAATTATATTCACTGATCTCCATCCAGTTTTAATGGAACATTTAAGAAAAACATGTTAGGGCCGTTTGCATCTGTGATTTCATTATTTGTCTGTGTTCAGGTAATAAAGAATCAGTATAAACCATGAAATAAACCGCTGACAAAAAAAAATTCATACACCTTATGATAAATATAGTCTGTATCCACATACTAACATAAACACAGTGGCTAAACAAGGTGAAGACCAAGAGGCTCTTGAAAGTGCCTTTGAAGACTATTATAGTGAAACTTTTCTCACTATTCAAATCAAATTTGACTTGAAAATTAGGGAAGCATGTGAATTTGGGATTCCTATATAAGGATGTATGTACCATAATTTAATTTGCGGATTGTAATTATCTGTCCCAGTTGGTGAGGTTTATTAGATTCCACCTTCAGAAGATTCCCTTCAATCTGTTTATTGGATATGTATTATACATCCAATACATATACGTATATTATACATATATATGTCAATTTATCCACAGCATAGAACATCCACTATGTGGGGGTGGTATTTTCTCCATACTCAAAGTTGTAACCAACTTCCATTATAAATCTCTCTTTTAGGCCCCATCATAATTTTGCCTTGGGAAATTAGGTTTACTTGTAGGGCAAAGAAAAATGCATCTGCAAAGTCTGAAGAAAATTCAAAGAGTTTTTGAATTACTGGTCATTAAAAAGCAATCCTTATTTAATAAGGCCCAATGAAAGCTGAAGAAAGTGTTAAAGAAAGACTCACAGAACAGACATAGACTGGTAATGAATAGGAAAGCAAGGCAGGATTGAGAATTTTACACAATACTGGGATAAGGCTGCCATAAATCTGGTTAAGCAGTTCCTAATGGCTGACAACAGTCACTGTAAATGAGCAGATCTGAATCAGCGCACTGAATAAAATTAGAGCAGGGACAAGAGATCACACATCAACTGCTGAGTAATGGAAATAAAGCTAATTACAATTCTTCTGCTTTATAAGGAAAAAAATAGTTCCAGTCATTTAAGCCCCTGTTTTCCCCAATTCCTCTGTAGAAACAATTTTAAAATACAAATAATGGATAGCTGCAAACATAGTTTGTCCGGTATTTATATTTCTGAAGCAAACAGTCAGGAACATGTCAATATAAATCTTATACTTTCGTCCTCCTTACTGATTTATATTAGAAATGATGCTCAAGTAAAATTATAACAGGGGATTTTACCTCAGTTGCTACCCCACTAAGAGTGACCTACCATTATAAAAGCCATAGTACATTAGTGCCACCCCTCCCCCAGAAAAACACCTTTTCCAAAAAAAGCCAGATAAACGATATGAGCTAGAAGTCTCAGAGTATGAAAATAAGTGTTTTTTCAAATGCTTTTATGGTACACGTGCTCGCTGAGTATATGTAGATTTAGCTCTATGTATGTATTCCAAGGACTCTAGATATTACAAACTTGCCACTGTGATTACCTCTCATATACTGTACCTATGTACAAAGTGGACAGATAGGCATCTCCAGCAGCCTGCTTGCTTTTTTTAATTATAAAATATTGAACATGTGTTTCCTTTAGATGGGTGACAGTCAGGCCTGCCATGCCCCTTTTACAAAGCCACAACATATACTAGTATAGTAATCCTAGTATCGGGGTCCCTAACATACACTCTTCAGAACCACATATTCAAATCCCAACAAAACATTGAGCCCTTTAGCCCTCTGAGACAGATACATTGAGTCCCAAGAAGTTCGCTATCTCAGACTTTTTCAGTGGAGACGTTGAAAATAGGTGTCCTATGTTTTCAGCTGTAAAGATCTGATGGGCCTTTTTATAAGAGCAAGTGCCAGACTCCAAGGCCAAAATTTCCCTCCCTTTTGCCAACCTTATGCAGGTGTGGTATATGAGGGTTGGTTACTGACCTCCACTTCAGACAGGGCTGCATTTCAGTCATGTGATATTCCTTTATTAACACTCTAATAATATAATAATGATTAACACTTCTCTCGCACTTTCCAACCAAGGTTGTCAAAGCATTTTACAAAAAATTAAGCCTCACTGGTTAATTAATTAAAGCTATTATGAAGTAAATAAGTAGTATTATCCCCATTTCACCAGTGGAGAAGCTGAGGATGTGTTTTTCTAGAAATTCTTCCTTGAGGTGGCCCATGAAGAGGTTCACATATTGGGGAGCTATCCTAGTACCTATGGCTGTTTCCACCGTTTAGGCAAAGTGGTTGTTACATGTACAGTTGTTATGGTGAGAATGAAATGGATGAATTGGGCAATGAGTTTGTGGTGGATATCTGAGTGTTGTCCGTTGTCTTGTAGATATTTGAGGCATGCAGCAATGCTGTCATGGTGATGGATTTTTGTGTATAGGGAAGCAATATCCTTGGTGGTATGGATGGTCTTCTGAGGGAGGCTATTAATGTTGCTGAGTTTCTGGAGGAAGTCAGTTCTGTCATGCAGAAAACTTGTGTGGTGACTGGTTTGAGGATGGTTTTTATGAGTCCTGATACTCTTTCAGTAAGAGTACCATGACAGATATGATTGGCCTGTACCACAAAACCAGCGATATACCTGAGATACATCAATAATATTTTCAATCTCCGGACAGACAACCTATATTCCTCCATCAATTTCCACCACAACTTCAACAGCCACCACTCATCTATCAAACTCTCTCTAGAACACTCTCTCACCAGCACCAACTTCCCGGATTCCACGATCAGCTTCAATAATAGAATCGTACAGACAACTATATTCAAGAAACCCATGGATCACCACACTTGCATCCACAGTTCAAATAACCAGCCAGAGACACCAAGAAATCTGTTATCTACAGCTAAGCGCTCAGCACAGCATATGCTATGAGGAGAAAGTCCAGGATACACACCTTAACACACTTAAAACTGCCTTCCCCAAACAAGTAGATCTCATCATGGAACAAGCCACCCAAATACCCCAAGAGAACCTGCTTCAATATAGAAAAAAAACCCTCCAACCACACATGGTTTTCACATACCATCCCACATTGGAAGCCATACTGGGTATCATTAAACAATTACAACCCATACTTTTTGGGGACCACAACCTGAAATAAATATTTCCTGAACCCGCTCTTCTGGCCTTCAGACCATCCCACAATCTCACCAAGCTCATCATCAGAAGCAAATTCTCCACAGGCCAGGACATACCAACTCAAAGCAGCACCAGACCCTTCCAGAACAGCAGATGCAAAACCAGGAGACATATCTCCACTGCTACGATAAGCAACATGCCCCACAACACACCTTTCAAGATACATGAGTCCTATACATGCCTACCACTACATGTGGTGTACTTCATCCAGTGCATCCAATGCCCCAACAAAACCGATGTGGTAGACAATCACTGCCCTCTCAAATGAACACACACAGGAAAATGATAGAAGACAAAAACACCCTATCACCCAGGGACACTTTTCACAAAGCGTTCACTCCATATCCACAACACTTCAAAAGAAGAGCTTTAATTCAGAATTCTGTTAGATACTAAAAATCATGGTCTCAGCGGAGACACTGGTATTATGGGTCATTATAACAATTTTAAAAGTACTAGCCCAACTTTATCATATGACTGCAGAGATGTTAATTGTCCACATCATTTAAATGGTTCCTTGCAACATGTGTTAACACCTTATGTTTAACAATCTGTCCCAGCTTGTATTTAGCTATGACTCTCTGGTTACCTTTTCCAGACCTGAAGAGCTCTGTGAAGCTCAAAAGTTTGTTTCTTCCACCAACATAAATTGGTCCAATAAAAGATATCTCACCCACCTTGTCTCTCTTATATCCTGGGACCAACACAGCTCCAACAACAACACCTACCACATTCTGAAATTTGTCATGGATATGGGGTTGCCAATTTTGACTGGACATATTCCTGGAGGTTTCTTCACATGACATAATCTTTAATTAAAGTTTTAATCCTTAATTCCTGGTGACTCCAGGACAATCCTGGAGGGCTGGCAACCCTGCATGGATAAACAACAAAATTCATTAAAAGTTTCTAACAAAAGAAAAATATGTCAATTTATTTCACCATTTTTGGCAAAATATAATTATCTTTTTTGACCAATCTATAATTTCCCCTCTCTGTGCCTCTTTTCACCCTCCCACCTTTGATCCATCTTTTTAAACTGTAAGCTCTTTCCAGCAGGGTCTGTTCCTTAGTATGTTGTGCCTGGCACTATCTCAGTTAGGGCCTTTAGGCACTACTGTAATGCAAAAAGATATACACGTACAGCTTAAATGTTAGCACCTTTCATTTCATATCTGTGGCAGGAAAAGAGAGACAGTTTCGCTGGAGTAATTTCTTTCAAACAGTTGGGAATCACCTTTGGTGTTATGGTTTCTTATACTCAAAGAACAATACATGTATATGTCATTCTAAATTACTTTTATTTCAGATTCAGGAAGCACAACAAAGAAAGAAAGAATAAATATAAATTCTCCAGGAAAAGAGAACCTATTTCACTCTATAAGATGCTTTGCATCAGAACTGAAATACTAAATGGAAGCTACCCCTGCAGCCTCCTAGACTGTAAAGGTGCAGTGCACAGAAAACAAAAGCATAAAAGCTGCATATTGACATACTGAACAGTTGGCTCCATTAGAGCCAGAACTTATTTCAGTCTCCCGTAAATCCTAATGGTCAGTGGCAGACCCAAGAGGTGAGGGGAACTGAAGAACCTTGTACCAGGAAGAGCAGGAGAGAAACAGTAATATTTTATTTTTCTTCTTTTTTTCTTTCAGTTTTCGTGCTATTTTATTACAAGTTTCTGATTTTTAACAGAACTGACCTGGACCCTAGTGTGGGTCCAGTTTAACCCCCGGAGGAAGAAGTATAAATATTAATCAACAAAGCTACACAGATTTACGTTACCTGATGATCTGGCCCTTTGTCTTTACTTCCTGATTTTCAACATTTCCATCCCGCCTCCTAAATTCCACAAGTTACATGAGCCAAATCCCATATTGTACCCTGAGAGCCCAGGGGATGATCACATTAGACACCCTTGTACCCTCCAGATTCTAAACTGTTGTGATAGCCAAAATGCCCCCTGTGTAAGTTAGAGCAACCCCTGGGCTGATTATGATCTGCAGAGAAACTCAGAATCCCTTTTAGAGCTTAATCCTGCGTATACTAGTATAGTAATCCTAGTATCGGGGTCCCTAACATACACTCTTCAGAACCTGCTACTCCCCCTAGCATCGCCTACTGCCCCCAGCGGTGCCTCCTGTGCTAGGAATTGCAGGGGTGTCATGGGACCATCTACATTGGCGCTACAGTGCTCCTGCATGAGGAGAATCCTTCCCCAGTCCCTTGTCTTCTACCACCCACACATCATGTAGTTTGGGAACCAGAGTTTACACAAAACAAAATTCTCCAACATGTGCCGCACAGAGAACATGTGCATTAAATTATACTAGCTCCACAATATGCATAGAAAACTGGACTTGGTGTCGCAAGACTTTCACCAACTTTAGGCAGTAGCGCTTTGATTCATTAGACAGGAGCTCAACCAAAGAAACAAGAAAATCACTCATGTAACTCTTGATCATTTTAAGTACTTTTTGAACACTAAAACAAAACACGATTCAGTGCCCTAGCAAAGAGGGTGGAAGATGACTGTACACACTGGCATAAGCACAGCTGCATGTCTGAGAGGAGCCAGTGCAGCAGAGATGGGAACAGTAGGAGATGTGGCTTAATAGCAGCTTGCATTTAGAAAGATGGGGAATATTTATGAAAAACCACTGAGAATGTGTTTATGTTAATATCCTGCCAGGCACCCCACTTGATCAGGTGCATGAGTTTGTCCTTTTCTCCCTCTATCTTTTTGAAATGCAGGGCTTATGTTTTCACTCAGGCTTTTGTCTTACACAGTGTATGGGGAGTTAAATATAAGGAGGGTGTGGGATTATTCTAGGACAGGTCTTTTTAGATAGCGTTAATCAGTGTTATTGTTTTTAATTTTGGCCCATGTGCCAATTCCACTGTATTTAGGGGTTACAACAGCATTAGTAATTTAGCAAATTTCAGATCAGATCATCAGGAAATGTAAATTAGCACAGCTCTGTTGAAGTCAATGAAGCTATATTGATCTATTCTGGCTGACTTCAATTAAGCTACAAGGATTAGCATCAGCCGAGGATGTGGTCCTTTATGTTTTAAATAAATAGTTTCACTGTGGTATTTTTGTAAATTCCAGCCAAACAGGTAGCTGTGGGGTAAACCCTTTCATTTCGAGGGGAAAAGGTGTGAAAAATACTGGGCAACACTTATTTTTAAGGGATATCCACTACAATGCTCTATTAACAGTACAGCTCATCCTCAATGCTAAAATCACACGCAGTATTTGTATCACGACGAATGAGCCTCTGCATGGTTACTGCTGAAACATGGAACATAATATGACCCTTTTTAACTTAATATGGGTGTCAGGGCATTAGATAATGAACATCCCTTTAAATAAGGAACAGGTGGTCACCGTACACCAGATCCAGAATTGTTGTTGCCTTTATTTTTTGTTTTAAACAAGTGTTGGAACTCGAAGGACAGCAGTGGGATCTTCATTAGCTCTGGCATTAACACAGTGCCATACTGCTCTTGTTCCTTGCCCAACAATAGGAGATCATTTAAAATGCATTCCCTGCTTTGGGTTTTGTACTTTTAGCATGTTTATTTATTGCTTTTCTGCATTGCTCCCATCTTACTTTTCTACTGAGCAAATGTGAAAGGCTGCCTCCTGCCTGCATCTGACACAGATTCTTCTAAAGAATGGAGGAAGTCAGGCTTTTTAAAAATCTCCCCTGGATCAGCATGAACAGAACAGAGAGGTGGATTCTTCAAAGAGGAAAGAATTACTTCAGATGTAGGTGGTGGAAAGCTGGCTTTTAAATGTGATCAGCAGGATGAAACACAAAAACTAAACGATAAATAATTCCTCCAGAGCAAAGGAGTTTCCTTCCTGTGCCCTCCTGAGGGAGGTATTTCTGAAAGTTCTGATGTGAACTCTTAGAAGAAGCTTCTGATTTAATTTTTTATTTATCAAAATCATACATGAAGCACATGCAATCCTGGGTAAGGGTCATAAAGTGGTCACCCATAGCCACTCGCCATTAGTCTTAGATCACTACATAATATGACCTCTGTGTCCATAGCATTCCCCCTAAATCCAAGGAACTATAGGGAATACTGCAGTCAGATTATTTTTTTATCTAAAGGGGAAATGTCACCTTTTCATAAGAAGGACTGTTATATTTGTCCTTTCACATTCTCCTATCTTAATGTCTTATAGTTTAGAATCAGTACATAAGAGCAGGAAGAGAAAAAACAGCTGAAAGCAAAAAATGGGTTCAAAAGGATAGTAAAGGAAAAGCAAGAAAATCAGAAAAACCAACAAAATTAAGCCACTGCTATGTACAGCTAAGTAGAACTTCAATGCTATACAATATCTGGATCAGAGAGCTACACAAATCAATTCATGTAAAAGGGGTTATTTTTAATTAAAATGTCACTATATGGTATATGTGCAATTAAGACAACACTGATCATTTTTGAAGAATCCGTATTTATTCCTTCCAAGCTGACAGTGCTGTTGAATGCCCGATAGTTCTCACTAACTGGATCAAAACCATCTCATATGTTTGATTTCTAATTCAAGCATATTTTTTCAGCTATGCATCATTGGAATGGATGTAAGTGCTTTTAAGATCCATAACAGAGGGACTGTGAAAGTTCTTGAAGGTGAGGATCAAATCAACCCCCCACCCCTAACAACACTAAAGTAGGGGAGAGAAACCCTGTGAAAACCCTGCAAAAGAGTTCCAGAAGGGAAAGGTGTTCCCTTTGTGGTATCACACCTACTCTCCCTCAGACTCTCAGGGCTGGGTATTGGTACAGGGAACAGGCCAGGGAAGGTATGTGCATTACCTCATAGGGTTTCCATATATAGCTTACTATTAAGTCATTAATTTTTCTGTATGCCCCCCACAGGTGCTGGAACTAGGGGTGCAGGGGATGCTGCTGCACCCCCTGACTTGAAGTGGTTTCCATTATATATAGTGTTTAGGGTTTGGTTCAATGGCTGTCAGCACCCCCACTATAAAAATTGTTCCAGCACCTCTCATGCCCCATGCATGCTCTGGAACAAACACATACCTCGCTCCCCACCCCCCACAGCTGGGTGGACATCCAGGGGCTGTGGCCAACAGGATTGTCCTCAGTGTGGCCCCATAAGAGTTGTTCTGCCAGGGAAGAAAAGTGGGCCAGGGAGCCTGGAGCAACTCTTTCCCTCCTCCCTCCCCATTCAAACAGCCCTGGCCTCTAGTACATCCCCTGAGATGCATGAGTCTTAGGGGTTAAACTGTCCACATCATCCTAATCATGGTAATTCAAGTCTCTTCCGCATTTTCTTTCTTTTGCACCCAAAGGAGCCTACACAGCAGAAGCCCACATTGTATGGCATGGATGTGGGCCAACAAGAGGCACAGAAGCTGGGACCAGAGCCTGGAAGGACTCAGATCTGAAGCTTTGTACCTTGTGGCTCCTAGCCAACGTAACTTTTGACTGACCATCTTGTACCTCAGATCTGCTCTGCCTCAGGCCCACCCCCACAAAGGGGCTGCTGAAGCCCATCACCCACAGATGGGGGGAAGGATAGCTCAGTGGTTTGAGCATTGGCCTGCTAAACCCAGGGTTGTGTGCTCAATCCTTGAGGGGACCACTTAAGGATCTGGGGCAAAAAATCAGTACTTGGTCCTGCTAGTGAAGTCAGGGGGCTGGACTCAATGACCTTTCAGGGTTCTTCCAGTTTTATGAGATAGGTATATCTACACATAGAGAGAGAGAGATCTGCCCTTCCCTTCTGCTCCTTGAAAGGCATGAAGAGTGGCATCTGAGAACTCCACCCTTATTCAAGACAAGTCATAATAAATGTCAGTGGAAATTACAGGTCCTCAGACCTTTTTAGATTTTGACCATTCTTACTCCATGAGCTCTCAACTTGCCAAGCCCCATTTGCTACATTACTTGCCCTTTAAAATGTGACACAGTGATGGACAAAATAAAAAGTAACAAAGGATGGTGAGTCTGATCTAATGTGAGGTTCATTTCTTTAATATAGATAACACTTTCTTACTTCAATCAGCATTCAGGGCTCAGTCCTGCAAGATACTGAGCAAATTTGACCCCAGTTTAGCAAAGCACTTAAGCATGTGAATGGTCACATTGGATTCAAGGTTCCAATCCAGGGAAGCATTTAGATGTGCTTAAACCAATCCCTATGGGAAGAATGTACTTAAGCACTTACGTAACTTTAACTTCAGTGGGACTTAAACACCAGCTTAGAGTTAAGCAGGTATTTAAGCGCCCTTCCTGAAGAGGGATGCTTTCTTGAATCAGGGCCCAAGTGGTTAAGCATTTTTTTGGATCGGGGTCAGAATGTTCAGCATCTTGCAGAATTAAAGGCCTTAAAATACTTTTATTCCAATTATAAATCAGGTGTCAATTCCTGCCATCTTTACTGAGGCAAAACTCCCACTGAAGTCAATGGAGTTCAGTTGGAATTGCAAGTGCTCAGCACCTCTGAGGATCAAACCCTTAATCTACTTTTAGCAAATTAAAATTCTCCGAGGCTTGTCTGTCTCACATATGCCTTGGGACAAATTATCATAATAAAATCTTTTAAATAAAAATGTAGAGTTTTTATTTCAGGTTTCATATGGGAATTGAATGTGATTGTTGAAGTACTGCAAGGTAAAACATTAGTGACAATCTGGTTGCCATTTTCTGCAAACAGCTTTTCAATCAGAAAAATCAAGTGGGATTTAGGACAGGAAATAAGGAAAAATAAAACCGTTAAGAAAATGTAAAGGGACCATATGGAGATAGTTCATGCCCCAAAATTTAAGGTTTGTTAAATAAATAAATAAATAAAAGTGTTGTTAGACCTGTTTTAATGATTGTTATTTAAATGAGTATAGATCTTTTAGGATTTAGACCTTCCCCTAAAGAATTTGCAGGTCTAACATAGTAACCTTTTGCTGCAAGTAAAACTGACTAAAAACTAAAAAGAAACTTATTAGCCTGTTTTCAGTATCCAGAATGAGTGAAATGCAAAATAGAGCACACAGCATAGGCAGTGAACATAAGCTACATGTTTATAGTTTGGTCTGGCTAAGAGAGAGTGACCCATCCTGTCTACACAGGGTCTCTGAGCTAAGAAGAACCTTCCTCAACCTCAGAGAGATGGAGGTGGTTCAGTAACATAGGTTCAATCAGAAGTCATCATGTCCCTATGCATTGAGTTAATTGGTGACCTTGAGAGGGCTTCATGCAGGAGCTATGTGCTGCCCGTCCCTTTTAGGACCACCACTACCCTGGGCATATGTGCCACCAGATCCTTCCATAGAACCATGGGGGACACTATTGTTAATCTGCTGCCTCACATTGCCTGAAAGATTTACTCAATACCGTGCGGAGGAGGGCTACCCAGTATACAACTTTCCCCAGAAACAGACAGCAGGGAGTCTAGGAGGCAGCACACTTCCTTTCAGTGATAGTTATCGTGAACACATATACCTTTCATGGCTTGCATTACTCAATGAATTGTGTGTGTGTGTGAGTGAGAGAGAGAAAGAGACTCATTTGCATTTTATGTTCCTTATGACCAGATTTTCTGGATCCTGCCACGACTTCTATGTGCTAAGCAAGTCATCTCACCCTGCATTGTTTGAAAGCAGAGCCACTGAATCCAGATTCATCCTGGGTGACTAGGAAGAGCTCTGTAATATTATGCACACTATTCAGACTCATTCAAGAACAATTACAGACATGATAGTTGCAAAAAAGTAGTAGGGCCTGATTCTCATCACACACCAGTCTTACACCAGTTTAACTCCATTGACTTCAGTGGAGTTACTCCTGATTTGCACTGGAATAAGTAGAGTCAGAATAAGGCCAATAGTAATAATTTACCTCCTTGCCCTTTTTCAGGTGATAAAGGGCATCCCTTTGAGAACCTGGCTCCAGATCTCCATAGTGAATCCTCAAACCAGGGCACAGTATAAGTACAACAGTGGCCTCACATCCACCAGGTAGTCTTACAGTGGCAGTTGGCCTTCTCCAATGAGATTCAGATGTCATATTACATCTTGAGTTGTAATATTACAAACTGCACCCAAATAGTTTAGTGGATATTCCTGGTGTTGTGTATGCAGAACAACACTGTCTTGGGATGTGGAATACCCTTGCTTGAAAGGACAGACACAAATGAATTCCTGAACCCTTCTAAGGAGGAAGGGGTCTGTGGATTAAATAAATTTAGGCATGAAGAGTCAGTAAACCTGTATCATCAGGTGAGCCAAAACCTTTGCAATGAAGAAACAAGGCAGGTTTCTTAGCAAGAAAATACACTGGGAAAATGCTTACCATGTTTGTTCCAGCTCATATGCTTATAAAGTATTTAACACTTTAAATTTATACCTGATGCATTTCAAAATGATTTGCCTCCCAGGGGAAAAAAATCTCTTTATCATCCCACCATGATCCCCATTTCAAAATACAATTTCAGATATATGTCATACATTTATTTAAAATACGAATATTGTTCTGATTTTCTGCACTGGCCGTAGCAGCAGGATTTCACTCTAATTTCATTTATGCCCCAATTCCCAAAAATGCTTGATGTTTGGGGGTGAGAGAGGGTGTTTTTGTTTTGTTTGTTTTAATATAACCTTAAAGTCAAACTCTTCCCGTGCTTCTGAGCTGACTGTCATTCCGATTCACCAATTAAAACTGACTGCAGGACAGAAGAAACAGGTACAGAGAATCCATTAGCAATCTCATTCACAGGCATATAAGCCTAAGGGGTGAATGTCAGGAAACTTGCAATCTATTAAATGCATAACCTAGTTACGCAAAAAATATTTCTTACTACTTGTCCCTTCTACTAGCAGGTTGTGGTTTAAAAGAGCCCATTATTTTGTGAAATCTAATTTGGTTTGCTACACAGAAAATGTATTAGTTGAAGAGATATATTCTTCTGTCTTGTCTTGGATAAAGTTACAAGGCCTATCAATCCTGGGGCTTCAGGACATAAGTTGATCACCTTTTTGGGGTGAGGAAGAGATTGCCTTCCATGGTGAAGCAATATACAGTATGGTACAATATAAGGGACTAATTCTCCTCTATTTTGCACCTTGTGTAGTTATCTACACCAATGCACACAGAGTGTAAAGTGATTGTAAAATGCACCGTTCTGATTTGGTAGCTTTTTATACTCCCGTTGCTCAGGGTAAACCACTGTACAAGGTGCAAGACTGGTGAATCAGACACTGAAGCATTATAGTTTCCTTGAAGCCTTCAATTTTGGCCACTGTCAGGGTCAAGTTATCAAAATAAATGTTGGTAAACTCCAGGATGGCAGTTCCCATGTTCCTGCTCCCATAAACAATCGCAGCAGATATGCAAACACCTTGGGCTTGATTCCAGCCGATGCACTGTGATTTCATTATGTTTTACCAATTCCTTTAACATTTCTTCATTTGAAAGGGCATTTTGTGGTTTGGTCTAGTATATGCAAAATATATTCTTTCCACTTCTTTAATGTTTGTATAAACACTCCACTTCTTGTATACAGTACCTACTAAATAGAGATGGGGCTGAGCCACAGAATTTGGTTCTGGCTCTGGATTTTTAATCACTTCCATAAAGGATTCAGATCCAAGTTTTGGTTTAGTCCACTCTACAAATAGGGGCTAGCTACAAACTGCATAAACCAACCTATTTCCAAAGTTTCAGTGTTTGGATCCAGGATTCTGACTCTAGTCCCCTGTTTCATAAATGATTGCACAAAAATGTCCACAAAGTGGCTGGCTCAGGCATAATACCTGAGAATGTATTGAAAGCCCCCACTGCAATACTGACAGCAAGCAGGACACCTGGTGTTAGGAAAATCTGATACTCCTAGTACTATCGTTACCATCTTCATCTTTAATCCTGAGACGTGTCAGGGGGAAACACCACTAGTGATATGAAGGGATTCATAAATCCATGTTGCACTTGTATAGCATCCTTTCTGCAAGGATTTCAAAGCACTTTATAACAATTATTTCCATTCCATATTTACTACCCAGATAAGTCCTGTGTCTGAACCATATGTTTTGAACTGATGTCATTTTGCCTTCCACCAATCGGTCTTGTGACAGGGTGTACAGACTCTATCTAGAGGCTAGCAGGAAAGGGCTTACCTCTCTCCCTCTGGCTACAGAAAGGAGCGCAGGTGCAGGAGTTTGAGAGGGGCATGACTGGGCCAGCTGTAGGCCATTCATTCATTTTCTCACCCCCAGTTCTATAAGAGAGATGTGTTCCCAGAAGCAGGGGGTTTGGCAGGCTTTCCAGGGAGCAGGACGTAGCTTAGAAGAGAATCAGAGGAATTTTCTTCTCCCTGCCTGGGGCATGGCTGAAATAAGCAACACTTTAGATTATTGCTTTGGGCTTAGCTGGAGCAAGCCAGGGCCATATGCCTTTTCTTTGGCAAAGAGAAGCCCTGTTGTATTTGTGCTGTGCCCTTAATGGGGGAGGAGGTTGTTTAAATTTATTCTTATGTTTTTTACAATAAAATTCATCACCGAGATGTTTAAATTCCACCTACATGTGCAGAGACCCTTCCTTCCCAGACTGGCCTGTTTCAGAGCCAAATTCAACTGGCTTTATTGGACTTGTTCCTTCTTGTGCAAGAGATAGATCTGGTCCATAGTCTCCATTAGTCAGTTCCACGCAGGGTTGTTAAATCCAGGAGCTAAACTATCCCCCAAAATGTGGTGAATTTTACAGGAAAATCTCAATCACGTGATGATACCCACAGCGTTAACTGTGGAAAGAGGAGACCCAAATGCTGCAGCTCTCACATGCGCGTACACACAGACAAAACTCCCAGTGAAGTCCTAGACAAAGCTGGAATGCAAAACACTCTGGCCTAGATTCACATGCGCTGCAGTTCCCATGGAAAGACCTGAGGCTAAGCCCTCAGCGTTTTAAAATCCAGAAGCAGTGGCAAGGACCTTTCAATGGTGCAGCAGAATACCTTTTTTTCTTCAGATTGTTGGGTGTAGTCACTGCAGGGGGAAGTACCCTATGCATCATATCCCACCCTCCTATAATCTGACTGCTGTTCCATGCTATGGAAAGATTCCTGAATGTCATCACCATTGGCACCATTTTTGTTCTCCCCACATGGTAACATCTCTCTGGAATGTTTGAACGCTCTTGAAAGGGAAGCCATAATGTCACTTGCTGAAGGGGCTCACAAAGTAGGACATGATGCCTAATGTGCCTCAGTCATGACTAGACCACCTAGTCTTGCCTTATTTCCGCTTCTGATACTGGGTCTCCAGACACAAGCAGCTGTTTAGGTTTCTAGTTAATTAGCATGCAAGTAGTAAGGAAAAAAAGTGACCTTTTTGTGGCCTAATTCACCAGCTTCAGTTCAATAAGAGCTTGTGAAGTGCCATGCAATTAATAAGAGTGTAGAAAGAAGTAAAGGTCTCACTTTAGAGCAAGAGAGATTAATTTCACAGAGAGGAACTGGGTATAATTTTAGAAGTCGTTAATATGCATTCTGTGGCACAGGTACTTAATTGAGCCATTTCCCCCATGTTCTACCAGTGCGTTAGGACAAGAATATGTTTAATAATGTTTTCTTTTGCATTATGTTTCAGTGTGGTTATTCATCAAACCTGAAATGACACCTAGGCCTAATTGAACTTTCCTAGCTCCTCCAGGCAGTCAGAATTTGAATTATCTGTATTTGTTCTTGTTTAAGGGCAGAAGAAATTGATCATTTCCTAGTAGTAACAATGATAGTCAAGAATGCACACACACACACACACACACACAAACCTATAGTGTATTTATTTTTCTTTGGAGATACATGTTTTTCTCTGGAACTACATTTATGCACATCTGATATTTTCGTGTTGTATAGAATAACCAGAGATAATACAAATGTATGTGCAGATTTTATGGAGCATAGATTTTTAGTCTCAAGAGCTTTTATTTTCAAATTAATGATGTCTCTAGTGCTTCTGTTTGTGAAGAAACCCTTCAAAATATGAACTACTTCACTGTTGTCTTTTTGAGTCCTCAGCCATACAGTCTGAGGGTCCTGCCTAACACACAGTTAGTCCTCACTGAAGTGATTAAGCACACTGATGTCCATGGGACTACTCCCTTGAGTACATATTTGCAGGATTGGGTCTTGAAGAAGTGGAGCTAAGAGAAGTGTAAATGAATTTCCCTCATTCATTTCAATGGAGTTTCGGGCAACGTGCAAACAGGAGAATGTCCTGAAGTCTTAGCTGCTGCCACTGTACAGAAGGCAAAGCCAAAGACACAGGAAGAGACAGAAGGTGCAGTGGTGCATGCAACTAGAGATACAAGACTATTATTTCAGATGCCCCTATTATTCCTAACGATATAACAGAGCAAAAATTGATGTATAGAAAGATGTGGGGGCAGTGGTTGTTGCTGTGTCTCTTTTGCAACCCTATTATAGTCCCTGGTCCAGCAGGAGTGGTTTCCATGAATATTCATGCCTATGGCTGAAATTCACACTAGCAAAAACTGATTGCATAAATGTGCACAGAAAGTGAACTCAAAAGAGGCAAGGAGTAAATTCATCTAAAAGTTCAAACAAATATTAAAGGGAAATATACTTCACTATTCATCCAATTCTGCTTGAAACACCTCAACCTCAGAATGTTCATGGAGCTCCAGGTGGAGTTTAAAAAACAAAAACCCAGCTTCATCTACAGTTTTCAGCTGCCAAATGTGTTCTAAGCAAGGAGTGCTGATTTGCATGGGTCAGAGCCAACCCAAGGCAGGTTTCAAGTGCTTTTGGGGATCAGTCTGGACATTTTGCACAGCCCTACTGTTCCCATTGCCATCAGCTACAAAGAATTGAGCCTCCCATTATCCGGCTTGTGGGGCTTGTAGGGCTATAAAACTCGATCCACAGGCAGCCGTCCACTTTACTAACCTAATAAATATTTTTAAATGACTCTTCTCATGTGTATATCTGCTGTTACAATATAACAGGTGGGCCAAATAGAACAGAACGGAGAATAAAACATACGTCTTGAGCCCCCACAGAAATTCCATAGATTTTTTATTTTATTTTAAAGACCTTCATAAATTTTGTAGTTTAGGGGGAGGTATTTACAGAATTTGCTCCACATGTCAAATATCCCCAACCATAACGATCTAGAGGTCAGATTTCAGCATTCTGGGCACCTCTTAGCAAATGCAAGGACAGTTAGGGATTTATGAAAATACACATTTTAAAGAAAATCACTCTGTATTTGGCATGATTTTAAGGGCCATGGGGAAAATAATGAAGTCACAGGTATCACTTTGTAGAGTTCTAATCTAAACAGGGAGAATTTCTTCATTTTCTCTGTAAAGCCATAGGCATAACTATAGCACTAAAACCAAATGTTAAAAAATAACAATACATTGATACTTTTTTTTATTTTATGCTAAGCCCAGTAGGCATCTGGGAGTGAGCTATAGTCCTCATTCTAAAACCATATTTTCCCTGCATCCAGACTCCTATCACATGCCCACTATCTCAAACCCTTTCTATCAGTACAGACATGTGGATAGAGAGCAACCAGTGGGGCATGCTAAAATCAATCTTTGATAAACAAATGCTGTTTTTCTGGCCTACATGCTTTCCTTTCCCCTCTGCTCCCTCACACTGTCTTACTGGGCTTTTTATATGGTTCTCAGAATGTTTTTCCTCTGTGCCCATAGCATTTCATTATAACGAGAAAAGCCAACCTCCTATCAACAGTCTGGATGGAACACACAAAAAAACACATGAGAGAGAGTTAGGAAACATTATTTGAAAATTATTTTTAGAAGTCATGTGGAATAATCTCCCTACCGCATACATTAGGGGGAACACTAGCCCCACTGAAGTCAATGGGAGTTTTGCCAGGATTCCACCATATGACACAGATTCAGAGATTTGACTGAAGACAGGCTGCCATCTAACTGCATGGTCCAACTCCCACTGAAGTCAATGGGAGTATTTTTATTGGCTTTGATGGGAACTGGATCCAGGCTCATAGTGCAATGATGAATTCATTTTTATTAATAACCAATTAAAAAAAGATCCTAAGTGTAGAAGGAAGAAAAAACTATCATAGAGTGATAATGGGTTTTTTTTTTTAAGCAATTGTATATTCTACCCTAGAACCATCTGCATTTGTTTCAGTTTGTTTTAGCAGCCATATCATTTATACCGGCAACTGGAAACTCATCAGCCTGAAAAGCTAGTGGCTACACCTTTATTTTGAGAATTAATATGCTATAATATCTTGTGAAATGAACAAGACATGCCTGATTGGTTAAAAAGTGAGCATTTATGTAAAAAATTTCAGCTGGATGAGTCTTTATGTGGGAAATGCCAGCATTCTAAAGTTTGATATAAAGCTAATGTCATGGGTTGTTTTAATACAGCAATGTATCAGGGAATATTGTTTCATTAGAAGACATTTGGAAACATTAGACAAAGTACAATTATAAAAAGTGAAATATTTTCTATAGCACTTTCTACTCAAATGTTCATCTTCATCGTGCTTTATGGCAAAATGGCAAGCAGAGCTGAATAAAAGGCTGCACACACTGAAATCCATAGGTTCTTCTCATAAGTTTGCGTGTTACATATTGTATTGTGACAACACTACAGCTGGATTCCAACTGCAGTGCAGTTTAATGTACCTTTATTGTGAAATATTTACTTGAATTATATGAAGCAATATGGTGCTTGGGTTATAGAAATACCCCATCTTTTTTCTTTATGCCATTAAAGAGTTCTCTCATCTTCTTCCTTTACATTTCCTCTGCTCAGGAAAGAAAATATTGCTGTCACTTTCAGTGGTGCTTGCTTTTCATCTCACTGTTATTCAATGGCTTTTCAGGTCTCTAAGTGGTATCCAATTTATTTGTATTCTGACGCCACTTCTGTGAAGCATACCTCTCTGTCAGCTGAGTGCAAGCTTTAGGTGTTTTGTACTTGGAAGCTATGATATAAACAAATTGACAATATCAACTGCAGCCAATCATCTTGCAGGCAATTTCCACCTGTCTGCTGAAGAGCATTATTCCTCAAATTCATTCTGCAGAACCATTTACTTTCATCCAAGTAGAGCCGAGGTTACTTTCTCTGGCTCTCTCAGACCCGGGAGCTTGATTTACAATGCCCTGGAATTGTGTGGAAGACTCATGTTAAACATGAAAGGAATTCTCTGGAAGACCCTATTGTCTGCATGACAAAAATACTGGAGACAACAATTGCCTTTACCCATTTCTCTTCATTTACTCTTCTTCCTTTTTATGAGGGGTTTTTCAGTGACTTCTCTAGGTTCTTCTGCCCTGTTTAGTTGCTGAATTTTCTCTCTCTGTCTTTATGGTCTAACTTGTGCCCTCTGTTGAACCAATGTGAGTCATTTTCAAGTCATTGTCTTTGCACTAGTGTAACTGAGGGCAGCATTTGGTGCTAACATTTTATGTTTTCTTATTCACAGTCTTCCACTGGTGTTTCCTGAAAAGATATAAAAGGTGATGATTTTGGATGGTCCCTCAGATTCTCACTTGTATCTACTCAATGTTCCTCTCTTTTTGTTTATCTAAATTTATTGTTTATCTAAATGATAATGATGGACAGCCAGCCAATAACCTTTCGTAACTTTTAACAATGAAGTACAAGAATCTTCACTCCCCTTGCACATTTCTGTAAATTCCTGTCATTCTTTCTTGTGCATTACTGACTGGATGAAGTTGCCTCCTGGCAGGAGAATTATAAACAAAATGTATGTTCAGACTAAAGGTGGGATCAAGCAACAAGATTTCAGTTCAGATTTGAAGAACCCAAGTTGTAGGGTGTTCCTTTTCAAACCCAGCCCCAGCAGCCATCCCCAGGCCTGGACCCAGCCCCGGTCCAGGTCTGCTGGGGCCGGGGGAGGGGTGCCTATCCTGCAGCCCAGCCCTGGAGCTGCCACAGCAGGGAGAGGCGCCTCTCCTCCCCCAGCCCAGGTGCTGCTGTGGGAGAGAGAGATGGGGGGGAGTCCTCTCTCCCCGCCGTAGCCCCGGAGAACCCTCCTTCACCCCAAACCACTCATCCCCGGCCCCACACCAGAGCCCACACCCCCAGCTGGACCCCTCACCCCCTGCACCCAACCCTCTGCTCCAGTTCTGAGCCCTCATCCCCGACCCCACCCCAAAGCCTGCACCCCCAGCTGGACCCCTCACACCCCTGCTCCCCGACCCTCTGCCCCAGCCCTGAGCCCCCTCCCACACTCTGAACCCCTCATCCCCAGCCCCACCACATGAATTTTGTTATGTGCACCAATATGAAGGTGATGTGTCACGCATCACCTCCATATTGGTGCACATAACAAAATTCATTTCGCACATGGGCGGGAAAAATTAGAGGGAACACTGCTCCTGGCCCATGACTGGGGTTCCCATGTCCTACCACAATACCAATAAATAAATAATAATAGTAAAATAATTAATTATTATGAATAGTAATATACTATATATTTAGAACATTTGTTTTAGGTACCCTTTTAATTTACCAAATATGCATTTATTTATCATTCAGTAGGAATATAATTTTTTAATTAGATTTGTTGAATTAACTAAAACCTTTCTTATATAATATTATGTTTTCTTAAAGCTTTGTTATATTATCAGTAAGATAGGATAACACTTAGGCTGTAATATGCATATTTACAGGCTAGCTAAGTCATGATATGAATCAACTTTAGTAATATAGTAACATTAAGATAAAGTGTTGTCATATATTTTGAGATTTACTGATACTGAAAGCCCTGGCACTGTGTAACCAGCTTTTTCAGATGCCACTGTTGAATTGTAGTCCAGGATTTGATTTTGAAAGAGGTTTATTTGTTTATGTTTCAACAGTTATTGCTACATTTCCTTTTTCAATACTTGTAGGAACTTTTAACAAAAACTGCCAGCAATAAACATAATTTCTTCAGTCAAAAATACAATCCTTTATTTTTCTTTCTGAAGACAAGCCTTAATTACAAAATAGTTCCACAGACCCCAGTGTAATCAAATATATATTTCATTAAGGAAAAGCCTTACTAGAACATGAAATCCAGAGAGACCAAGGCTGTGTATGTTTTTTTGGATAAACAAAATCCCACTTTTCAAGTCAGTGGAAGTCTTTCTTACTTTTGAAGCTTCCATTTGGAAGCTTGAGTGATAGTGTGGCTTTTCATATGGCTAATTTTCAGCTACAGCACTTTTAAAACTTATGACACTGCTTTGACATTGTCCTTATACAACAGTCACCTTAATGGAAAAGTATGAAAATTCCTGAAAGGCACAGAGACTTAATTCTGGGGGCATTAATTGTATGGCACTACAATTCTACCTCAAAGATCCTGCAAATATGATTAGATCTTGTTTATGTATTGCCTTCATGAATGGCATGGAGAACAAAGAACCCAGAAGATGTCTCCTGCTACATTAGTTTCATGTACCAAGATAAATATAAGCAGAAGGTATAATATATTCTCAGTAAGCAGAAAAAATGAGTGGACTAACAATATTATTAATTTGCATGGGTATTTTCATCAACCTCACTTTTAATCAATTGCAGATGAAGTCAGAGTGGAATTCAATTTTCTGGTGGTTTTATTTGAACCTCAGGATAGCTATATTCATCACACTTATACATACCAGCAAGGACTAACCATTAATCTGTCCCAGACCTTAACTGCAATGAGTAAGTAGTACAAAAGAATAATCAGCAGGGAGCACAAGAAAATCAGATTAGTTACTATCAATGTGAAGGTAATGAAATCTAGAATCTGCAATTCTGATACTTAAAGTTCACATTTAATCATGTACTTTCACACGTTATCTATTGAAAGGTAACGGGCAGTGTCATGACACCCATATTCTAGAGAGTAGCAATGAGTTGATTTCCAGAAATTAAATCTTCTGTTAAAAAGAGCATCCAGGTTTCTTTGGATTTCCCTATATGTCTCCTTCAGATTCACCTGAATTACATAAATTTAAACTATTTCAGGAGGGCAGTTCTGCCCCCAGGACACAGCTGAAACTGTAGATTCCATGGGGTGGAGGAAGAATGAATCTTGAGCTGCAGAGTGGAAGTGAAGTTGCCCTTCTGCTGCTGCTGAAAGCTGAAAAAGCCATTAGAACTCCACCACCATTGCTTTACAGAAGAAATGGCCAGTGGATCCCCGATGCAATGGGAAAGGTTGTGGAAAGCCGGCACACAGGGTCCATACACTTTTCAAAGCGTAGATTCATAAGGGGCTCCTCTGTCCCTCTGCCCCAGGGTGTCTATGTGGGAGGTTAGGGACTATGCAGATCCAACAGCCAACCCGTCCATGAAAAGGAATCATGGTGCCAGCAGAAGCAACCGGCCTTCTGAAACTGTTCCATGACCTGAAGGAATGGGAGGTATTTCTTCCCTTCTTCCCACTGATCCCTTCCAAACCTCTCTGTTCAGCTCTTGGATAAGCATGTGCTACTCTTACTATTGTCAGAGGAAGCCCTGCACATGCATCTGAGGCCAGAATTTGTCCCATGGCTGTGTTGCATAAATCAAACCAGTTAAGAAGAAACACTATTTCCTAACATTTCCTAGCAATGTGCCTGAAACCAGCAGGCAAGAAGAAAAAGGAGAATCATTGTGACTCAGACCTTTCATCCCCACCAATCTCAGTGTGTAACTGTGACAATTTGGCAAATTTGTCTGTACAAAATATGAATTCTGGTTGGTGTTATTGTAATGAAAATTGTTGTATCATGGAATGGACATATGTGATTGTGGGAATTCACCATTTCTGACAATGCTGTAAGCATGTCGCTCCCAGATCAAACATAAGGAGAGTCTCTAGCCTTAATGACTGTGCTCTGGACTGAACAATCGGTAAGCTAAGTAGGTTGACTGGAACTGGGATAAGCTACTTCCTCCATTTGTCTTCAGGGGGCTGATGCCTTGAAAAGTGGCAATATACCAGCAGAAAAACAAAGTAGCCAGGTGTTTATATGTCCCCCCTGCTAACTCTAGTCATTCACTGAGACAGGACTAGGAAGCTTTAAGCAGGAGAGGGAAGAGATGGGCATGCTTTTGTAGCAAGAGAGTTCTGGTAGAGAAAGCTAGTTCAGCTGGAAAGACTCCATGATTTGGAAGAGAAGTCATGAGGAAGGGAAGGATCCTGGATACACAAGAGGACTCTGCCCAAGCCCAAAGAACTCACCAGAGTGGTGATGAACCTGAAGCAGGGACATGCATATGGACTTATTTAGACTTAGAATCTCCTGTGTCTAGTGGCACAAGACAACCCATTTTCCCCATTGCTGTCTACCCAGAGCAAGATGTTTGACTCCATCATAAGTTGTCTCCATGATGGCAGCATCCTTTACAATCATCCTGTGATAGGTCTTTTTTATCCTCCATGCCTTCTCTTCCCTCCAATCCAATCTAAGACATACCTTATGCTTCAGCCACGGAGTAGCCTGATGATTTGGCCAAACCACAATAGCTGTTTCTGTCTAATTATTGAGTGTGCGGTCTGCTGACACTTGTGGCACAGCATTTCCTCATTGGTTACATGATCTCTCCAATGAATTCCCATAATTCTTCTTAAACAATACTGATGGAATGCGTTCAGCTTCCTGTTTTCTCCTCCCACCATCTGCCATGTTTCTGAGGCTAGGTCTACACTACCCGCCTGAATCGGCGGGTAGAAATCGATCTCTCGGGGATCGAATTATCACGTCTCGTCAGGACGCGACAATCGATCCCCGAATCGACACTCTTACTCCACCAGCAGAGGTGGGAGTAAGCGCCGTCGACGGGGAGCCGCGGAGGTCAATTTTGCCGCTGTCCTCACAGCAGGGTAAGTCGGCTCCGATAGGTCGAATTCAGCTACGCTATTCGCGTAGCTGAATTTGCATATCTTAAATCGACCCCTCCCCCCTGTAGTGAAGACCTGCCTTGAGATATACAACAGTGTTGGAAGGACAATAGCATTGTACAATCTCATTTTATTATCTTCTTACTCTTCCAGTGTTTGACAAATGGGAAAATGATCCATTGGTATTACCAATTCTTGCTTTCACCTCTTTAGTCAACTAGCTCTTAGTAGATATTGTACTTTTCACCAGATAGATGCAGTCATCAACTCTTTCATACTCCTCTTTATCAATCACACATCTGTCAGTGTTGACAGCATTCTCTCTATTTTTCTTGATCTTACGTCTGGTTTGGGTATTTTGCCTACTTTTTATTATATGTATTTTGGGGGTTATTTACAAGCACATATGGCCAAATGTTGAAGTCTTCACTCACTTTTCATTAACTCCTTGTAATGCTCCCTCGCTCTGCCGATCGGAGGGAGGCCACTCAGGCTAGTCCTGTGGGGTCAGGACCAGAGTCTGTAAGACAGGCAAAAGCCCCAATAGGGCTGCACGGTTAATAGTCAATACCAGGCTTTAGCCTGGACCGGGGTAGCTCAAGTAGTTAGCCCTTAACTACAGTCTCTCAGGGCTGGCTGGGGCAGAGCTCAGGCAGCCAGCAAACACACAGTCTCTCAGGGCTGGCTTTGGCCTGGGCAGGGCTCAGGCAGCCAGTAAACACACAGTCTCTAAAGGTGAGTGGAAAGGGAGCTCCTGTCCTGGGCTAGAGCCTCCTTGCACCGTGTAGGGGGTCAGCCACCCAGGGTGGGTGGCAGGGGGATGCAGGCCCACCCTACTCCACTGTGTCCCAGCCCAGGGCCTGGCAGGGGCAGGATTGGCTGCCCCTGTGTCAGTGGGGATCCAATTGCAACATGCTGAGTGAGCCACGCCAGGCTCTGCAGCCCCCTGCTCCATGGCTGCCCCTGGGCTACTTCCTGTCTCCCCGGGGTTTTGTACCTGCGGCCTCCAGGCCTCTTCCGGCTCTTCAGGGTAAACTGCAGCGGGTACTCTGGGCCAGTCATCATCTACATTTGCGGATCAGGAACAGCCAGGTGCAGGCTCCTGTCAGGGCCTCTGGAGAACAGGCCGAGTGTCCTCCTCCGTTGCAGACTCTCCTCCAACTTTGCTGCAGGGCTGGCCTCTTATACTCCCGGCCACGCCCCGGCACTTCCGGCGAGGGGAGTGGGACGATCTAGGCTCCGCCCTCCAAGGGGCATGTAATGCTCCCTCACTCTCCCAGTCGGATGGAGGCCACTCCGGCTCACTACACTCCTTATTCAGCAAAACTCTCATTAACTTCACTAAGTATTGAATAGGCTTTCCAGAATTTGACTTACTGTCCAGAAGTATGTCTGTTATAATAATGGCTGGAAGCCTGTAGTCTAGCTGGTTCTGAATTAACTCCCACTTATAATAATGTATTATTTTCTGTTTCACCCTCATCACAGCAAAACTTTTTTTGCATTCAGTTATGACCACGGCTGTAATGGCTTTAAGTCCTCAACCTTTAGGGAAATTTTAATTGGGAGATTTTTCTTCTTATCTCTAATTTACACCCTAGAGTCTTATTAAAATGCTGGTGCCACTTACAAACAACATCCTTGTGCCTGGTATTCATTGAATCACTTACACTTAACCTCTAACCTCCCAAATTTAACATCAGGCTGATATTGCCATAAATGAGACTTATTATATAAAAATACAGGTATGGTTGAATGTAGAATGGTTGTTTTTGCCACTTTTAAGGCAAGGGCTTTTTCAACAGTACATACAACCTATGACAGAGTCTCAAGACCCCCTGTAATTTCTTCCCCTAGATATTTTTAGACACAAAGGTCATCAGCCATAAAGGGATACTGCTGCCAGAAGCATCTTATGTATTAGTATATCCATTATGTAGATCTGGCCAGCCGCCAGTCTTTTTAACAAAGAAAGCTATTGAATCTTATGTTACTAGTAAGGATGGGAAAAAAGCTTCCAGTACTGATAACTTTCCTGTTTCTCTAAAACAGGAAGCCCAATGTCATTAAGTAAAAAAATACAAGGATCAGATTTCTTTTCTTTTACCCAGATGTTTACAAGGAAAAGACAATGGGCTAGATCCTCAGATGGTGTAAATTGACATTTATGAGGCTACCAGCATTGGTGTGCACCGAGGCCCTAATCCAGCAAAATACATAAGTATGTGCTTAAATTTAAGCACAAGTAGTTCCGTTGACTTCAAGTTGCACTTCACATGCTTATAGTTAAAACACATACTTAAGTAATTTGATGAACTGGAATCCAGCTGATGATCTGGCCCCAAATAAGAACAAATTTTATATTAACCCCTTTTTCCTGACCGTGTGGTTTTCCATATTCACTCTGGGCTACTCAAAACTCAGAAGATTCCCTTACTGTACAATGACTGCTATTATTTTTATTTCAATTGTGGTCCCTCTTCTGCTTACCTCTTACTTTGCTATCTCTGTGCTCTGCATCTCTCTAATGTAGATTATAAACTCTTCAGGAAAGGGAAAATGTGCGGGGGATTAAATCTGTATAAAGCACAGTGGAAAGTTATGCTTTTGTATAAATTAATTATTAATACTAGAGAGGTTCTGCCATCCCTACTCGCAGCGCTGAATGCAATGAAGACAAGGGTTCAGAGGGACCCATTGCTGGCCAGACTTGAGTGGGATTCCTTTCCATGTCAAATACCTAGTGTGGAGGGGCACATTCACCTAAGCAAGGCTTGTCACAGCAGAGAAAACTGCCCCGTGAGTATCTCACATCCCCTCCCTAGGGAGCTGTGATGAATTGGGTGTTTCTGCAGACATTAAGGACAGGGTAGATAGGGTGCTAATACTAACAGTTTTGCGAAGTTTGAAAAACATGCTTTGTTTTCCTTACTCATTTTTCTGAAGTCTCTTCCGTGACCCAACAGTAAATGCAATAATTTGCATTGCTCTTACCTAAGAAGTCTCATTTCCACTGGACTAAAGTGAGCCTGCATGAGCAAATGTGGCCATTGGTATGCAGAGCATGCTGCTGTCTTAGTGCCTTATTTATAGCACTGCAGCCTCTTTTAAAAATGCAAGTCTGACTCTGAATGGAATTTATATCTCACAATGATGTCCTTTAAAAGATCAATTATCCCTTGCCCTGATGAGGAGTTAAGAAAAAAATACAGTGGGGGGAAATAACCTGTTGTAACAGGTGAGCAAGTTTAAAATGGCAAGCTCATAAGCTAATGCTCTGCATTGCAAGAAAATAGGAAATATTTATGTGTGTGTATCATTCATCACTTCTCTCTCCCTCTCTTTCTCTCTCCCAAAAACACAGTGTGTGTTTGTTTTTCTATTGCTTCCTATGTATGGCCCAGATTGTGGCTGGCTGCTGTGTGGGTTCCATTGTAGACATGATCTTTATATGCTGAAGCTCCCAGGAAATCCCACCGGTGCAAGGAGTGGTGAACCTTTCCACTGTCCTTATCCTAGGGTTACTGTGTAGTACCTGATTCTGCAAGTTGCCAAGTGTTCCCACCTCCCATGTAACTCCTGGTTATATTTTTAGGTAATATGCCCCACACATTAAACGAGATATCAATGCCAAATGTTAGACATATCATAGTTCATGCCATGACCTTTTATGTTCTGAGAACTAGAGATGTCCTAAATAGCACCCAACTGGATGAAAATTAGACAGAAATTGTAATATTTTTACTCAGGGCTGGTCTACACTAAAGCTGTAAGTTGACCTAAGTCATGCTACTTCAGTTACATAAATTATGTAACTGAAGCCAATGTAATTTAGGTTGACTTACAGTAGTGTCTACACCGCAGTGTTGACGGGAGATGCTCTCCCGCCAGCTAGGGTGACCAGATGTCCCAATTTTATAGGGACAGTCCCGATTTTTGGGTCTTTTTCTTATATAGGCTCCTATTACCCGCCACCCTCTGTCCCGATTTTCCACATTTGCTGTCAGGTCACCCTACTGCCAACTTACCTTATGCTTCTTGGGGAGCTGGAGTACAGAAATCGATAGGAGGGTGTTCTACCATCAACTTATTGAGTCTTCACCAGATCCACTAAATAGACACTGCTGCATCGATCGCATAAGTGCCAAGTTAGCCATAAGCGTAGACAAGCCCTCAGCCATTAGTCTTTGTTTAAGCAATGAAAGGAGGGTGAAATAAAACCAGGTAAAATACAAATGAGGTTAAACCTCATTCCAGGGCCGCCCAGAGGGGGGGGGGCAAGTGGGGCAATTTGCCCCAGGCCCCGGGCCCCGCAGGGGCCCCCACGTGTATGTCGGAGGCTCCCCCCGCCTTCGTCTTCCCCCATCCCCCGGGGTCTCAGCTGGTAAGGGGGCGGGGCTGCGAGCTGTGGCCGAGCAGTGGGAGCTCAGACCCCGCTGAAACACCACACCGCTGCAGCGCTGGACACGATGCTCCAAGAGAGGGGGTAAGCGGCATGGTAAGGCGCCAGGCACCCTCCCTGACCCCATCTTCCCCACAGCCCTGACCCCCAGCTCTGAGCCCAGCCCCTCTGTGCCGGGCACCCCCCTGACCCCATCTCCCCACAGCCCTGAGTCCAGCCACTGTGAGCTGGGCACCCCCCAACCCAGAGCCCAGCTCCCCACCAAGCCCTGGGCAACAGCAGCACCACCCCCAGGCAGCGACAGCCCATTGGCACCAACCATCACCATCACCCAACACTAGCCCATTATGTAATTGCAAATGTATACATACCATTAAAGCATTTAATGTTTTTAAATAATGTATTTAGTGTATTTTCAAATTATTTAATTAATTTTTGAATGTATTTCACTAGTTATTTTTTACATTTCCAAATACATGTTACTATAGTATTGCAACTTTTTTTTATGGAAGGGGCCCCCGAAATTGCTTTGCCCCAGGCCCCCTGAATCCTCTGGGCGGCTCTGCCTCATTCCACATCAATAACTGGGTGTTTTTGAGCATAGTAAAGTTTCATAGTTTCAGTTTTAGTTTTGGGTTCCTTTGCTTTCTGGTTCCAGCAAGAAGTAGAAAGATCAAACTACCATGATATAGGCTATTCTTGGAGCACGTGTAATCTAGCACAATCAAGGTAATATCTATCAGAGGCCAAGGAGAATTTGCTCCCGTGTAGATGCAGGAATCTGGTCATTTGGCAGACTACAAAGAAGCAGAATATAATATAATTAATTAATTAATTCTGTCCCATTCTGAAACTGTATCAAACACACTGAAATAAAGCAGTCTGCACAAAAATGTATGAAGATGCATAAATTACTGAAAGCCTGAATGCTGTCTAATAATTTTCTACATATAAGAGCCCAATTAAGGAAAATGAAGGAAGAAAACAACACAGTATGGAACAGGACTTTTTGGACTTCTGACTGGTGTAATAATACTGTCTACTCATGTAGTATTTTTCATGTGGGAATCTCAAAGCATTTTACAAACACTAGTAAAACCCCAAGTCATAATCCCCCCGAGAGGTAAATAAGTGTTCATAAATCAATGTAATAAATTGAGAAACTTGACCTGAATGTGCCCTGTGAGTGACGAGCAGGTGCTCAATAACTCCCAGGATTTGGACTAATAGAAGCATTGATGACACTTCCATTCAGCAAACTGATATTCTCTCAGTACTTAACAGGCTCTGAGGTTCAGACTGCCTCTTCACACTCTGTAAGCATAACTACTCCATGAAGTACTACACACTACAATAATGCAGCTTCCCTATTCCTAGGAGTGATGGTCCCACATCACTCAGATCTGAACACCCCTGCAATTTGAGGGGACTTGGAATATTATTCTAGATCCAAAATCTGCAGTTAGCTGCTGTAGCCCGATCTATAGATTATGTATTAATTGCAGATCTTGGAGGACTGGCTGATTTGAGGATTGAGTCTCCAAATATTTCTACATGAGGAAAGCGCATCCCATCTCTTCCCCAACAGGAAGAATGCATCATAAACCATGAGTGCAAACCTGCAGAACTGTTCCTAAGCAGATGTAACATTAGGAAACATTATGGCCCTCTGTATACTAACTAATAAGAGTTCAGTAATGACTTCCGTTTGAAACTGATCATGCAAATAAGCAATCTGATAACTAATAAATAAATAAAAGTAGCCATGTGTTCTTACATAATGTAATCAGTTCCATCTTTCAGTACTGGAAGCCCTTCACAGTCATATATTGCTACACATGAACTCACTCATATTTTAAGCTTTCATCTCCATCTCACTTTGGACTCCAGCTGGCAAATGCTCAGTTTTCAGGTTTTGTGTACTGAGAGTAATGCTAAATTCAGAAAGCATGTTATAAACAAGTAAAGGGATAATGATTTTGCACAGTTCATAAGAACAAGCCACTTGTGGAGACTCAAATAAAAATGTTTAACGATTTATTAGCTTGGAAACAAAAATCCTTCACCCTCCTTTCTCTAATCCATCACACACACACACATACATACATACCAACCAAATAGTTCTTTCATCTTTTAGAAAAAAGGGGCACTTTATTTATTTCCTGGAATAATAATTTGGCCTATTTGCCAAATCCATGTTGAACCCTGCAAAAATTCATCTCGTGTAGAACTATACCAGGTTTTTGAAAGGCTACATTATAACAGATCCATAAAAATGTAAAACACGTTGGGTGAAATCCAACTGAAGTCAATGAGAAAACTCTCATTGACTTCAATGGGGCAAAGATTTCACCCTCAAAAATCAACAGGAAATTGGAGTTGCACATTTGCTTGATTGTTAGAGTTAATTCTGCAGTGGCAATGACCACAACTCATTCATCCATAGTCCAAAATCCAGAAAGGTCAGAATGCAAAACCAATTGGATAAACTAAACAGACTATTGATGCTCAATTTAAGGTAGTTACAAAGTGGAGAAGTGTTTTTAATTTTATTAATACTATAGGTAGTGGTACCTATTTTATTTTCATTTGCATTCGCACTGAAAACCACAATAAAAATAAAGAAATTCTAGCTGTAAATCATGAAGCATTTGATCTTGTATGGTAGTACTGGTATTAATCCACTAGAGGCAGGCAAGATCACACACCTACTTGAAACTGTCTGAAAACACATTGCTGATGTTATGATAGACAGAATCTCATGGGTCATACAGCCCAACCGACTATGTCAAGTGGAAAGTGCTGGCTTTCTTACCCAGCCTGTGGATATTTATGCCAGGACATTTATCTGTTTCAACAGAGACTTTGCAATGAGGCAACTAACTGATGAGACACATGAGGACAGACAACCACCTTCTTTGCAACTGGGAATGAGCCCACCAAATGACTGTGTTAAACAGTGATAGAAACTGGGAGACCAATAAATTTAATAAATGAACTTAGTGGATGTGTGAAATGTGGTTATGCAAGATAGTGTCCTCCACTTCACGCCAGAGACCTAGCACTAATACAATTTAATACAAATGACAGAAACAAGGACACTAGGTAAATGGTTGGTGACTGCCAGGGCCGGCTCCGGGCACCAGCTTACCAAGCAGGTGCTTGGGGCGGCCACTTCAGAGAGGGGCGGCATGTCCAGCTGTTCGGTGGCAATTCAGCGGACGGTCCCTCACTCCTGCTCAGAGCAAAGGACCTCCCACTGAATTGCCGCCGCAGATCGCGATCGCGGCTTTTGTTTTGTTTTGTTTGGCTGCTTGGGGCGGCCAAAACCCTGGAGCCGGCCCTGGTGACTGCACAATGTAAAATGGAGACTAGTAAATTCAGTTCATTGACCTGCCAGATATATGAAGTACTACTATGTGTTTGTCCTTTGTCATATACAGTGGAGGAATACATATCAGCTTCCTGAACCCAAACGGCCAAATCCTGGCATGAAGACAATAAAATGAGCTAGACAAGGATCTGGCCACAATCTCTGCAATTTAGGACTGTGCACATAAATGAACATGCAAATACTTGGTGTGATTATGACATGGGCAATTTCTCTCTTCCTCCTTCTTGGCTTGATCATCCTCCATTGAAGTTACTTGGATTTTCACCATTGACTTCAATATAAACAGAATCAAGCCTTCAGGAAAGAACACAGCTATTTTAAAATATAGGGCACATGATATAGGCAAGAAAAAAAGGTCAAGAAAAAAAGTGAAATGTCCTAAAATTCCCTAGATCTGATTAGTTCCATCTAGTTCTTTAAAGAGCTCCCTGCCCCAGACCACCTCTCCCCGTGAGAGAAGCAAAGACCCACTGGCTTTGGCCACTCCTCTTATTCACACAGGTTATTTCATCCTGTGAGGAAACAGAAATAATACTGTGTGACTTAGGACTGGTCTACATTAGAAAATCAGGTTAAAAATTCACACCCCTGGGAAACTTAGCTAAGCTGACCTAAGCCCCACCGTACACAGTGCTAGGTCAATGGAAGAATTCTGCTGCTCAGAGAGGTGGATTTACTACAGCAATGGAAGAACCTCTTCTGTCACTGCACTACATGTCTACACTACAGCACTGCAGCTGTGCCACGATACAGTTTCAAGTGTAGACATGCCCTTAGGTGCCCAACCACACAGCATGCATAGTGAATCATTTGCAAATGGAAGAAGGGGACAAAGTCACAAAATAAATGATTTGTTGTGAACTGTTTGGCCAGTTCTAGGTACAGGTACATGTGGTTGCTATTGACCTCCAGAGTGTGTCAGCAACGGCCTATGAGGAAAGAGAAATTGGAAAGGCCATTGCTATTTTTTATCATTAGGCTAATGAGAAGTCCAGAAAAGACTCTTCCTGGGTAATTATTTAGTCAGCAGTAACTGACTACTTTCTTGAGGGAATAGAGGAGAGACAATGATACATGGTTTTATGATTGGATTTTGGGTTGGGTCTGCTATACGCAGTGGTTAAAGTAGATTGAAACAGGAGCTGGCATGGGGGAGCACTGCACATCCAAGCCAGTGAGAGGCTTTCCCACGGCCTTTAGCATAGGGGAGGGAGTTGTGCTGCCCCCTTACTTTAACCTCTGTTTGTATCTCTGGCCCTACGCCTGTTCACATTGAAGTCAGTGGGAATATTTCCATTGACCAAATTTTTCAAAAGCACTTAAGTCCCAATGAAATGTTACCCATGAGACCCATCAGTGGAATTACATCAGGCCTTTTCATAATGGGTGGTCTCTCAATACTTAATGGCAAATATCATATTAGTTTCAGTTTCATTCACACCTCCAATTGGGAGTTAGTTTAAATTGCTCAGACATACACGTACATGTTGCATAATTGTCACTGGGTTTACAAGTCAAATATAAAAATTGGTTCTGGTATTAAGCTATGTCCCTTAAACAAGACCACGTGGGAGCCTCTAGTGGAAGTCGACATTACAATGCCTAATGGGAAAAAGAATCCTTTTCCTTAGTACTAAGTGGTTCTTCACTCAAATATGGCCACATTTCCCATAGTGCATCGGAAAAAACAGACTAACAGTTCACATGGAGAACTCTCACAGTGAGGTCCGGATTCTGCCAGCACTTACACACCCTAACTTTATGCAGGTCAGTAGACCCCTTAAAGTAAAAAAAATCAAGTTAAGCATATGCATAGCAGTTTGCAGGATCAGCACCTTCTATGCCAAATCCTGACAAATGGTAGCTTGATAAGGAAATAGAAAGACTGGACCAAATTCAGCCCTGGTGAAAGAAAGAGACACTACTCCCGCTGGAGCCAATCGGAATTACCCTGATTATGCCAAGGATGAATTTAGCCTGCACTATGGTACAACTGTCGGATCAGTTCTGTATATGTAATTTTAAAATGTCATCCATCAGCTAGACCTTCTTTTTCAGCACTAGGATCTGAGAAATATTTTAGAGAACCACAATGTGATTTTGTGTTGTCAATGGAGCTGTCTTTATTTTTGAAGCAGTTTTTAAATCACAGGATTATCTCTACTTAACCATGAATGCTCAATCTCTTTTTCACTCACAGAACAGGAGTGAACAAACAGCTTCTATCTAATTTGACAGCATTTGGTTTCCATGTAATACTTTACTCTTTAACGTTTTGATATGTAATTTTTTTTTTTAAATAACATGGTGAACAGTGATATCTGCTTTGTTCTTGGACTGGGGAGCATGTTTAGATCACTGTATTTGAATTGCCTTGAGAATTTCCACACATCTTTAAATTAAGAAGAAAGAAGAAATGTTTTTCCTTGCCTCTTTCATGAAGCAAATTTGCTCTCACTACACAGATGAATTCACACACTCCTCAAAGCAAATTAGCTACTGAAATATTATAAATCGCCTGACTCCCCTCTCTGAACTAGCAATATCCTGTCTTAGGTGCTACCATTCATTATTGCTTTGGTTTTCCTGCCTTATCACCACGTTCATTCCTGCAAATCAGTTTCAATAAACCAAAAGGGGCACAATTTCTAAGATAGACTATGCAAGAATCTCCCCGTGACTTCTAATTAAAGGGAGTATGTTCCAGAGTTATTTGCATTATACAGCTATGGCATTTTTATTGATTTGAGGGAATGGGAGTTGTAATTTCCAAGTGTTTTCTATCTTTACTGACTGAGTTGTTGTAAAGAAGGAGAGGTTTCAGAGTAGCAGCCGTGTTAGTCTGTATCCGCAAAAAGAAGAACAGGAGTACTTGTGGCACCTTAGAGACTAACAAATTTATTAGAGCATAAGCTTTCGTGGACTGTAGTCCACGAAAGCTTATGCTCTAATAAATTTGTTAGTCTCTAAGGTGCCACAAGTACTCCTGTTCTTTTTAAAAAAGGAGAGGAAATGTTGTTTTCACCAGAACTGGCCTTTAGGCCTACAAAGTCTGCAGCTTCCATTTGACTTTTGGCACTCTCTATATGGTGAGGCTAATCTCAACTTGTAAGTTTCTAGAACTTTTCGTAACAAAGATGGCCTTGAAAATAAGTTCCAAGAGCTCTGCCTTAGGCTGTCCAGGGCTCATTGCTGGATCCTGCAAATCTTATCTGTTATCAGAAAGTTACCACAGCTATTGCCAGTCTTAAATACGGGGAAAGCTGAGATAAACTTTGATTTCACCATATGGCAACTATTGGGAAATTCTGGGGTTTTTTAATGGTGACCTCTGTAGTTAAATTACTGATTTACACTGTTTTGTTATATCTTAGGGCAGTAACGGAACAAAGGACTGTGGATGCACAGATAAGCTGGAACAGCATGATGTCCTGTTTTCTAGGGAATGTATAGATATTTCTGGTAAATCTAACCTGCGGCAGAAACTATTTTTTCTATTGATGATTGTGAAGAAGTGTCTACAACTGATTAACCTTGTGACAGGCTGCACCTGGAAAAGAGTCGGACCTGATAAGCTTTAATTGATGATGAAGCCCAGTCTGGGCAGAGGCAGCTGGGAAGGGGGAATATAAAACCAGAAAGTAGAGAACAAGAAGAGGTGGTAGGAAGGAATACTGTGGTCACTTCCCAGAGAGGAGGAGTGTGGGTAAGAGAAGAGGAGGAGGCCTAAGTCTATGCCTATGTGGGAGTAAGCCCTGGGATCCTGCCTGGGAATACAGACTCCGCCAAGAACCTGAGAGGGGATGAAGTAACCACTGGATGCAGAGGAAATTCAAGTGTTAACCCAGAGGGAGGCTAGAAGATACAGATGGGAGTAGAAAAGGAGTCCAGGGAAATAGTGACAGGGTCTGGGAGCAAACAGACTGTGGAGCAGTGACTGAGTAGGCCTGGGTTCCCCTACCAGCCACTGGGGAAGCAGCACAGCTGAGGCAGATTGTCCAGTGGGACTTTGACACCCTGGAAGGGGGAACATGTAGTGGCCTTGCTGGAGGGCCCAGCCACAAAGAGGGAGCACTCTGAGTTATGAAGAGAGAGAGAAACAAAATTGGGCAAGCAACCAAAGGAGTGTGTCTGGTTGAAAGCTAATCCCCGGAGGCACCACAACGGTGTGTAGTAAATCCTGTGACGGGGTATATTAAATGAAATATTTTTGCTGTGTGTCAATAAAATAGGAGGCTGTGATTCAGGAGACATAGAATCATAGAATCATAGAATATCAGAGTTGGAAGGGACCTCAAGAGGTCATCTAGTCCAACCCCCTGCTCAAAGCAGGACCAATTCCCAGCTAAATCATCCCAGCCAGGGCTTTGTCAAGCCGGGCCTTAAAAACCTCCAAGGAAGGAGACTCCACCACCTCCCTAGGTAACGCATTCCAGTGTTTCACCACCCTCCTAGTGAAATAGTTTTTCCTGATATCCAACCTGGACTTCCCCCACCGCAACTTGAGACCATTGCTCCTTGTTCTGTCATCTGCCACCACTGAGAACAGCCGAGCTCCATCCTCTTTGGAACCCCCCTTCAGGTAGTTGAAGGCTGCTATCAAATCCCCCCTCATTCTTCTCTTCTGGAGACTAAACAATCCCAGTTCTCTCAGCCTCTCCTCATAAGTCATATGCTCCAGACCCCTAATCATTTTTGTTGCCCTCCGCTGGACTCTTTCCAATTTTTCCACATCCTTCTTGTAGTGTGGGGCCCAAAACTGGACACAGTATTCCAGATGAGGCCTCACCAATGTCGAATAAAGGGGAACGATCACGTTCCTCGATCTGCTGGCAATGCCCCTACTTATACAGCCCAAAATGCCGTTCGCCTTCTTGGCAACAAGAGCACACTGTTGACTCATATCCAGCTTCTCGTCCACTGTGACCCCTAGGTCCTTTTCAGCAGAACTGCTACCTAGCCATTCGGTCCCTAGTCTGTAGCAGTGCATGGGATTCTTCCGTCCTAAGTGCAGGACTCTGCACTTGTCCTTGTTGAACCTCATCAGGTTTTTTTCTGCCCAATCCTCTAATTTGTCTAGGTCCCTCTGTATCCGATCCCTACCCTCTAGTGTATCTACCACGCCTCCTAGTTTAGTGTCATCTGCAAACTTGCTGAGAGTGCAGTCCACACCATCCTCCAGATCATTAATAAAGATATTAAACAAAACCGGCCCCAGGACCGACCCTTGGGGCACTCCACTTGAAACCGGCTGCCAACTAGACATGGAGCCATTGATCACTACCCGTTGAGCCCGACGATCTAGCCAGCTTTCTATCCACCTTACAGTCCATTCATCCAGCCCATACTTCTTTAACTTGGTGGCAAGAATACTGTGGGAGACAGTATCAAAAGCTTTGCTAAAGTCAAGAAATAACACATCCACTGCTTTCCCCTCATCCACAGAGCCAGTTATCTCATCATAGAAGGCAATTAGGTTAGTCAGGCACGACTTCCCCTTCGTGAATCCATGCTGACTGTTCCTGATCACTTTCCTTTCCTCTAAATGTTTCATAATTGATTCCTTGAGGATATGATAAACAAAACTCTGTTCTCACCCTTCCCAGTGTAAATGATAACAGAATTTGGGCCTTTGTTTTCATTTATACTGATCTTACCAATCACTGGTGGTGACCAGTGTTTTGCTTTGATTCACAGAATAAGAAAGCAGTGTTCTTTAGTGGGTAGGGCACTCAAGTGGGAGTCTAGAAACCTGTGTCCTATTACATGTTATGTGAACTTGGGCAAGTCACTTCCCTTCCCTGAGCCTCCGTTTCCTATTCCGTCCTTTGTCTGTCTTATCTATTTAAATTGTAAGCTCATCAGAGCAGAGACTGTCTCTTTCTGTGTGTGTATATATATTACTTAGCACAATGGGCCTCGGCATACTACTGCAATACAAATAATAATTCCACTTCTCACTAGGAATAAAAGTTAGTTATCAAGCGTATTTTTGTAACAATATGACTTGAAGCGGCTCTAAATATACTGTGAAGCAGCCTGGTCCCTACATGGTCCTAGATCCAGGGAGTTTAAAGATGACTTAAAGCCATGTTTGCCTCCTCCTCCAGTCTTGTCCTACTGACAGCTTGGCTGGACTGAGGAATCTGGGCCCAGAACTTTAGTAACAAAACAGTATATAAGCCTGTTTGTTATAGAACAAAACAGTGACCATAACCCACTGCACTGATAGTCAGGAAAAGGGTCATTACAATTTTTAAAAGGCCTTATTTTGTAAACATGATACTTCAGAATACTTCTGACTCTTGTTCTTCTATTTAAATAGATCTTTTGGGAAACAAATAGCCTATGTTATCACTCCAAAATTTTCAGTCAAGTTCAGCTATATAGCCAATCCAAAACTACCCAATATTCAGACTAATTCAGTCTTTCAAGCTCTGGCAATCTTTGCAATGATACCTCAAAGATCCCAGCATCAGCTTCTCCTAGCAAAATCTTGAAACCTTTTTCTTAAATCCTCTCTTAGCTAAAACAAGTTGGCAGAATCTAAGGAAGAAAAGTTTCTATAAATCCTAAACTGAGTAAAACTGTTTGGTGGTTGCAGATGAAAAGATGGGTAGGAGAGCGAAGAGAGGATTAGAAATAAATTCTTAGCTTTATTTTCCAAGACTGACGCTTTTATCTTCTTACCAGTTGCAGATCTGTCAGAAAACCATCAGTTTTGTGTATCTATGTGGGCTAGATTTTATCTGCATCCATCTTGCCTAAGGACACTAGACAAAATACTTGTCAAAATGGTTGTACTTACTGCAATATTTTTTCACTTAGCAAGATATGACATTTTTTAGATGAGACATAAAACTAAGGTCCTGACCACATATGATCTTTAAAGTTCCCTTGGCACTTTTTTGCAATGGAAGGAGTATTAATTCCATCCTCTTGGTCAAACTTCCAGTGTAAGTGGAAATAGTCTGTCTCTCTTAATTCCCTCTGCAGTTTTAAGTGGATACGATATTCATTTTCTTTCCCACGTTATTGTCTAGTGTTGCAATGTGTTATTTGACAGCTGCCACATTCCATCCCAAAAGGGGCTGCATTTCTTGGATGGGTAAAACGATTCCAGTATTTGTAAAAGTTTGTAAAGTGCTTTGAGATCCCTCTGAATTAATGAACATCATAAGTTTAAGTTGTTATTAAGGATACATTAAAATTCATATAGGGTTCATAAATGACTAATAGATGTTTTAAGCATGCTACAGATATTTAGTATGTGTTATAGATAAAGCCAGTCATCTATATCACTTTCTACTGATGTAATTATAACTCATGGTTATAGGCAAGCTACTGAGCTGCTAGACTCAACTAAACAGTTGATTAACCGTTTACTTAAAAACAAGTAATCAATTATTAACACTTTATACACATAACCTTAATATAAAGTATGACTCATACATTTATTGCCAGTACGTTCTCCCCATACCTTCCATCCTTAAATCTACAGGAACTAAGGACCATCATAAAGCTCATCACAGGGCAAAAGAGGGAGTATTAAAGCAGTCATTTCCCTAGTAGAAAGGTACTTTTTAGTCTCTTCATCCGTAATCGTAATTTTTTCCATAAAAGGTAATTTGCAGCAGCTCCTATTAACACTGTATTTAACTGCTCACACATCAACATTTTGTATACATTTTGTGTCATAAGACTATTGTTACATCTCATCTGTACAGCAGAGAATATCAATACCTGGTAGAGTGCAGAAAAATTTGTATTTACTGCTTTTATTTTAAAGGGCTATTTTTCTTTCCAGGTTTGAGGTTATCATATGAGCCTCCTTTACTATTAAAACTCATATGTAGTTCTGGATGGAAGGGGTCATCTGTCTTCAGTGCCCTTCCCCCGCCTCCCCCCTCCCCCAATTTATGTACTGAGATCCCCTACAAGAAGGTCTAAAAACTTCCCAAGGGACCTACTTAAAAGTTAAAGTTCTCTTTTGTGAGGGATTTTTTTCCTCCATGCAATTTGCAGGAGATCTCAGAATCCCACAGCTTCAGTACTGCTGTGAATGAGGGTCTTTCTTTAATAACAAGCTAATGTACAATACCCTTCATATTTAAGATTGTCTTATTGTGTGTTTAGTATAATTGTTAAACTTGTAAGAAAATGTAAATTTTTCTGAAGCTCAAAAGTGCTCACTCTGGGCCTGATCCAAAGCCCATGAAAGTCAATGGGAGTCTTACTCTTGCATTTCATGGGCTTTGATCAGGCTTGTTGAGCATATTTTTATATGGATTTTGGATCAGGCCCATTGAGACTAAATCATATAATATTCTATGTAATATAATTTTATAAAATCAAATGAAAACATTTCTACGTCGCATATCAAATGGTCGATGTGCAGAGTTTGATGGAATCAGATCTCATCTTCTCTAAATATTTTTAAAATAAATCACATTCATGGAATTTTTTAACATTATCTTTTGCATTGTATGTACAGAAAAAATAAACTGAAATCCCCATTTATTCAGTAAAATTCAATCAATGAAAAACATCCAGTTCTCTCTCTTTATGGATTTGTTCCATTGTGTTTGGCAGAACTTGAGTAATGTTCAAGATTGTTTTATTTATCTTATCTTTGGTTTCAATTCTGAGAAATCTGTAATCTTGAATAAGTCTGAAATATGTCTGTTTTCTCAGGGATTGTTGGTGCCTTTCCATCTTTTGCCTGGAACATCCAGCAGCTGAACAGTTCTGGGGTCTCCAATTAAATGGAATCATATAGCTCTGGAAAGAGTGTTGGTCCAAAAAGCTGGGGCCTTTCTAAAAAGAACTCTGTAAGGGGAACTCTCAAAGAGGAGAAACTTTTCTATTGAAATGGTAATGAATCAAGTTCTCTAAAGGCAAAGTGATAGGTTTCACATATTTGAAAGTGCAAAAGTATTCAAATGTTAAACACAGAATGAGGTGAGGTAAAGGCATGTGCAGTGAGACGTGTCCTATTTTAAATCGTAGAGGAATATTTTAAAATATATTAATCTTCAAAGCATTTAGAGATCCAGCGGTGTACATTTGTTGCAGTTTCTCAACTGAGATAAGAGAACTGTACACCACAGATTATGCTTTGTGTACCTTTAAGACAGGATTCCTCCCTCTTCATTAATTGGAGGTAAATACAACATTTACTATTTTTGAAAAATAATTTGTGCTTTGAAATGTGGAAGGCAAAAAACCACCCACATTAATAAAGAACTGAAAATGATCAATTTATTCCTTTGCCATAAAAGAGCCCTGATCCTGCAAATCCTTCCTTAGGAGAGCATTCCTTACACAAATACACCCATTGACAACACGGGGACTGCTAAGGGTTTGCAGGATCAAGTTTATTTCACTGTTTAATTTCAACAAGCAATGGTGTCTTGTAAAGTAGGGTTATAATCTGAGTCACTGGGAAAAGCAAGGACTTTGTTTTTTCTCTTTCTCATACTGTTCCTTATAAAGAAATTCAGGCCCTAGTTCAGCAAGGCAGCTAGGCACATGTCTAACTTGATAAATGTAGTAATAATCATTCTAAATTAGCACTTTTCAGCAGTAGATCTCAAAACAATTTATAAATGAGGTCAGTATCATTATCCCACTTTTACAGATGGGAAAACTGAGGCACAGTAACATGACTTGCCCAGGCTCACCCAGCAGGCCATTAGCATCAGGAACAGAACCAAGTCCCAGTTCAGTACTCTAGCCACTAAGCAACACTGCTCTGAAGGGAAACTGAAATGAGGTGCCTCACATGCTTAAAGTTAGGCTGTGCATAAGTACCTGGCAGAATCAGAGCCTCTAGCCTGAATAATACCTGCATGTCAAATTTTCAATTGCAGTCTTTCAGGATCTGTTCCAAAGCCCAATGATGGGCCCAAATATGCAGCTCATCAACATTACCACAAAAGCACCTTTTGTGTCACAGGATTAGGAACCTGAAATATAATTTGGCCCAGTTCCAAAGAAAAAACTCTCCTTAGCACTGTGACAGTACTGACTTTAATTTCTATTCCTCACAGGGTTAGTTAACTAGTAAGTAAAACTATTATTTATTTTTAAACTTATACTGCATTAGTAGGACAAAGCTGGGGCAGCAATGAGGAAAAATAGCTCTTGTTGTTACTTTGTATACAGTGGGGAACCTGATGGGTTAGCCTACTGGTTCTCAACCTATTAACCATTGTGGACCACATATGCAGCTCTCTATGTGTTATGTGGGCAGCATCCACACAATATATATACTTCCTGTATGGCCCTGAGGATGTCTCATAGACTCATAGACTCATAGACTTTAAGGTCAGAAGGGACCATTATGATCATCTAGTCTGACCTCCCGCATGATGCAGGCCACAAAAGTTGACCCAACCCCTTTCCCTTGACTCTGTTGTTGAAGTCCCCAAATTCTGTGATTTAAAGACTTCAAGTCGCAGAGAATCCTCCAGCTAGCGACCCCCCACCCCCACCCCATGCTGCGGAGGAAGGCGAAAAACCTCCAGGGCCTCTGCCAATCTACCCTGGAGGAAAATTCCTTCCTGACCCCAAATATGGCGATCAGTAGAACCCCGAGCATGTAGGCAAGATTCTCCAGCCAGACCCTCATTTGCCATTGATACTATTTACCAGCAATGGCACGCAAGTCACAGTTGTGTGCTGATTGGGCTGCAAGCAGCCTGCGGGCCACAGGTTGAGAACCACTGGGTTAGCTATAGGAATGGTCAAATTGATTAACACATAGATTTAACCTGATTCCCCTTAAGGATTCTAAGGCCACTCATGAGTATAATATGTTTAATGTAATATACTCTAATGTTCCTTTACATTTTTGTAAGTGCAATTGGAAAAACAGTACATGGCTTTAATTTATTTCTTTTTCAAAGCATCAGCATTTTTGCCAAGAGGACAAGGGTTGAATGAACGTGGAGTCTGAACTCCCATCTCACTTCTAACTGCTTCATTCCAGATCAGGGCTGAGCCACATGCATTTTCAAAAGCGCGTGAAAAATGAATAGACGTAAGCACCTCAGTCCCCCTTTGGGCCTTTGCATATCTTCTTCTATCTATGCAATACACAGCCCAAGGATAGAGGGGTGCCGATATGTGGCAGCTTTCAAAAGCACTAGATGCACATAAAATGTCAACATTAGGCATGGTAAAATAATCTCTACAGGCATAGTTCCGTTGACTTGGCTACACTAGCAGAGAATTAGACCCATAAACTCTGGCAATTATACTGTATATCGGGTTCCTTGAACTTTCCATGTCCAAAGCCCTATAGAAAAATATCTTGTTTCTATTTTATTGATGAAGTAAAGGAGGAAACACAGTCTTGTGACTTTGAAGTAACTTACTTTTGGGCCTCCTTAATCTAGCTTTAAAATATATCAGTGCAACATCTATCATGATGTGCCTTATGTAGCACAGAATACATTTTGGAGCGTAACTTTTTCTGAGGGCTAGCTCATGGTCCATTAAAACTGTTCTCAAAAGTAAAAGTGACATCTGCCAAAAATGCCTACATATTGTACAACTAACTTTGATACTGAATGTGAAGGCTGGACCTCTGCCTCACAGGGAATATTTTTGTGGTTTTGTGGACATATGCTTGATTCAACAGCTACTCCACTCTGAGACTTCCTCAGTGCCTAGCCCAAGACCTTGATGTTTCTGAATAGCTCAGAACTTGACAAGCAAGTTCTCAAATCTCAAACAAACTAACATTTACTCATGGGAAGGAAGAAAAAATGATCCATGAAATGCCCATCTGCCTAGCAGAAGAAACATCTGTGCATGGGCAGTGGGTGAACCCCTGGCTTAGGGAGGCTAGCCCTCCAGTCCCACCCCTTCTGCCCAAGGCCCCACCCCTTCCATGCCCACCAGAGCCCAGTCCCAACTGTGGCCCCTGGCCCCAGCCCATCCCGCCCCCAGGCAGGCAGGCGGCTCAGCCGGAGTGCCTCCAGCCCCAGCACTGGGCAGGCGGCACGATCAGAGCGCCCCCAGCCCCAGCGTTGGGCAGGCGGTGCAGCCAGAGCGCTCTCAACCCCAGTACTGAGCAGACGGCACAATCGGCGCGCCCCCAGCGCCGGGAGGACAGGTGGCGTGCCACAGCCCCGGAGACACACCGCAGCCCCCAGCCTGCCTGCCCCAGACTTTGGCACAAAGGGAACAGCAGGCAGGATGGGCCCTTGGGTTGGATCATGGGCAGGGTCAAAAGCCTTCCCGTGCCTACGATCCCCGCCACCCATGCATCTGTAGTATTCATGACTGGCATGAGTTCAGGAGAAGCAGAGCTTACAGTTAGTGATCTCTAGCCTCTTAAGCAGTAATATCTGTTGACCAGTAATGGCTCTGAGTCGCAATTACTAGAGGCTTTACTGAAGAGTGGATTCTGTCTGTCAAAATGTATCCTAGAAGTAGGATTCTAAACATTTAACCATCTTTTAAAGTTGCTATGAAGGGCTAACATGAAAATTGAGCTAGTCACAGATATGTGCTGAATGCCGTTAAGTAACCAGGCTATGAGCACCATTCAGCACATAAATAAATTCAAACTGGAGCCAGGGTCACTGTGTGCACAGCCACACAAGTGTCTGGAGTAATGCATCTTTCTGAACCAGTTTGACCCCTCTCTATTACAAAACACCTTTTATTTTCTTACTCTGACCTCAGCATATTAAGCAACTATAAAATCTTTCATCATTCAAATGTGTGTGCTTTAATTTTCCTCTTTTGTTCTTTGGCTTCCACAATGTTATTTCCTCAGTGCCCCTGAACCAGCTTTATTAAAATGTGAATAGTAGACTGTATTGCAGTTGTTTCCTAAAACAAAGCTCTTTCCAGGATGGTACTGTAGATTAAGCTATTTGCCATTCCAAAGGAAAGAGACTCCAGCTGAAAGAAAAGGAGAGATCATGTGATTTCATAGGAAAACACTTCTGAGAAACTTGTTAGGCCCTCCAAAAACTGAAGTGACAGTACTGTGCCTAGCAAATTTAAGTGTCTCCTAGCAAAAGAACCTATGTGCCAGGTGCTGGACCTACAGTAATGTACACCAGCAGTTCTCAACCTGGGGGACCGCAAGCAGGTTTCAGGGGGTCCATCAAAATAAACCAGAGAGCAGGGCCGGCATTAGACTCGCTGAAAGCCGAAACCCAAGCCCTGCTGCCTAGGACTGAAAGCCAAAGCCCAAGCAACTTAGCTTCGCCGGATCTCCAGTGGTTGCTACCCTCTAACGCTGGCCCTGGCTTTTAATCTGCTGGATATGCAGAAAAACAGTTGTGGCACGCACAGGTGGGCCATGGAATTTTTGTGCCATGTTGGAGGGCCTTAGAATGAAAAAGGTTAAGAACCCCTGATGTACACCTGCTAGTTATATATATATCACCACTTGGTAACATATTTATACCACTATACTTTGGGAGATGCAGAGTCAGCAATAACTGTATTAGCTAAAATAAAAATTCAAAGTCCAGAGGACAATGAAGATAATATGACCAAAAACAACTGAATTGCTAATCTGGAGACAATGTGGTGTAAATAGTCGAAATACCACTGAACACACTAAAGATGCACCACTTCACACTAGGGTGACCAGATGTCCTGATTTTATAGGGACAGTCCCGATTTTTGGGTCTTTTTCTTATATAGGGTCCTATTACCCCCCACCCCCTGTCCCGATTTTTCACAGTTGCTGTCTGGTCACCCTACTTCACACTAACAGAGAATTCAGACCAGGTTTGACTGAGTTTACAAAAACTTTACACTTAACTCAATGGTATTTATGGAACGTGATGACTTTTGAATACCATCTCTGTTCAGTTTTAAAATTTCAGGGAATGGCTAAGGCATGAAAGGTCAGAACTGGGAGAAAGGAGGAGATTAGAAAACCACAAAAAGGGAAATGGGTGGCAAATGTAGCTCCATCTATTTTTTAGTACAGCCATAGCCTCTACCACTTCTGCAATTTTCTATTGATCAAAGAACTTGTTGATGTTACCTGTTAACACTTTCCAGCATAACAATATCCTCCCTTGTCCCTGCTGATCCACCTAGTAGTTTAATACACTGACATGCTTTATGACTTCTCTCCCAAGCAGAAAGACTAATAATGGTGGGGAGAAAGGAGAAGTGCACCCTGCCTCTGAACGTGAGGGGAGAATGGGAAACCCTGATATGGGGGGAGGGAGAATGGAGCACACAGACTCCCAGTATGGGGCGGGGGTGGGGAGAGAAGGCAGGTGAGCGCACACAGCAACTCACATGGAGGGAAAGTGGGACTGGGGAGAAGGAGTTAATGAGGGTTTACACAGAGCCCTTGCAGGTGGAGAATGTGGGACCCTGCTGGGGGAAATGAGGGCACATTGAACCCCTGCCATGGGGGGTCAGAATGTGGAACCCTGCTATATGGGAAGGGGAGCAGACAGAGCCCCTGTCATGGGGGATGCTGGAAATGGGAGGAAGAGAGGCACACAGATTCCCTGGCATGGAGAAAGGGGGAGCGGGAAAAGAAGAGTGCACAGAGTGGGGGAGAATGGGGACCCTGGTAAGGAAAGGAATGAATGGGGAGCACACAGAGACCCTGGCAGGGGAGAGATTGGAGGAATTGCAGAGAGCTGTTGAAATAGAGGGGGAAGGGAGAGTGGTGCAGAGGGAACTTAGGGGGGAAGAAGCCTCTGGTAGGAGCAATCAGCTTGGTTTACACAAGCTAGTGAAACGTATGTCCTCCCCACCACCACCTAGCTATGGTAACCCTTTGCCATCACCCTATTGCAGCTCAATGTGCTAATTGCAACTTGTATTTCTAGAAATGTGTTCTGTTGAAGATGTCAATAAGCCAGGTCCTATTAAGGCTAATATTTGCTTTTGTAAAATAATTACATGTAAAAAACAACCATAATCTATACACTATTAATTACTAGATTTTTTAAAACAAAAGTAAAGTTACAGATACCCATACACAGATAGCTGTTAATTTTGAAACAACTTCATATGAACATTGAAGTTATTTTTAAAAATAAAAACATTAACACCCAGGCAATTAGAATTTGGAACGCTCAGTCTAAAAAAAACTACAAATCAGAAAATCTGGAGACACTGTTATATTCCCAACACCAACCGTGATTCCTGATTATTCAAGTCAGAAGTGTAATGAGTAATATATATGTCACATACCAGTGTTTTTCTTTTTTTTTTGTAATTATTCTTAATCAAAATGGAGAACTACCAAACTCGTCTGTCTAGTTATTTATTTTCTATGTTATCTTGTAATCTTTAAATAAATGCACCTTTAAGAACATAAGAATAACCATACTGGGCAATGGTCCATCTAGCCCAGTATTCTGTCTTCCAACAGTGACCAGTGTCAGATGCTTCAGAGGGAATGAATAGAACAGGGCAGTTACTGAGTGATCCGTTCCCTGTCATCTAATCCCAGCTTCTGGCAGTGAGAAGTTCTGGGACACCAGAGCATGGGGTTGCATCCCTGACCATCTTGGCTAATAGCCATTGTTGGACCAATCCTTCACGAACATATCCAGTTCTTTTTTTAACCCAATTATACTTTTGGTCCTCACAACATTCCCTGCAATGAGTTCCACATATTGATCCCTTTCCTAATGGTTCCTAACATTCTATTAGGTTTTTTGACTGCCACTGCACATTGAGTGGATGTTTTCAGAGAACTATCCACAATGACTCCAAGATCTTTTTTGAATGGTAACAGCTAATTTAGACCCCATCATTTTGTATGTACAGTTGGGATTATGTTTTCCAATGTGCATTACTTTGCATTTATCAACATTCAATTTCATCTGCCATTTTGCTGCCCAGTCACCCAATTTTGTTGAGATCCCTTTGTAACTCTTTGCAGTCTGCTTTAGACTTAACTATCCTGACTAATTTTGTATCTTCTGTAAATTTTGCTACCTTACTGTTTACCCCTTTTTGCAGATCATTTATGAATATGTTGAACAGCATTGGTCCCATACAGCTCTTTGGGGAGCACTGCTATTTACCTCTCTCCAGTGTGAAAACTGACCATTTGCCTTTTGTTTCCTATCTTTTAACCAGTTGCTGATCCATGAGAGGACCTTCCTTCTTATCCCAAGACTGCCTACTTTGCTTAAGAGCCTTTGGTAAGGGACTTCGCCAAAGCTTTCTGAAAGTCCAACTATATCCACTGGATCACCCTTGTCCACATGCTTGCTGACACCATCAAAGAATTCTAGTAGATTGGGGAGGCATAATTTCCCTTTACAAAAACTATGCTGACTCTTCCCCAGCAAATCATGTTTATCTATGTGTCTGATAATTCTGCTCTTTGCTATAGTTTTAACCAATTTGCCTGGTACTGAAGTTAGGCTTACTAGCCTGTAATTGCCAGATTGCCTCTGGAGCCCTTTTCAAAAATCAGTTACATTACCTATCTGCCAGTCAGCTGGTACAGAGGCTGATTTAAGCAATAGGTTACATACCACAGTTAGTTGTTCTGCAAATTCATATTTCAGTTCTTTCCAAACCCTTGGGTGAGTTCCATCTGGGCCTGGTGATATATTATGGCTTAATTCATCAATTTGTTCCAAAACCTTGTCTATTAACACGTCAGTCTGGGACAGTTCCTCAGATCTGTAACCTAAAAAGAATGGTTCAAGTGTGAGAAGCTCCCTCATATACTCTGGAGTGAAGAATGACGCAAAGAATCCGTTTAGTTTCTCTGCGACAGCCTTGTCTTCCTTGAATGCTGCTTTAGCACCTCGATCGTCCACTGGCCCCACTAACTGCCTGGCAGGCTCCCTGCATCTGATTTACTTAAAAAATATGTTGCTGATAGTTTTTTTTTTGTCTTTTTCTAGTTGCTCTTCAAATTCTCTTTTGGCCTGCATAATTATACTTTTACACTTGACTTGCCAGAGTTTATTTTCCCTAGTCTGATTTGACTTCCAATTTTTAAAAGATGTTTTTCTGTCTCTAACAGCTTGGTCTCTTTTACTCTGGTTACTTATGGTGGTATATTATTTTTGGTCCTCTTACTGTTTTATTTTATTTTTATTTGAGGTTTACATATAGTTTGAGCCTCTATTATGGTGGCTTTTTAAAAGTTTCAATGCAGCTTGCAGGCATTTCACTCTTATGACTGTTCCTTTTAATTGCCATTTATATATCGTCCTCATTTTTGTGTAGCTCTCCTTTTGGAAGTTAACTGCTACTGTGGTGGGTTTCTTTGGTATTTCCCCCCTAGAAGGATGTTAAATTTTGGTCACTATTACTGAGCGATTCAGTTATATTCACCTCTAAGACCAGATCCTGTGCGCCACTTAGAACTACATCAAGAATTGCCTCTCCCCTTGTGAGTTCAAGGACTAGATACTCCAAGAAGCAGTCATTATTGGTATCTAGAAATTTGATCTCTGCATCCCATCCTCAAGTGACATGTTCTCAGTCCATATAGTGATAGTTGAAATCCCCCATAATTACTGGGTTTTCTGTTTTGTAGCCTCTCCAGTCCCCCTGAGCATTTCACAGTCACCATCAACATCCTGGTCAGGTGGTCATTAGTATAGTCCTACTGCAAAATTCTTATTACTCAAGTGTTGAATTTCTAACCATAGAGATTCTATGGCACTATTTGATTCATTTAAGATTTTTACTCTATTTGACTCTGTGCTTTATTTCACTTATCGTGCAACCTGCTCTGTCATTCCTGTATATTTTGTACCCTAATATTGTTGTGTCCCGTTGATTCTCATTGGCCCATCAAGTTTCTGTGATGCCTTACTATATCAATATCCTCATCTAATACCAGGCATTCAAATTCACTCATCTTAGTATTTAGACTTCTTGCATTTGTATACAAGCACTTTAAAAAATTATCAATATTTAGTTAAAAGGAGTCTGGTGGCACCTTAAAGACTAACAGATTTATTTGGGCATAAGCTTTCTTGGGTAAAAACCTCACTTCTTAGTCTGGTGGCACCTTAAAGACTAACAGATTTATTTGGGCATAAGCTTTCTTGGGTAAAAACCTCACTGATGAAGAAGTGAGGTTTTTACCCAAGAAAGCTTATGCCCAAATAAATCTGTTAGTCTTTAAGGTGCCACCAGACTCCTTGTTGTTTTTGTAGATACAGACTAACATGGCTACCCCCTGATACTTGACAATATTTAGTTGTCTGCCTTCATGTGATGTAATTAAATGGAGCTTTTTTTCATTTGACTGTTTCTCTTCATTCTTACCTCTACCTTATCAACTTCTATCCTCTCCTCTTTACTAGGTACAAGTATTTCTGAGATATGAGTCTGAAAAAAATGTAACTTACATGTATCAAAGATTCTCAGTTTATGGATTTTATAAACCACACTGGGTGGGCCTACAAATCTTTAATGTTTAAACTTTCCCATTTTCCATTTACATAATTCAATCTAATATACCGTTTTAAAAATGATGGAATACTTAGGCTTTTCGTGAATGCTGTATTTGCCATTAAAGATGATTAGTTGTTTTAACAGTCGACACCATTTTCCTGGTAACACTAGTTTTATTGTTACGCCATATTGGGATCTGAGGGGAAAAAATACATAATCATCATCTTCCATAGTTTGCATAATCAACTCAATGATCAAAACAACAGGTTGAATGCACATTTGAATCAATTAGATAGACAATTCCAGCTGTTTTGAGTCACAAGGCTGAATGCAGTTGTAAGTAGAAATGATAACACTTACTCTGTTCAGTGGCTGCACCTATTGCATTTTACTTCTGCAGTTTCTACAGCACACTGGCAATATTTTCTGCACTTTGCTAGGATGATACCATAAATGTGCAGCCACGCTGTACTTGTACTATTACATCCCGCTACATGGTACCACAACACTCTCAGATAGGGCTTGTTAAAGTAATTGAAGTTAAAGTAAGCTGACTCCTTATTGTATGTTTCGATGGTAGAAAACACTATAGTTAAGGCTACAAAATAGTTTCAATTATAGGTCTGTCTGCATGGAGCTCATGTCAGGATCCAGGCTATAAATCTTTTTCCGCTTATTCATAACCCTTTCCCCTACTGCTGTACCTCTCGTCTATTTCAATTGTACGCTCTTCAGGGCAGGAAACGTCCACTGCTCTATGTTTGTACAGTGCCTAGCACAATGGGACCCCATTCTTAGTTGATCCTTAAGTGCTACTGTAATAAACACAATTAATATTAATTTATAGCTTTTTCCAGAATTTTCCATTGTGGCTGAAATTGTTTGCTCTTGTTCTACTTCATAAAGGCAAGCTGTTTTTGGAAGATTGGAGGGAACCATTCTGGGGTTATAAGAGCATGATGAAAGAAGCAAAACCTATTTCTCCCCCACTTCAGAAAACCTGTAAGCATCATTTTTTTCCAGGGACATAAAACAGTAACTTCTGAATTCTGGAATGGCATCTTTGCATATAGGGAGCCCTCAATCAGGGTTACATGCTTTGCTAAGTTTGGAAAAACAAGAATGGATAATAAAGTTAGCAACATAGAAAGTGCACTGTGGGGACTGAGTGTGCATAGCAGGAATTTGTAGAGTTCAGGGTTGTACTGTTTAGTTCAGAGGTAGCATGAAAGCACAGCTAGAAAGTGTAATAGTAAAATCCATAAGGTTAGACTGTAACTTTACAATGTGCCCTGAGCATGGGACATCATGTAGCTGCATTTCCCTAAGAGCTGACCAGGGAAGGCAAGGCACAATTCCTCGCTTGCTCTTTGGGAACAAATAATTTCACTCCTTTTTGCAAAGCAGCTTACTGCCCATTGTGGGCCTGGCCAGCTACTCCCTGGCCAGTGAGTTGAGGGGCACAGTCAAGGATTCACCTAGTCCCAGGGCTGCCCAGAAGGGGGGACAAGTGGGCCAATTTTCCCCAGGCCCCGGGCCCTGCAGGGTCCCCCACGAGAGTTTTTCAGGGCCCCTGGAGTGAGGTCCTTCACTCGCTCTAGGGGCCCCGGAAAACTCTCGCAGGGCCTGGGCCCCCAGAGCTTCTTCTGCTCCGGGTCTTTGGCGGCAATTCAGGGCGGGGGGGTCCTTCCGCTCCGGGATCCACCGCCAAAGTGCTCTGAAGACCTGCGGCGGAGGGTCCTTCCACCCCGGGACCCGCCGCCAAAGACCCCAGGCCCCCTGAATCCTCTGGGCGGCCCTGACTAGTCCCTGTCCTTCTCCGCTCTCTGCCTGTTGGTTTCTTCCTAGTGGGAGGCCTTAGGCAAGCCGCCCTTGCTCTTCTCACCGCAGCCAGGCCAGCCTGAATAGAGCTAAGCAGGACAGTAACCTTTACTCCTCCCTTCGTCCCTGGGTGGCCAAGTAAGGGCTATGACAATCCAGCACAACTCCCGTGATTCAATCTGGTGATTAAAATGGACACGTTGTGCTTTACTAGATATTCACTAGTTTGTAATCTTTCCAGAACATTCCCTTGCCAATGAAACTTGACCTGTTTTAATAAAATATTAAGGATAAGTTTTCGTAAAGTATAATGTGAATAGGTTCCACCATCTTTGAGTTAATACAAAAAATGCATATTTTTGATCTCTACTCAAAAAGAGACAAAGTTTAAATCTTTAATCTTGTTGGGCAGGTAGTCCTCAGTGAGGAATAGACCCAAGAGAAAATGGACGAAAATTTGATTTGAAATTCAGAAGCTACAGGTGTTTCTTTTTAAAAATAAAGTAAATTACTCTTTTCCTTTTGAAAAAAACAATATTTCAAAGCCTGTGTTGCCCTTTTAACCTATTCTGCAAAACACGGCATCCAGCCATATCATAGCTGAAGCAAAGTTATGAATTTCATCCCATCTTCCTGACTACCAACCTGACAAACTTATTCAACTTATTGAGATGTTAAAGTATGGTTACAGTTAGAAAAATGACTACATGGAAACGATTTGCCTTATTATTCCACAGGTCTGCTTCCTGTGAGTTCTAAGGTAGATCTTTAGCCCCAAATAACAAAAACAAGGTTTTGTTATTGTTTTCTTTTACTTCTCATAGCAGTGCAATCCCAACATAGTGTTAGCTGGATTCTTTGCTGGTTCTTGAATCATGAATAGGTTTGTTAAAACAAAATATTTTTATTAGTGATGTTACAGGAAGCAAAGAGAATACAGCTTGACTTACATATTCCAGGCTGAATTTGAGAAGTTGGGTTTTTTTAATTGTGAAAAGAGACCATTTGTTATGGAAATCAGTGAGAAACAAAACATTTGTGGAGCCCATTTTTAAACTATCACGTTTTGGAGTAGAATTTGGCTTTAATTTCAAAGCTTTGAGTAAATATAAATAAACTAATGTAACTAATGTAAATAAACTAATGCAGAAAATAAATGTAATTCACTGATAAAAAATAGTTGCTAGGTTTGCAGAAAATGGGATGTCATTAGCCAAATAAGTAGCATTTACCAATTGTGTAATGAGCATATGCAATACAATTTTGGGGTAATTTCTACTGCAGGCTTCTGCCACATGTGTTTATAGATATATTTAAGGGATATATACAACATTGGCTTCGGTATTATATTAAATAGAAAGTTTAATGTTAAAATGCTAACATGAATAAAAATAATAATTAGATCTTGGTGGGGAAAATGGCAGTCTGAGAAAATAGTTGCTTTCCAGTGGAAAACAAAAAGAAAGAAACAAGATGATAGAAAACTGGCTGGGAAAATGGTAACATAAAAACTGGGATAGGAAAGGTTGGTATAAAAATAATGTGGGGAGAAACTTGATTCTGTATCTTGTTTCAGAATCTTTAAAGCTTAGTAAATGCTGCATAAGCCTTGTCCCTACTAGAAACTTCTTGTAAAAAAAAAAATCCCTATCATCACTAACACTAGTGCAGCTTCACTGAGCTTTGCACTTCTGGGAGCTCAAATGTTACAAGGCTCCCAAGATTGTTGGTATTTTTAACACCATGTTTATTGGGGTCTGCTCTAAACAGGTTTAGATAGCATGATGCTAAATGCCATGGAAACCTTGTCGACACTAGGTCTGAAAAATTTGCCAAGGCTGGTGGAGTTGTACTAGTATTAGCAAGGACAGAAAACAATGTCTAGTTCAGTCAGTGCTATAGACGGCATCAAAAGGAGAACATGCAGCATCAGAGGACAACACACAACGCATACCCACAGATGATATCTCAGAAAAGTGTCAGTCACTAAAGCAACATGCCAAGATCTGATGATGTATCAGCACACTGCATGTATCAGCACAATGCATGTTGCTGACCTGTCAAGCACTCTATGTTAGGGAAAAATCATCCCACTCCAGGTACATGTTTTACTAGTTTAGTACAATTCTCTGTCATATAGGTCGGTCACCAAAGTGCAGCTTTCACTAGTTACTTTTCATAAAACTGGGCCATTAGGTTGGAGAATCTAATGACCAAACTCCCTCAATTTCCTGATTGAGTTGCTTTCATTAATTTAGCAGCACACTTTTCCAGTCAGATGGTTGCATATTTTGCTAATTGAGTTGCGGAGTTTAATAATTGAGAGATAATTTACTGCCCTGTTTTGTATATACTGTTAGTGACGATGAATACTTGGCTGATTTAGTTTAATTTGTCACAGATCCGGGCACCTGCTTCTCTAGCTGAGCCGCTGCCTATCTCAGCTGTGGAATTTTCAAAGTACTTTGGCAACTGAGCTGCATCTTCCCCCATTGAACGGCGTACTTCCGCTGCAAAGTTATTTACAAACTTTACTGATCAAGCTGCACATTCTAGGGCTGAATTTCCTATCAACAGCACTTTGCAGACGGAACTGAATACTTTACTAATCATGGGAGGTGAATGAATTTATTTGATTAGCACTGATTTGCATTATTTGCTGATTATGTTCCTCAGTTCCCACCCTGAAGAGCTGTGTTGTGTTGCTAGTGCTAGTTAATCATGTATCGTGCTCCACTTCAGAGATGAAAGCATTTCAGTGATGGGAGAAGTGATCCTTCCCATAGCTACAAAGCCTTCCTAAAAAACTCTCTCCTGCCATGTCATTCTCAAGAAGTGATATAAGTTGAAAACAAAACAAAAGGAAAAGATCATTATAATTTAACCAGCAAGATGAGCACATACTAAAACTGAGTAACTATATTTTACAATTGTAACCTTTGTCCTTCCTCATCCTACCACATATTTCTATTATTTCTATTATTTATTATTTGTATGAGAGTTGCAGCTGCAGGCCCCTCTGAGATTGGAACTCTCCTGTGCTAGGTACTGTACAGACACCTAGCAAAAGGCAGTCCCTGCCCCAAACAGTTTACAATCTAAACAGACAAGACAGTGAAAGAAAGAAATCAATGGAGATATCCCATCTCCTAGAACTGGAAGGGAGCTTGAAAGGTCATTGAGTCCAGCCCCCTACCTTCACTAGCAGGACCAAGTACTGATTTTGCCCCAGATCCCCAAGTGGCCCCCTCAAGGATTGAACTCATAAACCTGGGTTTAGCAGGCCAATGCTCAAACCACTGAGCTATCCCTCCCTGGAACAGAGAGGTGCAGTGTCTTGCCAAAGGTCACATGGTAGGTCAGTAGCTGAGCTTGGAGCTGGACCCAGGTATCCTGAGTCACAGACCAGTGCACCATTCACTAGATCAAGCTGCATCTCTTTTGTTTGTCCTTTTTATTTGTTCTTTAAAGTGCATAGCACACTTCAGTTGCTGTGTAAATAATAGAATACATGGGAGAGAAAGAAGGATGTAATTTCTCCTTATAAATATGTACCTGTCCATTTATCTATGCCATTTAGGTACAAATATACAAATTCTCTAGAGAGCACCATAGGGTCTGGATGTAATGGATGAAATGTACCCACTGTAGTAAATATCAATTATTATCAACAGGCCAAATCCTGAATTCCTTCCTCAAGCAAAATGGGAGTTTTGCCTGAATAAGGGACTTCTATGGGAGTTGAGGGTTCTCAGTACCCCAGTGGGTCTGGCTTTTCATACACAAAATTTATATTTAATCAGGAAAGATTTTATGCAATTACTGGCATGAGAGAGAGCCAACTAATCAGCAAGACCTGCACTGACTGGCGGTTTGCATCAATCCTGCTCCCCCTCCCTGGCAGTCTCTTCACCTCAACATCACTCATCTTACCCTCTTTTCCCCTTCCCTGTCCCCTCCTAACTAAATCCACCAAAAACAAATCATGGAACTAACATGATGTTTGTCACCATCACATTTTTCATTCTGCTTGTATGTTCTAGCTCTTCCCCCACCATGTGTTTGTCTTGTCCATTTGGATTGTAAGCTGTATAGGGCAGGGGCTGTCTTTTTGCTCTGTTTCCACAGTGCATCCAGAGTGCCTAGTCATGACTAGAATGGTGTCATACCACTGCATTCCAATAAGCCACAAAAATTTGGCATTAGGTCAGTGGGAAGGACTCGGAACAGTATATACAAACACAGAAACAGCTAATATATGAAAGTGGGCAAGTAAATTGTAATTCTTTCAGTCTGTTCAGGAAAGAACATAAAATGACGAAGCATAAAACTGCAAACAAGAAAATATGCAGTTTGATTAACAACACAATAAAATATGTAAATAGCTTCTGAACTACACAGTATGCAACTTGATCAGCAAAATGCATAAAGACTGAGCTATGAACATTTACAGTAGGCTAAAAATTAAAGGAAATTTATGGAACTGGAAAGCCTGTTACTTTCCTGTTCCTTGTCTTGGACAGCAAATCCTTTCATATCTGACTTTGGCTCCAAATTAAATCTCTCTCACAGCTCTGCAAGGAAATTTTTAACAGATATTCAACCAAAACCAGTATGTCACATAAAGCATTTCCAAACCAATGAAAATTCCTTATCTGATGTAGGTCAGAGTCTCCTGTCATAATCAGAGTTTCCTAGTTTACATGAAGGAACTGACTGACAATATGAAAATCACAGGGAAGTTTGGCATAAATGAGCATGATCTCCTAGAATTCAGCATAGTGAGGAATGGACTCCCAGAACTCAGTATTTTGTTTTGAAATCTGATATGCTCGTATTTCTAAGGAATTAAGAAATAAAGGGGCCTGATCTTGCACACCAATAGTGTGGCAAAACACCCATTGAAGAAAATGTGGACTTTTATGGCCCCATACGGAGCAATGAGAAGTATTAATATAGACAAATGAAAAAATCCTAAATTCAATTAATTCAAAAGACTTCAAGAAAACAATGTTAGGAACAAGAGGCAGCCAATGTGTCTTTCTGAGGAGCTGCTCTACGGTTGCCAGCCCTCAAGGATTGTCCTAGAGTCACCAGGAATTAAAGATTCATTTTTAATTAAAGATTATATAATGTGATGAGACCTCCAGGAATATGTCCAACCAAAATTGGCAACCCTAGCCAGCTCAGGGACCACAGAGTAAATAACAGTCCTGTACTGAAACCTGAAAAATGGTAGAGGGAGCCAAAAAAGAACATACAAAGCTAGACAAGGATTGTAGGTAAAATCAAAGGGTAGCTCTGAAGCGGAATTAGTTAAAAGTTGCTAAAGTGGGTACTGAATGATTCAGCAAAAAAAAAAAAAAAATTAGGAGCCTGCAAGGTCTTTTAATCAAAGGACAGTGTTTATTAAAAGAAAGCAAAATAGGAAACCGCAGTCTCCTCACGTTGGCCTTGATCTCAGTCCCGTGTCCCTGGGTGTGCAGCCCATCGTTCCTAAATGCATGCTCCTCCCTCAGCCTCTCAGGCAACCACTCTTAAACCTTGTGCTGAACACGTACTGTCCTTGCTCATGCTTTCAGCTAAACCACGACCAACACTGGTTCAGCTGCACTCACTGCTGTAGTGGATTGAAAATTCTATTAAAATTGTAGGCTGCTGCTTTAAATTTCAGGAGTTTTCCTGGTCCTGCTACAAGTTAGGGGGCTCTGTAGGGATACGTGTGATGTGGACTGAGCAGCAGTCAGCTTGAAGACCGACCAGTTTTGAATAAGTTATGATCTATTAGCCCTCTCTGTTTTATGTAGCAGCCTGCTTTTGTCCATCCCTGTTTTGGGGTTCTTGTGTGTTATTTTTCTGAATTCTAAGAAATAAAGTGGTGTTATGTTGCAACCTACCCGCAAGAGTATTTATGTGTTTATCTAACTTCTGTGTAACTTTTCCAGTCACAACCCCCCTTACCATTCACAGCATTGTCACCCACCCCCTCCATGGCCACCCTTACTTCTGTGCTGCTGCTGCTGGCGGCAGTACTGCCTTTGGAGCTGGGTTGCTGGAGAGCGGTGACTGCTGGCCAGGGCATTCATGTTATTTGCAACATGGGAGGACTATTTTTTTAATCCTGCTCCCATCATGCCCTGCAATACCCACTCTATTTTTATCCTGCTCCCAATATTATGGCAATGGGTCCTTCGGAACTCAAGTAGGGCAGAGGTGAACCCCGTAGATGCCTTGCTAAAAAGGCTGTCCGCACCCTGCTTCCAGGCAGAATGGCCAAGTGCAGGGGCCCAGGCACTCAGCAGGGAGCACAGCTGCAGGCCCTAACGAGGGCGGGCTCAGAGTAATAGGCTGAGCCAATTAGAGGCAGCTGGGCTGAGGACTGTGAGGGCTATATAAGCCCTGGGAACAGCTTAGTAAGGGGCTAGCCTGGGAGGAGGCAGGAGGGTTGGAGCTGTGCCTGTGTACCAATTGAGGTGCGCCTCAGGGACCAGAAGATCCTAGGAAGGGTCCATGGGGAGACAGCTGTTAGGGGAATTTGGGACTGCATGAAACACTGTAAATAAAGACATGAGGGTGCAACAATTGAGAAAGGTGTTGGGACTCTTTATTTGACCCCCCTGAGCATGGGGCACAGGCACAAGAGGGTGGAAACCTGTAATAGGGACCCACAGAATCCCAGTTTCTTTGCACCCCTCTTGTGGGGGACACAGCAAAATTTGTGAACCACTGCTGTAGATAGGCTTTATAGTCCATTCCCTAATCTGAGGTTAGACCTCTGTGCACCAGAGACCTAATAGCACCTCTGCAATATGTCACTAGGAATAAGAGGAGCTTTTTACAAATATATCCAATGAAAGAGGAGTACTAAAGAGAAGGTGGGGAATGAACTCAACATTGATCTAAAATCGCAGAGAGAACAAAACTGCTTTTGTAAATCTGTCTTCAGCTACACACACAAAAATCAAGAAAAGCATTATTTACAATTTATGGCAGACCTTATAAAGTAATAAGACTTTATAAAATAGCTATTTATAAAACAAAGGCAAAACAGTACTTGGAAAAACTGACCATATACAAATTTGGGTACAATGACATGTTTCCTCAGATGTTTAGAGATTTAACCAATGAACTTAGTGAAAACCTCTGATAATGATTTTGGAAGCCTCAGTGAGACCCTGACCATATCCTTATCCACATTGGACAACAGAGCTGCCATGCACTAAGATGAACATCCATTTAAAGAGTGGCAGATGTTCTACTGCGATGTGTACTTCCAAAAGCCCAAGGAGGAATTTTGACTGATTACATTAAAATTTGTTCCTAGGTGTTCCCTGCTGCAAAGTGGGACTTTACTGCACAATGCACTTTACAATACAAAAGTACACTTTACTGCACAGTCCAGCCTGAAATTCTTTGCCAAAGGAAAGAAGTATTATATTAGAAATTGTCATGGCTCTAAAATCTAACCTTATTAAAACTAAAATTAAGAAACATTTTTGTAAACTAGATGATGAAGGGTTCATGGTGTCCCCAATGACAAAAAATGCTACACCACACTAGCCCATGCTAACTAGGAGTAATCGCAACACACTTTATGTCCCAACAATAGGAGCCATTATTCAACCTACCTGCTAATGTGTACCATTATCTGATGAGTCATGATGAATTTGTTAAAAGTTGGGGGCAAGTCAAGAATGGACCTTGACTGGAACAATGAAATTGCAAAAGTACATGCTAATTAAAAGTCAGATAAATGCTAGAGCCTGAGCTCAAAGTCAAAACAAAGAATTGGCGTCACTATCTGCCATATATTGCACGTAAATCTAATTTAATTAATATGCCCCAAGGTATTTCAGTGACAATGGAAGTTGCCAGATTTATATTTTTAGAGACAGAAGTCCTCCACCCACAGAATAAGTACAAGATGGGCAGCATTCTGACATTGTCCTGCCAACTAGGCATGAATGGGAATTTCATTTTCCATGCCTATTCTAATCTTGATTTCTCTGCTGAGTCTGCCAATAATATTAGTCCCAATTATCCTGTTTTTTACCTTTTTACTAGGATTGAGATCTATCAAACAATGACACTGGGAGAAAAGTAGCCCTTGGTTTATGATACCTCTTGGCCCTGTAATCCAGGTCACAATAGAAAGTCTCTCAAAAGGAAAGTTGTGACAACAGCAAGTGGGTGCAAGGTAACTTCCACTGAGTGTTTGCCTCCCGCCCCTTCCCCCCAAAAAACCATGTTCAAGGCTGCCAGAAGACTTGCCTGGAGTCAGAACTCAGCTCAGCAACACAAGCCCAGGAATAGGACCCAAGTGTATGAATTTACAAGCACTTTTATGAGATAAAAGCTATTTTCTCATCTCCATATACATATATAGTATGAGCCAGATGCAAAAATCCCTGAACTCAATGGGATTCTTTCCATTGACTTCAGTGGGTTTTGGATCAGTCTCTAAGAATTGCATGTTCACTGAATTTATCTACAGTTTGTTTATAATAGCAGATCCTGTGACTTTGGGTTATTTATATTGTCAGGTTATTTTACTGGAAAGCCCTTAGTATACCACAGAGCTTGAGATATTCCATTTTACAAAATATTAGGAGAAGGTAAGAGAGGTAGTTTACTTCAGAGTGCATATGTGCAATGTCAAAACAGTGCATTCCAGCGACAGGGAAAAAGCAGGTGTCTGTGTAATTTTCCATTTTAAACACCAGGAAGGTTTTCAGACAATAGTTTCTTGATTGCAAAACTGCTGTAGATGGTTCATCCCTGTAACATAATTGGTCTGCTGGCATTACATCCATGTTACTTCAAGGGATGAAAATAAAATCATAAAGTGCTGTGTAAATCTGAAATGGGCACCTTTAAGTTTAATCTTCCCCTTAATGTTGTAGAGTCCATAAAATATGCATTAATTCAAGTTTTTAATAGCTTTTATCAATCCATATTTCTTCTGCAAATGGTTGACAATATCTAATAGGTAAGGTCTCTCTGCAGTTTCATCCCCATGACAAATCTTATTCTCTTGCTTTGTTTTAAAGTTACTCATGCAATGTTTGGTTGGTTGAAGCATACAAAGCGATTAACAATTCCAGCACTGCCGATGTTATCAGGGCTAAGGCAGTTAATAGACTACACAGGGGCAATGAATAGCAGATATAAACTACTCCAGCCAGCTGACTGTTAATATAATTACATTGACAGCAAAAAAGAATGCTTTGTAAAATGTGAAAATATTGGCCTCAGAATCATCATTGTGTGCTGTACTTCAATTAATGGTTTTCTAGCAATTATGTACTGTTCCTTTTAGCCTATACCTTCAGTCATATCCTTCAGCTTACTGCCTCTTTAATAAACTTTCTGTATTATATGGGGGGGAAATTCAGTGAAAGAAATTGCATTGAATAGAACGAAGCAATCTGAGACGTACAATTTGACAATCACAAAACAATAGTAAAAATAATAACAATAATGAATGACAACAATTTAAAAGTTTACCAACCGCAACTACCAAAGATTCAGAATGTGGCCCAGGAAGTTAAATGTATCACATACTTTAGCAGTTGATTAAAAAAAAAAACGTAGATGGACCAGATTATGGCTTAGATGTCATGCCCAGAGAGGGGAGTAAGAATGTATCCCTTGTGTGCTACCTGGATCTAGGTAGAGGCCTGCAGCAAACTGCTACCTTCCTCCTGAAGCAAGGGAGAATCAGGGAGGGAAATGAGGCTCATAGGAGCATGTGTGAGGCACAGTACCTGTCAGGCCTACACTTGGTGGTGCAGTTTCCATAATACCCTTTCCTCAGGACTGTGCCTAATGGCAATATCTAGCCTGAAGAGTTGAGATTATATTTTAATCCAGGACTATTTTATACTCCAAAACTATTTCTTATCAAGCTTTTTTATTCTTACTGCAATTTCTGTAATAAAAGCTGTAATTGAAAAATAACCACCCCAATGAAATAGATGCAATTGATTAATAGTACACAAGGTGTAATTAGACTGTGGAACTCATTGCCACAATGTCATTGAAGCCAAAAACGTAGTTAAATTCAAAGAGGGATTGGACATTTATATGAATAAAAATAATGTCCAAAGTTATATGAGTTAATTTTAAAAAATTTGGAGGAGGGGGGAAAAAAGCATGCTTCAGTATTTAAGACAAACTCAAACTATAAGGGATTAGGATGAGACTTTCATTGGGGTAGGTTATGCCACATCTGCCTGCTGTGGGGTTCTTGCATCTTTCTCTGAAGTATCTGGTTCTGGCCACTGTCAGAGACAGTACACTAGACTAGATGGACCTTGGATCTGACCAGGAATGGCAATTCCTATACAGTAGAACCTCAGAGTTCAAACACCTAGGGAAAGGAGAGTGTTCGTAACTCAGAAATGTTTGAAACGCTGAATAAAACGTTATGGTAGTTCTTTCAAAAGTTTACAACTGAGCATTGACTTAATACAGATTTGAAACTTGACTATGTATGCAGATGAAAAATGCAGCTTTTTAACCATCTTTAATTTAAATGAAACAAGCACAGAAACAGTTTCCTTACCTAGTCAAATCTTTTTAAAAAAAAAAAACCTTTCCCTTTATTTTATTAGTAGTTTATGTTGAACACAGAACTCTACTCGGGGCGTGCACAACGGGGGGAGGAGCAAGCAGGGGCACTGGCTCCCCCAATAATTATCAGAACTCCTCCCAGCCCCAAGGCTGTGGAGGTGGGAGGGAGGGAAGAGTGAGCTCTTGCAGGAGCTGGGGCGGAGGGAGGAGGGAAAAGTGAGCACAGAACATGCCCTGCCAAAAGGAGTCAAAGTTAAATTTCTGTCCATGCCCCTGACTGTACTGGGTTTTTTTGTTTGTTTGTTTTGTCTCTGCTGCTGCCTGATTGCGTACTTCTGATTCCAAATGAGGTATGTGGTTGACTGGTCAGTTGGTAACTCTGGGGTTCATAACTCTGAGGTTCTACTTTATGGGGAGTTGTTCTCAGCTTCCCCTGTGATGCAGCAGCTATTCTCCCAGCTGATCCTTGCTGAGTGGCTTAATTGCAATAATTAGACACCGCTGGGAAAGGATCAGGGCAGACTACAAAAAGAGAGTGTGTGTGTACTGTTGGAAGTTCCCTTTTGGGGGGGGGATAAGGCCTGATAGGAGTTTAGTGGAATGAGAAAACTATTGCAGCAGGCTTAGCTCCTGTAATAGGTCTCAACATAGAAGCAAGGCTCCAGTGGAGGCAGCCCTAGGAGTCAGTGTTTAACTAAGGAATGGAGGATAGGAGAAACTTAAGAGGGATGAATGTTCAAGTGTGAGAGGGGCAGAAATGGCTTAAATATATAGTTCTACTTTGTGTTTGTTAGGGGGAGCTTCAGGAGAGAGCCTTGTGAGCCCCTGCTCTGGAAGAAGGATGAACCTTAAGAGACTGGTGCCTAAGAAGTCCGATAAGTCATGGAGCGGCCACAAGAATATGGGTACACAGTGGGCCCAGGAAGAGGCTGTGGGGGAAGATCTGCAGACAGGCGGAGATAGGAAGAAGCCCAGGCAAGAAATTGGAGAGGGAGGGGGGATGGTTTCTGAATAGACAGACCTTGTTTGCTTACTACAGGGTTCCTGGGTTGAAACCCAGAGGAGAGGGAGGAATTAGGTTTTCCTACAGGCCCACTGAGATAGGTGGTGTGAAGACCCCAGTGACTAGAGGTAGAAGGATTAGTGAGTCTGTGAGGCCATTTAATTTTTGTTTGTTGACTCTCTGGTACCCCAGAAGGGGTAAGACTATAAAGTGACTTGGCTGGAGGGCTGAGTCAGGAGAAGAAGCAGTCCATTGCAGGGCTGGAGCAGCTGTTAACAGGGGTCACCAGAGATGAGAATTACTTGCTATGCCATGCCTTGCCATGAGGGGGCACACTCTTCTACTGCAATCTATAGCAGTGTCTGAACTAAAGAGTTTTGAAAAAAGAGCATTTTTAAGTATATGTTTGAAATGGCATTGCTGAGGCGGATGTCCAGAATGTTGACAAGGAGTGAGTTCTACATTGTACATGTAGAACACCACAGGCAAAATTCAGATGACTGCTGGCCCATCCCTCAATCTTGCAGAGAGCTCTGTATAGGCAGACTCCTTTGCCTGCATGAAGATCATTGTGGATTGAGAGCCTTGACTTGTAATGGTGAAACCACTAAAAGATGGAGGAGTCTGGTGGGTCACAGGAGATCTGTGGGGTTTTCTGGCCCCATAGCCTGTTCTATAGGGAGTGGGGTAATCCCCCCGCCTCTCCCCTTGGTGGAACAATCAGGAAGGAATTATCAGTCAAAGATTCTGTGAGGCAACCCAATGAAGATTTGTTCCCCTGAGATTTCTTTTGTGTTTTCTGTGGGAGGGTCTGATTTAACCCCTGAATGTATTTCTATTAGTGTTCTTCTAATTGAAGCAGCTGTTTTCTGAGTGAATTAATGATTAATTTGGAGTGGTGGTGGCTGGGTTGTCAAGGAATTGATTATATTTGTTATGTTTGTGCTAGTAAGCTTGGATAGGTAGGCTCCTGGGTGCAAATAAGGGTTTTGATTGCATGGTTTTGATGATTGAGCCACTGGGGTGAGAACCTAGAGTCACTTTTCCACACTTAATTAGCACAGATGCTAATGGCTATAACATGACTGGGCACTTTCCTCTTTCACAAGTGCACTGTGTTGTGGGAGTTGACATAAATATGCTGCAGACTTGCTTCTTGTAGTGTTGTTATTGCAATACAGACAGACATGGGTCTTTAACACTAAAGTAAATGCTTCTACTGTCTTAAGCTTAGCTCAATTTAAACCCCTAGGAGTACTCTGCTGCTTGTCAGTAGAGCAGTTAGTCTGCTGGAGAATCAGAATGCTAAAGAGTTAGTTTGATAGGGCCAAATTCAACCCATTCCTTCTCCATGGACGAGGTAGCAAATATCAGCACATCCATACTGAGGAGTATGGAAGGGAAAGTGCCAACATGATCTCCCTGGTGGGAGGGGCAGATGAACAATTTCCATGGGCAGAGAAAGCAAGGTTAAGGAATGGTTGTTCTCTGCAGCATTGTTCCTCCCTCAATCCTGTACAGGTTCCTGTGTAAGCCTATGCTGCTGACTATGACTTCATTGGAATAACTCCAGGTTTACGCTAGTGTAACTTAGAGCAGAAACTGGACCCAAGGTTTGAAGGACAATATAAGTAAATAAGGCAGCCAGACCACAGTATCATCTTTCCCATGCTGCACTTTGACTGTATAAATGATATGTCCTATAAGATTGTGTGATTTAGAGACTGGCTTACCTGTGAAATAAATTTTCTTTAAAATATACATTATTTTTATCAAATCAGCTGGTTTCTGACAGGCTGAAGTTTCTTTAAAAAATAAAAAAAAGTAAATAATGCATGACTATCCAGCAATTCAACTGTCTGGCACAGATTTTATGTGGCAGAATTTTCAATGAATTAATTTACATTTGTATCAATACACTAAGTTAGCTACTGAGGGCTTCTTCTACTTACAGTATATGTTACGAATCAGATGAGACAGGAACAAATCAAACAATTGCGTTTAATGGCTCAAGTTTTGCAAGCTACAGTGTAAGAGATTATAAATGGTAGTTCTCTTTATCTCAGAGGCTGCATGGTCTTTACAGAACATATCTGTACACATCCATCCTCTGGAGAATGGCTAGGTCAGTCTATTTGAATCCTAGAACATCTGAATTTTGTTTCCAAATTAAGGCTGGTGAAATCCTCCCCAGTCTGACAGTTTTCTTGATTACCGACATACTTCCTGCTGTCATAGAAACAGTTCTGAGTTGACCCAGACATGGGTTAACAGTGACACCAAGTGGTAAGATGTTATTTTCCTCTGTGAATTCCTTCTAAATATACCTCCTCCTTTTGTTTTTGAAATTTTGTTCTTTTCTTTAAAGCAAACAGCCCTGATCATAACACTTTTAATTTTTTCTTCTTTAAATTCAAAGTAATATAGTGGCTGGGAAATTAAACATCGGACGTTTGTATGTGAAGAAACATAGACTAACAAATCATTATAAGGTCGGAGGACTTCAGGTCCATGTGATGTTGTTAATATAAAATTTATCTTCCCTGGAATAAGACGGTGACTAGCTGATAGAATCAGTGATTTTTTTTTTGCCCAGCAGCAAAACTTGTTGTCAGGGAAGAAATCTTCAGGCAAGAGAGAATCTAGTAAAGTGAGGACAATGACAAATGCTCCATCCTTCTTCTCAAATGGCAGATCTAACAAGGGGAAGTCAATGGAATGTTTTTCCATTTTCTTCAACAGCAGAATCTCTATGAAGGGAGCCCATCAGTAGCCCACTAACAACATCTCTGAGAAACCCACAATTTTATACCACTGGATCAGATCCTGCTGCCACAAAACTCTCCCTGTTCCTGGATGTAGGCAGTAAAATTACTTCTTTGTTTGTTGGTGCTGGACACCCCTATGTTACCTGGTGGCTGATTCTTCACATTATTAACAGCAGTGGGTAATCAAGCAATAGGTAATTATTGTTCCTATGAAGGAGAAAAAAGACCTACTAGCATAGGACATATTGTCTCTTGTGGCAATATACCAGCATTAACTCTGAAGTGACTTTCTGACTAAGCTTCCTAGCTAAAAACAGTATGTAATGTCTACTCTCTCCTCTTCTGTGTATAAAGCAGGTAAGCCAGGTAGTGTTAGAGAATCAGAGAAGACAGGCAGACAGAAGGCTGACCTAACAAATCAAAAATGGGAGCTAAATATTAGGCTTTTCCTGTAAAATCCTGGGAGAGTAACAGAAAATTATGGAACAAATGTTATTCTGAATAGGAGTCATTGGGAAGTATCTGAATTAATGGCCAGTCCTATAACACAGAGATAAATTAGCCATCATGCAATTAGTTGCATTAAATTGAAGCCAAGAACAGATCATTTTAAAGATCTGTGAATGACCTATGTAATTATTTCATTAATCCATTGTACTTTCTAAAAATAGCACATCCAAATATCCAATCATTCTAAAAATAGCAATTGTCACTGCAAACATGAGATTGCTCTCAGAGGGTGAATACTGGCATAGGTAACAAGCTTGCTACTTTCATATAGGACTGTGTGCTGCTGCTGCTGAGTTGGAAGGTGACCATGCTTTTTTAGATGATGCCCTTGTGATCTCTCTGATTACTTTGTTACATTGACAAGAGAAGACCTAATGCAGCAAAGCATAGCTGTATGCCAATAGAGCTATTCCGCAGTTCCAGTAGGGGCAGTTAATGGGTGTGGGTAAAAGGTGAATTAGGACTCTATGCAAAGGAATGTACCTCAGTTTTACAGGACTGTCCTTATGGCCTAGCTGATTTCAGTATTTTAAATTTGGGATATTGCCTCAGTTTAATTCTTGGCATTTAATTTCTGTTTTTTTGCAGTACATTTAGTGTCTTATACAGTGGCTTTCCAGTGCTTTTAAATAATGGCTATCAGACATTGATCATTATAGGTTTATTACCACAACCAGTTTTGTATCGATGATCAATATGAATTCATGTTATTAATCAGATGGTATCGATTTTTAAACTACTTAAAAGTGTTTTAAAGGTCAGAACTTAATAGTCAATAGAAGTGAATAGTGTCACACAGCAACACAGTGTCATTTTCTATCATTCAAATTTGTCATGGTAGGCCATGCTAGTGAGTCCTTAGACATCCTGGGCCTCATTTTCCTACACAAAAATCTTAATTTTGGGAAATTGTCCATCCACATTGGCATTTGATTCATGAAGAGTGAAGATCCTCAATCCCAATATTCCAGCGCTGACCATTGTTTGTGATTTGTAAGGCAATCACAACTTGCAGTTCTTTTGTCCAGAAAAGGTTCAGCAGCCATTTTCTTCTTGAATTGCCAGTCTCAATAGGACATCACTACAGTATAAGGAATTGGCTGCAAAAATCTTTGCTATAATAATGTCCAGAGCAGATGCTGTCACTTCCAGGAGTGAAGTTCTAGCTTTTTATTCATGATAGCCAGAAATGCTTAAGTTGGTGTGTTTTCCACAATTTTTTTAGTTATAGTCAAAAATTAAAAACCCTAAATCAACCGGCTGCCTCACAAGGTGGCACCCCACCTGCAGTGGACCCTTGCAGGTAGATCCCTTCACCTGTTCCTCCACCTTCTCTGCCCTGGAGAAATCTAGTTGGTACGCTTCTGAGCATTGGTGTCAACATGCTGGCCAACAGTATGCTGAGTAATTCTCCTACCTGTCTCTCCCCCCACACACACACACCTCCACCACTGAATTGTGTGTGCACTACTGTAATGCAGACAGGGCACTCACAACACCAAAGCATGTAGATTTTTACACAGTTCTGGGCACTGTGAGGTTTGGAATGTCCCAGACTCTGTCTGTAGGTTTGACAAAGTTCAATATGGAGGCAGATATATGGCCCCATATCAGAGGCAGATGGACCCTACGTTCATCATTAAGTTAGGGAAGGTGCTCTGGAGTAGAGCTGGGTGCCTCTTTCTTGTTTTTTTAAAAAAAAACTTTGGCAAAAAACTGCAGTTTCAGTGCTACCAAAATATATTTTTGCATGTTGATTTTTGTCAAATTGTTTTGGTGAAAAAATTCTGTAAAATGGAATGAATTTTCAGTGCTTCAAGGATGAATCATCCTGCAACATAAACCCTAATTCCCCAAACTGTAGTGTGCACACCCAAAGGTTACTAGCCCACAAATATTGAACAACAGTTATATCAGACCATTCTTCTTTTGGTTACTTTTATCTGTTTTCTTTGAGTAGCTACATTTGCTCCCAATGTTTTAAACTGTGGCTATTGTAAACTATGACTAAGTTGCTGATTCAGTCCCCTTTTCAATCAATGAGTTCTCCTTGCTAGAAGACATACATGTATTGCCAACATTTTCAAATGTGACTCAGCTGATTTTTGGGTACCTGTTTTTGAATACGTTTAAAGGGTCCGAATTTCCAGAACATGCTAAGCACCTACCCTCTGACAATCAGGCCTCTCTAAGGTGATTAAATGAGTCCCCAAAGTCACTAGTCCCTTCTGAAAATGTATGCCATGATTCTTTTCTTGCCTACACAGATCAGGCATTTTGGCAGTAGACATTTACATAGTTTTACTACTGATTTAAAGGATTATGATCACATGGTGCATCAGCCAATGATGGCATTGAAGTCAATTACAAAACCATTTCTAACCTGTCTCTTAAGTGCCCCTCATGTAGAGAAGCATCGCTCATTTTAGTCACAAAGTCACTTGCTTTCCACACAAATGTAGAGTTCCCTCACTTTGATTGTTGAAAATGATTTACAACAGGAACAAGGAATCATGAAACTGAGGTTTATAGAAAGAATTATTTACACTAAAGGAAGGAAATCCTACAACATTATTAGTTTCCCACATGAATAATTGTCCCTCATTTTGGTTGTTTGTCATATATTTTGTCCCACATTTGGGTCTTGGCAGCTGAGGTATTTTAAGGACCTCTGACTGAAGGGGAGACCTCAAATATAGCACATAGGGAAGGGAAAGAACTGTAAGTATAAGGAATGATTTCTCCGTTTCTCAACAGCAAACTACAACTAGTCCCAATCTTTCACCTGAAATCTGTATCTCGTAGAAGTGAAGTCAGTGTGATAAGACACAGATCAGCAAATGTTTTGAGAGGATGCTGTCTGTCTCCATCTGACAAAAGGGAGCAGATGTTTGTGTTTAATTATTCATAAGCCATCTACTTTAGCTTAGTGGTTCCTGCCTGTAAATATCAGGAGTATTCCAAGCCCCCAGGCAGTAGACATTGGAAGATAAGTGTTGAATCTGTTTGGTGTTGTAGCGTAAAGCAGATCATAAAGCAACTTAAAAACAATATTATCCAAGGTGGAGGAGAGCACACTTTGGTTTGGTTTAATTTTAATTTCATGTCCTACAGAAAAAAATTACCTTCTGTTTCAAGGTCCAGGCAGGTTTTGTGGCATAGCAGCCCCCATATGGTATATTTCTTCACAGTGAGGCTCACTTTAGTGCTTGCTGAGGCTGTTTTACCTAAGAGAGATTTTTGAATTGTTTTCATACAGCTTGCAGAAATTATTAAAATATAACATGAAACAGATTCTAAATCAACTGCAAGCATTTTTAAATCTCTTATATATAGTACAAAGGCTGAGAGCTGTTTAATATTGGCTCAGAGGCCAAAATGTGCCAACCTAATCAGGTGTAGCAGAGTAACCATGAAATTTTATAGTACTATCAAGCAGTTTTGACTGTCACATGATTTTTTTTCTATCTTGTGCCTTATGTATAAAGAGTCCAATCAACCCTGTACATTTTTGATAAGTTCTCCATTGACCCTAGCAAAGTAGATGTGACACATGAAAATTTCAGTTATTCTTGTGACTGCTACTCGAATGTCACTGGGAGGGTATTAAGAAAAAACTCAGGAAAAATATGGCACAGTTCCTGGCTCCAACAGGCACAGAGAGGATGAATTTTGCCAACAGGCTTTAAATATCAGCATTTTCTGGGGGATAATACTCCACTGATAACATTTGCTGGCTTTGATGAACAAAGATTGTATTAATCTCCCACCCCACCTACTATTGTTTTGATATGGAATTGTAAAAATCAGATTTTGCTGATGAAGAACAACTCTGTGACCCCGACGCTTACATTTTTAAAGGGTGGTGCAGGACTTATTCATGTGATTCATTAACACAACTGGGAATCATGTAGCTAGTTCCCTGGGCTGCTGTTTGAAACTTTGCACTTGTCTTCACATAAGGTTTAAAGGAGTGTTCCTTACGATGACTTAGTTAACATGAGAATACTATCTTGTAAAATACTAGGGCATCCAAGGCAACTTTGATGCAGTGGTAGTTTTACCTTGATGTGGCTGGTCAAAGTGAACCATGGGGTTGGGGGCTAGCATTTACCTCAACCAGCGACATCAAGGTAAAAACACCATTTGCCTTCTCTACACTAGGATTTTGAGATGGCTACCTCATGTTAAACTCATTGCAACACAATACAGATAACTTCTTATAAAAATATGTTTGCCTGTGTAAACACTGTCCCAGTGGACTAATGTTTCCTATTCCCACTCTCACTCATTTCAGGCATCATCCAAAGCTTTAAACTCTAGTTACAGGACAAGGCACATTTTGCCTTTGCTCTTCTTCTTTATTTTAAACTATTGATGGGCGGTTTTAGAACATGAGAACAGCCATACTGGGTCAGACCAAAGGTCCATCTAGCCCAGTATCCTATCTTCCAACCGTGGCCAATGCCAGGTGCCCCAGAACAGGTAATCGTCAAGTTATTCATGCCCTGTCGCCTATTCCAGCATCTGGCAAACAGAGGCTAGGGACACCATCCCTGCCCATCCCGGCTAATAGCCATCGATAGACCTATCCTCCATGAATTTATCCAGTTCTTTTCTGAACCCTGTTATAGTCTTGACTATCACACATCCTCTGGCAAACAGTTCCACAGGTTGACTTTTCAAAGATCAGTACAGAGACTGCATCAATTAGACCCATTTACCAGCAAAGAATTATAACATTGATTTTTCTTTGTATTGCATAATCTGTCCTTACTATCTGGAAACAATATTATTGCCTCTCACATAGCGTAAGCCAAAGCTTTACAGTGTTCTGTGAAAATGCTCCATGTACACATGTAAAAGTCCCTTAAGGGGAATATTCTCAGGACCCTAAAAGTAGCTGAACATATTGAAACCTGACAGCAATAAAGTGCTATCAAAAATCAGAATGACACCCAAATCTCCATCTCAGTGATGCACAACAGATAAACAGTAAGGCTAAAGTCCTCAATTAAGGGTGTGTATATAGACACAGCCTGGTACTCAGAAGGGCCTCCCGCCAAGTAAGTCAATAACATGGCTAGCTGCTTTCTCCAAAGCTACCTCCCACCAAGCTCCCTTCCTCAGGGATGATGGAAGGGTTAAAACAGTACTCAGCCAATATTACTGCACATTACTAATTGACAAGACATAAATGACTATTCATTATTTTTCAGTGTGATTGTGCATGAAGCTTAAGAAAAACACTTAATGAAATCATCAGGGTTATGCATGTTAATACTAGCGCTGTTCCCTAGTAGAGGGTGTGTGTGAAAGAACAACTATTGAAGCAAGGGAAAATAAGATTACTTATCCCCTTCTAGAAATAAACTGTACAGTACAAGTAAACAGCAGAATTGGAGCCCATTTTTCTCAGTGCTTTGTTTTCTAACACAGACTGGGTAGATTGAAGAATGAGCTTGACTGAAGCTGTTTCAATAAGTAGATCCCCACCTAATATAATGTCGGAGAAAAACTGAGTTCTCACTCTTTTGTTTAGGTACAGCAAGTCAGAAGCTTTACTAACAAAGACTGAGTCTTGTTAACGAAGCCTGACTCTTGCTAAGAACCGTCATGCATTGCAGTTCTCTTCTGTCAGTTCTTTTCTCTGCTTCCACAACAAATTTTCACTACCAATAATTAAAACTGTCTTGCCACTTTTAGGATTGAATCCTGTTCCCCTTTAGATAGAGGTGCAAAGTTTGAAAATCAGTAGAAGCTCCATGCAGAGTGGCCACAAAAGTCTGGGAACCCACTCCATATCATGGTGTAAGGCTCTGCCTTAGTCCGCTACATATTCTCTGTTAAATTCTACAGAATAATCCAAAAACATATAGAATGGTTACCCTTATCTATGAAATTCTATGCAACATTTTCATAAGGGACTTTTAAAATTGATTTTTTTTAAACATCTATTTTTATTCACTAAAGTAAGAAGTATTGTGAATACCTTGCAATTTTCAGTGTTAGCAAAAGGCTAGTTTTCTCCATACTGTGTCTGCCAGAACTAAACCTAAATCACTCTTTGAAAATGTCTAAAAGCATCTCCAAAATTCCCTAGCGAAATCACATATTCACTGCAGACATGTCTTTGTGACTGAACAGTACTTTCCATTCTGATGTATTTTAGGGAATGATTCATAAAGCCTGAAGATTAATTTAGAGATTTTTCTGTAACATTTTGTAAATCCTTCATTTGGGTTCCCTTCAGCACTTGTGGGCATTTTTTTAGGCTGTGTGGGTGAATGTATGTTGTAACACTGTAATTTAAACTGATTAACATCCCTGTTCTTGTAGCAGTAAACCTTTTATATATTCAATTAAAAAACAGAAGACGTGGCCAACTCCATGAAGCCGCCTTAGGGACAGAGTCTCAAGCAAGGATTATGAAATCAGTGCCTGCATTTGGATGCCAAAATTAAGGGAAAACGTTTTCATTTGTTCTGACTTCCTATAATGTGAAATACTTGGATAGTTACTTGAACTACCAGGATCTTTCAGCCTGATAATTTCCGTTCATAAAAACTACCAGACCTTCATGAGCTATGGGCCTCAGCATTGATAGACATTGTTTTCAGCTAAAATTTCTGTCTCTCTCTCTCCAGCCAAAACGCCCTCCATTTTCACTTCACTCCTGCATTGGAACTAGGCCAAAGTTTTGCAAAATATTAATTTTCAACAAATGAACACGGTATTTCATTTAGAAAAAATATGATCAGCTCTACTGGTGATAGTGGTAGACAAACTCTTCAACTGAGGGAGCTCAGGAATTCTTAGGAATCACTCAGAACTTTGAGGAATTGGTCCCTCAGCTTAGACAGTACAATTAAGCTGGTTGGCTTCACTTTCTGGTCATAATCAGTTTCATATTCAGATTCTAGTGGACCAATACAATCTGGCTTGGTTTGGTTTTTTTCCAACAGGTTTAAATTCAAGCAAAATCACCATTTTTCCTGAAATCAGTACATAAACATTTCTTGAAACGTTTGTATTCAGGTTTTGTGTTTAAAAAACAATAAAAATCTCAATCTTGGGCCTAAACTACTTACTGTCCCTTTAAATCCTAACACGACTATCTTGTGTATTTCCCTCAGAAAAGCAACTCTAATAAGTAAATGCATCTGTGTGTGCTGAGGCTAACTTCAGCAGTTGTGGGGTTTGTCACTCTTTCTTTGATTGATGTTAGCACTACCTCAGCTAGGTTAGGCACTCAAACAGCAGCAGCAGATTTCCATAGGTCTGTATCCTGAGCAGCTGGGTTGCACTTGGCTGCACAAGCGTGAATGGGCATCTTCTGGTAAAGGTAGAATTCCTCTGTAGGGACTTCACTTCATCATCTGAATACTTCAGCATCTTCTCTGTTACACAGACTGGAAACAAAACATCATGGATTTTAAAATGTAGCTTGTTTTGTTTTCAATGACTTTTCAGCAGACTCAGAGAGTAGTTTGTAATAACTCTGTGCCACCAACTGAAAAGGCTCAGACTGAAATAGCTAAACACCTATACCAGTGATTTGTTTGACTCACCTTGTACCTGAAAAGTGCTGGTAAAGGGACTGATTCTTTAGTCACAATGGTATAAATCAAAAGAAATGCCACTGAAGCAAATGGAATTACATTTGTGTAATACAGTGTGAGAGCAGAATCAAAGTAAAAGGAGTTAATTCTGACTAAATTATCACTGAAACCCATAAGACCTAGCTAAGAAAGCGAGCACACCTTAGTAACCTTTATTACGACTCTTAGCTCTTACAGGAGCAGATTCCAGTCTCCCTTCCAATGGTATGGATCTGGGGTAAGTCCATTCACTCAAAGGGAGTTATGGATTTAATTCAGCTTTACACTAATGTAACAGACATCAGAAGCTGTCCCTCCATTCATGAGTACCCAAAACCTTATACAACACTCCTCTCACTGGCAAAATGCGGTGACAAGATCAAGTGAGCATTGTAAAACACATACATATAAATCCACTAAAACCCTCATTAAAGGTTAAGCAAATCTCCTCCTCCTTGCATAAAAAAATAAGGTTATTCATTTCCCGGGAAGTTTGGCAGATATTAGGTTTACAAAATAGGTCAAACTTCCCAAATTATGGACATATTTCTGAATCAGGGTGGCCCATCTCTATAAATAATCAAAACCCATTTACACTTTTCATCCTTTTAGCCTTACCCTCAATGAAATGTTGTATCCCCCCAAATAATTCATTTCTTACCATGTGAGGCTCAATCCTGCTAGTTTGCCACACACACACATGAAGCTTGCATTGGTCACAATGGAGCGTTTGCAGTTTGGGGATCAAGAAGTTACCTTACCAATGGGCATCCTTTTGTAAACCAGCAAGTGCGGTTTGGGTCTAGTTCTCAAATGAGAATTAGCAAAATTTAGAAACAAACAAGTTGACTCCTCTAAAGCAGTGGTTCTCAAAGCTGGTCCACCACTTGTTCAGGAAAAGCCCCTGGCAGGCTGGGCCGGTTTGTCTACCTGCCGCGTCTGCAGGTTCGGACGATCCCACTGGCCGCAGTTCACCGCTCCAGGCCAATGGGGGCTGCAGGAAGCTGTGCGGGTCGAGGGATGTGCTGGCCGCCCTTCCCGCAGCTCCCATTGGCCTGGAGCGGCGAACCGGCCTGCCGGGGCCTTCCCTAAACAAGCGGTGGACCAGCTTTGAGAACCACTGCTCTAAAGACACTTGTTCACCTCTCTATACTGATTGCACAGAGTGCTGCATTTATTGTACTGATAGGTGAACTCTTCTGGACCAGTGCTTTCGTTCACTCTGCAAAGCATGCTGCATCTCAGTGGCATTAAAGAAACTTGCTTGTTCCTACTGTGTTCAGGAAAACAGGATTTTGTGTACATTCTTTGTAAATAAACAGGATCGCACTAAAGAAATACTTGACTCCATCAATTTCTCCTCTGGCAGAAACATCCCAGCAAGCCCCTGAATACTGGCTAACTGCTCAGGCCAAGGAGCGACAAGATTTATACAGAGAAAGCAGAAATTAGAGGAAAAAGCATGGAACTGGGATTCAGAATCCTATGGCAGCTCTGACTAGGGATCAGGTAGTAGGCAATTCAAGGCCCATAACTTACCACAACACTGAAACAGTGTGGTTCTGCTCCTGTGGCCTTGGTACTTCCTGGGGTGGCTTATTCCTCTGCAAATGGCAGCAGGGAAAGAGTTCCTCAGTATTTACCTCAGCAGCTGACGTGTATCTGCTTGGGTGAGTGGGCTAGACCTCTTGCACTTTCCTTCTCCTGCCATACACAAAGATGTCTACTAGAATAGGATTGGCAGAGCCTCCCAATGCAGTGGGTCTTGGAGTTAACCAATTGAGATGCACAGGAAGCTCTTTCATCTGAGGGCTATTTGTGCTGTTTACGCCCCATCTCAAAAAAGATATATTGGAAAAGGTTCAGAAAAGAGCAACAAAAATTATTAGGGGTATGGAATGGCTTCCATATAAGGATTGATAAGACTGGGCCTTTTCAGCTTGTAAAAGGAGATGACTAAGGGGAGATATGATAGAAGTCTATAAAATCATGACTGGTGTGGAGAAAGTAAAAAAGGAAGTGTTATTTGCTCCTTCTCATCACAAGAACTGGGGGTCACCAAATGAAATTAATGGGCAGCAGGTTTAAAACAAACAAAAGGAAGTATTTCTTCACACAACACACAGTCAACCTGTGGAACTCCTTGCCAGAGGATGTTGTGAAGGCCAGGACTATATAACAGGGTTCAAAAAAGAACTAGATAAATTAATGAAGGATAGGTCCATCAATTCTATTAGTCAGGATGGGCAGTGACCCTAACCTCTGTTTACCAGAAGCTAGGAATGGGTGACAGGGGATGGATCACTTGATGATTACCTGTTCTGTTCATTCCCTCTGGGCACCTGGCATTGGCAACCATGTGAAATTTGTGTGCGGTCGTGTCTGCTGCTGCCCTCTGCCAAGCCCCATCAGAGATGTCAGCAAAGAACCAGATGGCACCATAAATCAGAGCTAATATGAAAATGTTAATGCATTCATAAACAGAGATGGCCAGATCAGTTCAAACAAAATATAGACTGGCCTTGTCCTATGTGGAAGAAAGTTCAGCTAAATTTTTCTTTTTCTCATTTTCACACACATCTACATGTCCTGGATCTGACTAGAAGAAGAGCACTGGGAATCCGGCAAGGAAACCCCAATCTCATGAGTTTTCTGGTTATAACAGAGGAAGATATTTCACTTCCCTCTTCACTTCTTGGGCTGTGCAGCGCAGAGGATGCTTTATTTCAAGACTGAGGCTTTACAGCTTATTTTCCCAGCTGCAATCCAATCTGGTCTTACTAACGTTTCAATGCTTGCTGTTGTTTTCCATAAACAAAGAGCAGCCATGCATTTTTGGTCTGGCTTTTATTTTAATTAAGGGGGAGGGAGAGAAACACTCCTAAGAAACAAAAGTAAAAGTTCCCATGAGAGAGCAGTATTTGTGTGTCTTCTGTATAGCGTACAGCTACAGCATAACATTGCAGTGTAGATGTTTGGGCTCAGGCTAGAACCTAGCCTCGGGAGGCCTGGGGCCTTCCTGGGGTCTCAGAGCCCAGGCTCCAGCCTGAGCCCAAATATCTACACTGCAATTTTTATCGCCCTGCAGCATAAGTGTGAGTCAGCTGACCTGGGCTGCTACGGGTGGTTTTATTGCAGAGTAGACATATCTGAAGACACTGAGGAAGGAACTCTCACTCCCATCCCCTGCAGTCTGACTGCCTAATGGTCTGTGATGATGCATATGTTTATATATTATTATGGGATTGTAAGTAATGTCTCCAGGGAGGAGACCTGACTAATGTAAATCCTGGAACAAGTTATGAGCTTCAAAGGACTATTTGAAATAATATGAACTTTTACAATTAAATGGATTTCTCAGGTACCCCCTAATGGGGGTAAAGTCCTCCAATTATACAAGAACTCAGCCTTTCGAAGCTTTGCCCCGAGGAGGAGACCTCTTGCACAGATCAAAAACCCAAACAATATAAAGAAGTGACTCTCCAATTCATGGCTGTGCTTGGTCTGAGCCAAGGCGGTGATGAACTTGTTACCACAAGAAAAGCCCTTGGTGAGGTTTTCCCAAGAGAAGTGATGGCTAGGGAGACAAAAGTCTAAAAATAGGTACCCGTGCAGGACCATGAAGGGAGAATACAGATGCAGTTGCCCTGAACTGTACCACAAGAATAAATAGTCCTATCCTGATTTGTCGGAAGTGGTGAGTATGTCAATCTCTAGGTGAAGTCAATGGCAGCCAAAATCAGTGGACATTCTTGAAAGTTGAGTTGCTACTGACTTGACCAAGACCATCGGGGGGAGTCAGAGTCCCAAGTAGACTATAAGTATCCCTTGGTCTTAACCCTGTGCTGAGTCCACCACACCACACTGCTTCTCTCACTATTGAAATGTCCACCCCAGGCCTTTCTGTATATGGCTAAGATTGTGTGCATCACAGCAGCTAGGATGGACTTAAGTTGGGGGGGAGACATCAAAAAATTATTTCACACGTCTAATCCAAAATACTAAGGCACATCACTGAAACCTTTGTACCATATGGAGTAAAATGAAATGGACCAGTCCTGTCAGCATCTGAGTGCAGTGCCTGACAGCTAATGTGATGAGCTGCAATTAACTGCTTTAACCTCTGACAAGCAACAAGCACCTTAAAAAAACTCATGAGGTTTCTGCCTCTCTCCTGGTCCATGTGCAAAAAGCAAACCTGCAGAAAATGTTAATATGGGAACTGGAGCATTAAAAGTTATGTGCAAAAGGGTCCAGTGCTGCTAATAAGGTGAAACCTCCCCTACTTTGTGATCTCTTTTATAAAGAGAGCAGAAAGGGGTCCAGGCTGGACTACTCATGTGTATCAGAGCTGGAGAGGGAAAAGAGGGAGTGAGGATTAAGCACTGCAGCTGTACAAGCAACGTTTCCAAGTGCTTTTGTTTTCAAGAAGGAAAAGATTGAAGGGGGTGAGCTGCAAATGTTAAGTAAATGCACTGGAATTGTCCATGAAGCGTCAGTGCCAAATTAACACCCATGAAGAATGAAGTCTTCTTCCACAAGACCAGTTTAGCACAGGCAGTAGCAGTGGGAGCTCCCCCCCATACACGCCCTTTGTCCCACCAATGTCTGAAATCTGAGCTGGAAGGAGCAGTGTAGTCCACCCGCACTTATCCTTGGCTTTTCTGCTGAGACTGCTGACCCGAAAGGCCCAATATGATGATGGGTCTTAGTGTTAGTTTTGCTGTTTCTTTCCCAAAATCATCTCGGGGGGGTTGCCCCTTCCCTACAGAATGAAAAGGAAGACATTAGCCCATAAAACCCATAGAAGGTATATGCCCCAAGACCACTCGAGCTGAGGCCCTGTGCCTCTGCATTAGTTCTAGGGGCCTTTGGCCCTCCACTTCAGCTGCCAGGCACAGCATATTGGAATTGTGCTACCAGGATTTCCTCTATAGCTGGCTGCTCTTGGAACTCCCCTAAATGGAGTTCCCACAATATGGGGAGGTTTAGGGACACTGAAAAACTAACCCCACCTGTAGCTCCTTTAATTTTGGAGGGGTTGGTGGGAATGATACTTGTCTCCCCATTCCAAACCCACCTTCCTTTGAGCCTTTTCACCTCCCCACCCATATACAGATCTATGGAGGGCCTCCTGGTGGATCTTGGGCTGGGAGGGGGGCAAAGGTGGAGGGGAAGGCAAGTTATTCAATCACTTTATCCTCTACCAGTGGTGTAAAACACTGGAAGGGATCACATCACTGCCAGCATGCTTAGTTATGCCCTATAAGTGTTGGCATTATGCTTGTGTCCCATTTTCCAGTGTAGTACACGTTGCTGTGTGTCCCCACTTCCACATGGCTGCATGCTGAGGAGCTTTGAGGAAGCTGCTCTGAATAATTATAATGGAAATGCATAAACTGACTTGACTGATGTCTGAATAATGCATACTGATTAGAATGGAAATCTGAATGCCTATGAATGGGATTTGTCCCTATCTAGTATTCGACAGAGCCCGGGTGAATGTCCAACTCATTCTTTTCCTGTAGTTTGGCTTTACTAGTAACCCAACAATAAGAAACAGTAACTGTGACAGTGTACCCCATAAGGCTTTATGGGGAGGGGGTGTTTATAAATGTATGTATGACATAACTGGAATATGTTTTGTGCTGCATGTGCCAGGTAACATATCTCCGTAAAGGTTATGGTCTACTATATCTATTCATCCTATTTGTACATATATATATATATCATTTTCTACTTGAGGTTAAGAATATGGGCTGTATGCTTGCTTGGTTTCTAAGTAAGCTTTGGGAGGCATTTGGTCAGCTTCTTTAGGAAGGAATTCGCCAGGTTAAGTACCTGATCAGGAAACACTTGGAGAACAATGCATCTTGGAATGCTCCAATCCACATGAGAAGTCTTCCTGGAGACATGCAAGATACCATGTGGACAATGGCGTCGGCCTGTAAAGACTGAGTCATGCAGGGGCATGTGACTTGCCCAGGTGACTCCAAAACTCCATCTTGGAGCTGGACTTTGCATAGGAGGGAGGAAGGGGATCCCCACCCACAAGAGTCTATTTAAACCCATGGGAGACCCCTCCATTTTGTCTTCAGCTGGCTAAAGAAGGAGCCTCTCCATCCCCCTCCCCCCTGGATACTTGAAGGAGACTGAAACAAAAGACAGTAACTACAGGGGGTGTGAGTGATTGCTGGACCCAGGCTAAAAGGAGATTAGCCTGTAAAAGGGATCACTCTGGAACTGGTGAGGAAATTATCTGTATTCAGTTTGATTAGGCATAGATTTGCGCATTTTATTTTATTTTGCTTGGTGTCTTACTTTGTTCTGTCTGTTACTACTTTGAACCACTTAAATCCTACTGTCTGTATTTAATAAAATCACTTTTTATTTAGTAATTTACTCAGAGTATGTATTAATACCTGAGGGAGCAAACAACTGTGCATATCTCTCTATCAGTGTTATAGAGGGCAAACAATTTATGAGTTGCATAAGCTTTATGCAGGGTAAAACGGATTTATCTGGGTTTAGACCCCATTGGGAGTTGGGCATCTGAGTGCTAAAGACAAGCACACTACTGTGAGCTGTTTTCAGGTAAACTTGCAGCTTTGGGACAAGTGATTCAGACCCTGGGTCTGTGTCTGGAGCCAGACGGGAGTGTCTGGCTCAGCAAGACAGGGTGCTGGAGTCCTGAGCTGGCAGGGAAAACAGAAGCACATTGGGTGGCAGCTCCCAAGGGGGTTTCTGTGATCCAACCCGTCACAACTTCAGGCTAAGCTTTTTCCCTCCCCGAATGTGGCTGATCCAAAATGTTTAGCTCCCAGATGTACTCTGCTCCAAGGAGATATTCCCATCCTCTATATATCCTGATTGGAGCTGATATGATGCCGTTATACAACGCCCAACTATCACACAGGATGGATCTGAAAAATGAAGACCAGCATAACACTGAGAAAGATGATGAGATGGGCAGACATCAGCCCAGCATTTTGTCTCAGCTATGTGGGTGTAACTCTATCTATGGCAGTCACAGAAAGCTAATAGCTTCTCAAAGAAGTCACCGATGGGGAAGCTGAAGTCCCATGGGGTGATCTTTCATTTATTTCTGAACTTGTTCTCCAATTGCTAAAAGCCACTGGGGACCACATCAGCATCAAGCTAGTTTATTTAAACAAAAACAAATGCTTGCCTATTCTTTCTGTACGTGAGAAAGTTAATAGTACATGGAACAGGAGAACATTAAAAGTTAGAGTAAATGAACACACAATAGGTTTATATCATCCAAAGCAAAAATGATGCAAATTACATCTCCAAACTATCAATGTTGTGAGAAACATGCCAAAATAAAATTTAGAAATCTGAAGAATCTGTTCAACATAATGCTGGCTACAACAGTCCTACTGACACAGCTGCTCTATTTAAAAAATAAATTTCTATAAGAAGTTGTCTTTTACATGATTGGAATATTCATAAATCAGTGACTAGTCCAACTAAATCTCTTTTAAATGCCTGGTTCATAGATTTACAATGCATCTTTTTCAATGTAAGTTACCATAGTTACAGCACAATTCTTGGTGGAATATCCTTTCATTACAAATTGTTACATATTTATATACAAATAGCTTAAATGCATTTTTTTTCAAGCTCAGTTTGAGATTAGAGTGGCTTTAAAGCAGAACTCTGTGGCAGAGCCTGGGGTATAATGAGGACAAGCTAGACTGAGCCTGAGAGGAATCAGCCCTGTGTATGGCGTGTACAGATCTGCCATCCAGAGAAATCCAATTCCTCCTCCTATCTTCCTGCAGGATGGAGAGTACTTTACTACAGCCCTTTTCAGGGCACAGAATAATTCCCCTGCCTTGTGCCCAGCCAGCTCTGCTGATTTATATTTTGGGAGTGGGGTGCAGGAATGGTTCCATCCACTCATTACCCACTTATTACTAACTCGCTCACAATGGGGTGCACAGCCCCTGCTCTCTCCCTCTCTCCTCCCTATCTTTTCCCTGATTCCCAGAGCCACCCAGGCAAGGCTAATACTGCCATACAAGGAAGTAAGGAGTGGGGTCTTTATTCCCTTGCAGGCCCTGTAGTTCAAAGACACAGTAACCATACCATTATAGCCCTATAACATTAGAGGATAGTAAGACCCCAGATAATATTATTCTTCAACTCGCATGAAAGGATTTCTTCCATAACATAGATTCTTCTCTTCTGATGTGCACTAAAATACCAAAGATCTGAACTTCCACTGGCTGGACCTTTCTTTCTAATGAGCTATGAGAATGTCTACTTGTCTAATGATATGATTATCTGAGCTCTCAATTATCCCGGTATATTTGGTGTTGCATGATAGGTTCTGTTCACAGGGATTCTACTGTCCTTTACATAGTAGAGGATCTGTTCCATTTTTGTATAAAGTGGTAGATGAAAGAATTTTGTCCTCTGTGTCATGTCTAGTCTATAAATTAGGAGATTCTCCCCCCACTTGTCAGAGTTGACCCTGAATGATTTGCCATTCTCTGAAATAACACTTCACAACCAAACACATATCCAATCATCTCTGTCAAACCCATCCCATGATATGGTCAACTTTCATGGTTGCCAGGATCAGGATAACACAATCTTTTCTCTTTTTGCAAGGTCATTTTAAGGAATTGAGGATTTTGATTGTGCTAGTAGGGTCCACGTTTTTAAAACAATGCTGAAATAGGGTGATGATAGTCAAAGACCTGCCAACAGCTGATAGCTTCACCTTGTGATTTAAAGGACTTTTGGGGACTAAGGGAGGAAAAGAGGATTGCAAGATACCATTGTTGGAAAGCTTTGAGCTGGCAACTCTTATGCAATGCTTTGCTTCCACACACAACCACCATTCCAGGTGTTTTGCAAGCATTGGTTTCCCTAGTTGGTTGCAGCACTGAAATCGACATGTTGTGCTCTGCTGTTGCTGAACTGGTGCATATGACAGGAAGCCACAAGCATTGCAAATGCATATCACAGCCAGTTCTTCTCATCCACTTCCACAATGCAGCGTCTCTTTTCTGGAGATTACCCAAAAGCATCTGCTCCCAGCAGCACTGTTGGAACTATGGAAGATTTAGGAGCCACCGACTGCCTTGGTATGATCACAGTTGCCAGGCATGTTGTACTGTAGATGGTATTTTATTTTCTTCCAGGCCCCCAAAGTGATTAGGGCTTCATTGTGCTAGGTGGCACTGCACAGAATAAGAGAGGGTCCCTATCCCAAAGATCTTACAAATCTAAACAATGTGTGACAAAACTGTCCCATTGACAATAACATGGCTGGATGAACAAGCCACCCTATTACTAGGCCAAATGTGAATCCTATTACTTTCATAATATCAATGTCTCTCCTGCAATGGTTTTTTATTTAGTGTCTGTGTGTGAGACGATACTATCGAGAACACAGATATGCAGCAAAAACATTAGAGTTGTACAAATCATTATGCAGTGAAAAATTTTATGAACTAGGAAAATTTGGTCATTTCACCAATTTTGTGCAATTACAAATCCAGTAGGATTTTTATGGTTGTGCTGTTGTTTCAAAGGAGCTGTATGGAGGAAGAACAAGGAATGAGTATGGCCCTACTCCTCAGCTACAGCTGAAAACTTCACAGCAGAGCTCTGAAGGAGGGGGTCAAAAGCTTGCTTTTGTGTCCCCCTCGTATTTGATAACCAGGCATGAATTAGACCAGATTGAAGTAGGCCGTGGTTCTAGGGCTGACTGTACCACAAACTTTCAATATGTGACCTTTGGCAAATTACGTAAGGTTAGATTTTCAGAGGCCCAAAGGACTGGTAGGTGCCCAACTCCTATTGAAAGTCAATGGGAATTAGGCACCTAACTGCCATTTGTGCCTTTGAAAATCTACTTCCATTATGTAACTGTACCTAAATGTCTCCATCTGTAAAACAGGATAAATGGGCCAAATTCTTTGCTGATCTAAATGGGAGTAGCTCCATTGACCTCAGTGGAGTTATGCCCTTTACACCAGTGGAGTATCTGATGCAATAATACCACACCTACCTTACAGAGGTAGTGTTGTGAGGAACATTCACTGGTATTTCTGAAATGCTTAGAGATTCTCAGATGGAAGGCACTGTGCTGACTGCATCTAAATGCAAGAAGAGCTGTTTTCCCAGTTGCAAACTGAATTTGCCTTTTGATCCTCTCAGTTTTCATTTTTAAAAAGCATCTAGTCAATTTCACTAGCAAAATCTGCTCTTCACTTACAGAAAAACTGGCAAAAACTTCATTGTATGAAATGTGACTTTGTGTATGTGTGTGTGCGTGTCCCTCTTCATATATTCATCAAAAAGTGAAACGTTGACAGTTTTAGTTAATGTACAATGTTTTCAGATTGCTCTCTAATCAGATTTGGAGACCAAAATGGAAAAAACTAAACTACTCATTAATCTCACTTGTGAACCCATCATTCATTGGCATTCTCTGTTTTCAGTACATTTATGCCTTTCAGAATCTACCCACATAGAAGACAAGATTCTACTCGCATTATTTTCTTTATCTTTTAAAGCTTGGAAAATCTAATCTCTGCTTTAAAAAAAAATCTGTCTTTATTAAGTTACCCCTGATTTATATAATTTACCATAAAGTTCATTAAAGACTTCATTAATTTTTCACCAATCTGATACAGTCTTCTCATTGCTGTTTTTCTCAGCTGAGATATAATTAAATTGGTTCGACTTTTTAATTTGGGGAGCAAGTCATTTACCTGCCCTATCACCAGTTTTACAATAATTACATTTTGCTCTGTCAGATGTTAAATGATTCCTTCCCCCCCCCCTCATCAGTTCCAGTAATTAGGGTCCTGTATTTAATACTTAGCTCATTTCAATCTCTGTATTTTATGTTCTCACTGTCATAAGGCTAACTGGATCTTCAGTCTTTTTCCTTCATATAAGTCATATTTTAAAACTACAATGACAAAGAAGCTTTCCATTGACCTGTATCCCAGCTAGACTAGTAATAACCAGTCCTGGAGTTCTCTTGGTATTTGTGTTCCTTTCTCTCAAAAGCTCAATGGCTCTTTTTTAGGACAGGGATATCAGAACACCCTATAAAGCTATAATATGTTTCAGATCACAAGTCAGAACAGTGATTAAGACAGTTTCATCTCTTGTGAAACAATTGCAGGTCAAACTGTGCTAAGGGCATTCCTGTAAAAGCAGACTCATGCATCAATCTGCAATTCCATTTCACTAATATGCAAGAGGCTTTAAAATGTACCACTAATACAGCAAAATCTCTGAGTGCCAGCAAGTATCTCAAAGTGCTGAAATGCCATCATCTGAAGCAAAACAAAGTTGTTAGAATAAACAGATGAAAGCAATAAATTCAGATCAGATGAGTGGTCTATCTAGTCCAATGTCCTGTCTCTGGCCCCCATTCAAGAAAGCATCCCAAGGGGAATTTTTCTTCCTACCCACCATCTCTTAGTAGTTGGTTTATGCCTTGATGCCTGAGGCTTTTTGCAAGAATTGTGTACATATAAAAGGGGTAAAAAACAAGTGTGGTGTCATGGTAGGGGTCTATTATAGACCACCTAATCAGGAAGAAGAGATAGATGAGGTGTTTTTTAACAACTAACAAAATCAACCAAAGTACAGCACTTGGTGCTGATGGGGGATTCCAGCTACCCAGACATGTGCTGGGAAAATAATACAGCAAGGCACAAATTATCCAACAAGTTCTTGGAATGCATTGGAGACACATTTTTATTACAGAAGGTGGAGAAAGCAAGCAGGGAAGAGGCTATTCTAGATTTGATTCTGACAAATAGTGGGGAACTGGTTGAGAATTTGAAGGTGGAAGGGAACCTGAATGAAAGTGATCATGAAATAATAAAGTTCATGATTCTAAGGAATGGTACGAGGGAAAACAGTAGAATAAAGACAATGCACTTCAAGAAGGCTGGCTTTACCAAAGAGAATTGGTAGGTAAAATCCCGTGGGAAGCAAGTTGAAGGGAAAATAGAGTTCAGGAGACTGAGCAGTTTTTTAGAGACATTAAGAGCACAAAAGCAAACTATCCCAATGCACAGGAAAGATAGGAAGTGTGGTTAGTAACCACCTAAGCTTAATCAGGAGATCTTCAATGACCTGAAACTCAAAAAAGATTAATACAAAAAGTGGAAACTAGGTCAAATTACAAAGGATGAATATTTAAAAAACACACACACACACACACACACACACACAAACACACACAAGCATGTAGGGACAAGATTAGAAAGGTCAAGGCACAATACAAGATTACATCAGCTAGGGACACAAAGGATGACAAGAAAACTTTTGACAAATACATTAGAAGCAAGGACAGGGTAGGCCCATTACTCACTGATTAGGAAAAGACAATAATAGAAAATGCAGCAATGGCCAAAGTGTTAATGACTTTTTTTTTTTTTTTCAGTTTTCACCAAAAAAGTTAGCAGTGATTGGACAACTAACATAGTGAACATCAGTGTAAATGGGGTAGGATCTGAGACTAAAATAGGAAAAGAACAAGTTAAGAATTACTTAGGCTAGGTCTACACTAGCGGGGGAGGGGAGGTCGACCTAAGATACGCAACTTCAGCTATGCAAATAGTGTAGCTGAAGTCGGCATATCTTAGGTCGATTTACCTGTCCGTGAGGACAGCGGCGAGTCGACCGCTGCCACTCCCCCGTCGACTCCGCTTCCGCCTCTCGCTGCGATGGAGTTCCGGAGTCGACGGCAGAGCGATCGGGGATCGATTTTATTGCGTGTACACTAGACACGATAAATCGATCCCCAATAGATCGATCACTACCCGCCGATCCGGCGGGTAGTGTAGACGTACCCTTAGACAAGTTGGATGTCTTCAAACTAGCGGGGCCTGATGAAATACATCCTAGAATAATTAAAGAACTGGCTGAGAAGATTTCTGAGCCATTAGTAATAATCTCTGAGAATTCATGAAGGACGGGAGAGATCCCAGAGGACTGGAAAAGGGCAAATATAACTACCTAGGGGAAGAAGTCATCTTAACTGGTCTATAATGAGAAAGATAATGGAGCAAATAATCTATCAGTTTGTAAGCACCTAAAAGATAAGGTGATAAGAACAAATCATGTCAAAATAATATGCTTATTTGACAGGGCAACAAGCCTTGTGGATGGGTGCAGTAGATATGATATATCTCAACTTTAGTAAGGCTTTTGAAACTGTCTTATATGAACTTCTCATAAGCAAAATAGAGAAATGTAGCCTAGATGAACCTGTTATAAGGTGGATGCACAACTGGAGAGAACTGTATTCAGAGAATAGTTATCAATGATTCACAATCAAGCTGAAAGGACATATCAAGTGGGATCCTGCAAGGATCTGTCCTGGGTCCCATTCTCTACAGTATCTTCATAAATGATTAGGATAATGGCAAAAAGAGTACACTTATAAAGTTTGCAGAAAATGCTAAGCTGGGAGAGGTTGCAAGTGCTCTTGAGGATAGGATTAGAATTCAAAATTATCTTGACAAACTGGAGAAATGGTCTGAATGCACTAAGGACAAATGCAAAGTACTACATTTAGAAAGGAATAATCAGTTGCACAAATACAAAATGGGAAATGACAACTGCCTAGGAAGGAGTACTGCAGAAAACGATCTGGCGATTATAGTGGATCAAAAACTAAATATGAGTCAACAGTGTAACACTGTTGCAAAAAAAGCAAACAGCACCCTGGGATGTATTAGCAGAAGTGTTGTAAGCAAGACACGAGAAGTAATTCTTCCACTCTACTCAGCACTGATAGTACTGTGTCCAGTTCTGGGTACCACACTTTGGGAAAGATGAGGACAAATTGGAGAAAGTCCAGAGGAGAGCAACAAAAATGATTAAAGGTCTAGAAAACATGACCTACAGGGAAAGACTGAAAAAACTGGATTTATTTAGTCTGGAGAAAAGAAGACTTGGGGGGGGGGGGTCATGATAAGTCTTCAAGTACATAAAAGGTTGCTATAAAGGGGAGGGAGATCAATTATTGTTCTTATCCAGTGAGGACAGGACAAGAAGCAATGGACTTAAATTGCAGCAAGGGAGATTTAGGTTAGACATTAGGAAAAAACTTCCAAACTGTCAGGGTAAAGCACTGTAACAAATTACTTAGGAAGGCTGTGGAATCTCCGCCATTGGAGGTTTTTAAGAACAGCTTAGAAAAACAGCTGTCAGGGATGGTCTAGAAAAATACTTAGTCCTGCCTCAGTGCAGGGGACTGGACTAGATGACCTACCAAGGCCCCTTCCAGTCCCACATTTCTATGATTCTATGAAAAACCTGCTTTGTTTCTGGTCATTGCCACAGTTAGATATTCTTCCATTTGTCCTTCTCCATTGGTGTTTGTCCTTGTTCAGAATGCAATAGCTACATTAAGAAGTTACACTAATTGGATGATTGCTGTGAGGCTCCCACCAACACAGTATTTGGAAATGTAACAGACTTTTTTGTTCCAAAGAATATTTGTTAAACACAGAGAGTGGAATAATACACTCTGTAGACACAAAGACAGTGTGGAACATTAAAGTGAACTTTGCTTGCAAACAGGGTGACCTGAGGAATTGGTATATTGTCTCTAATATCTTAAATTCAGTGGTTTTAATTCCCAGTTCTGCACTGTGTTTGACAGACCATTCATTTGAAGGGCTTCTGGGATATGCAGGTGACTCAAGTTCAGATAGTTATTTTAAGGATATGTCGCTTGTGTTTATTTTTTAATGCTAAAGAGAACACACAGAGAGGAGCCAAGAAGGACCTTTTGCACACAAAGAAAACTGTGCTTTCCAGAAGGAGAATATTTTGACATTTAACTGAGTTTATTTTGGGATACATTTCCTTTAAACTGTAACATTGGTAACAGAGGTGTCTCAGTTAACACTACTTTTAACTTTCACTGAAGCAGAGTCTCCTCTTGACAGGTGGAGAACTATTATTATAACGCTGATTGTTATTTATTATTCTTGCTGTTATTATTAATAGCATTTTTCTCCTAGGTAGCATCTTTGATCTGAAAGTGCATATTTTTAACAGCGAGGATAATTAATCATTGAAACAATTTACCAAGGGTTATGGTAGATCATCTCTGCCAATTTTTTTAAGTCAAGGATGGCTGTTTTCCTAAAACGTGTGCTCTAGTTCAAACAGGAATTAAGGCAGGGAAGTTATGTGGCCTATGTTATGCAGGAGGCCAGACTAGATGATCACAGAGGTCCCGTCTATGAATCTCAGACGGTGACAGAGTCAGAAATTAAACGTAGGAGTCCTGCCCTCTGGTCCCTTGAGCCTAACCATTAGAAACATTGCCTCCATACTAGAAGCTACTGTACCATATTCATTACTTCACCTGAGTGGAAATCAGATTAGACTAGTCAAGGACTAAACAAAATGTCTTGACCTACCTCAGATGCCCCTTTGTTGAAAAAAGCTCACTGTGTGTTTTTGTTGCAGTTTTCTTTGTAAGTTTTCTCTAATTTTGCAAAAGTTCCCCAATAAAAATGCAAGGCAATGCGCTATCCTGCAAGTGTTCTGCACGAGTAGACTCTGCACCTCCACTAAACATCATTATCTTCAATGGGCACAGGCATCTGCCTCTATGGAACAACTAAAGGATGGACATCTAAGTGATATGATCTTTTGACAATATCGCTAATAAGATTACCATATTTAGACCCAGTCCTGCAACTGACTTCACCAGGACCCTGCATGGGTGCAGCAGCCCACCTGCTCACAAGAAGTTGCAGAACAGGAGTCTTAAGCTGTACTCTTAAAATGCTGCAGTCGCTAATTATAAACATAAATAAATAAAGCAAAGATGAACACAGAGAATAAATGAGTAAATTCTAGGAAATGTTAGTTTGTTTTTCCATTTGTTTTTCTTTAACAGCCTTTTACCATATGTTCTCTAAGTTATGGTCTTTTTGCCACTCTGAAGGTAACAGCCATAATATTACCTGGTTGACCTTTTGTTGTGCAAAATAAAAGAAAATCTATAAAATAAACTGCAACAACAACAAAAGGTTTACAAAGTCAGAAATTTCACAACTGAACATCTAAAGGAGAATGGGGTCTCCTGTATAAGCATTAGGGTGCGATTTTCAGAGATTCTGAGCACTCCCAGATGTTGATGGGAGTTTTAAGTGCTAGGTGCCTCTGAAAATCAGATCCTAAGGACTTCAATAGCCAGAGGCCTTTAGGATAGTTTGAGGGGATTAGAGAGAGTTGGAAGAGCTGGGCAGGAGGCAGTTCCCAAAGGCATTGTCAGTGAATCAGAATGAATTGAGAAGCACTTGGGGAATGTACATCTCTGGCTGCCTCTGTAACATTTCTCTCCACTCCCACTTCTGCTTCATAAACACAGCTTGTGCTAGCCAACATGCAGCTGCATGCAGTTCATCTTCTGCTAGCCAGCACAATCATACCTCCTAACCTCATGCCAGGTGGAGCTGAGGCTCCCCTACTCCTCCCATTCCCCTGTCAGCCAGACCGTCTGCCTGTCCACCACTTTCCTCACTCCACGCACTTCTCCAGCCACTGCTAGGCTCCCACTCCCTTCCCTCCCCAGCTGCTCCAACTTCTGCCTTGCCACTTCTCCCAATACTCAGGTTCCCCAGTGCTTACCTCTCGGCTTTACTGTTACTTCTATCCCTCTCCTCCCCCTCCCCCCACCCCCCCATCCACCCGATAGTTCTGATATTAATCCAATTCTTCCATCTGCTGCTCAGACTCATCTGCCTACTACCCACCTCACAGCCTCCAAGGGACGCCTCCAGCAGCCAAACATTCCTCCACAACCTGGCACTGAAAATACAGGGGTGAAGGGAAGCACATCCACAACTCCCAGTTAGCAGTAAACACTTTGCTTTATCATCTTTGGAGTACTGTGTGCAGTTCTGGTCTCCCATGTTTAAAAAAGATGAACTTAAACTGGAACGGGTGCAGAGAAGGGCCACTAGGATGATCAGAGGAATGGAAAACCTGTCGTATGAAAGGAGACTAGAGGAGCTTGGGTTGTTTAGTCTGACAAAGCGAAGGCTGAGGGGGGATATGATTGCTATCTTTAAATATATTAGAGGGATTAATACAAGGGAGGGAGAGGAATTATTCCAGCTTAGTACTAATGTGGATACGAGAACGAATGGATATAAACTGGCCGTGGGGAAGTTCAGGCTTGAAATTAGACGAAGGTTTCTGACCGTCAGAGGGGTGAAATATTGGAACGGCCTTCCGAGGGAAACGGTGGGGGCGACGGACCTGTCTGGTTTTAAGATTAAGTTAGATAAGTTTATGGAGGGAATGGTTTAATGGTAAAACATAGTGGTCAAGGAAAATGGCTAACAGGGGTCAGGCTGGAGACTCTTGCCTATATGCTCGGGGTCTTACTGATCGCCATATTTGGGGTCGGGAAGGAATTTTCCTCCAGGGCAGATTGGCTGAGCCTCTGGAGGTTTTTCGCCTTCCTCTGCAGCATGGGGCAGGGATCACTAGCAGGAGGGTCTCTGCCGTTTGAAGTCACTAAAAACAGGATTGGGGACTTCAACAGCAGAGTCCAGGGAAGAGGTAGGGATGGTTTTATGGCCTGCAGCATGCAGGGGGTCAGACCAGATGATCATAATGGTCCCTTCTGACCTTAAAGTCTATGAGTCTATGAGTAATCTTTGTTTTCTGGTGAATGCCATGCTGGCGGAAGTGTCTGTGTGGTTTGAGCCAGTCCCTACGTAAGCTTCACCATGTAGCTCTTCCAGTGCACTTCAGTAACGACCTGCTGTTCCACCCCTGGGTTTTTTCTATGCAGAGAATGATGATCTGCCAAATCGCATGCTGATTTTTTTTCACATAGACAAACATCCAGTAGGGAATAACATGAGTTCATGAATCTCTCTTACTAGAAAGATAGAAAGCCTGGTTCCCAGAGGTGACAGCCTAGTGCATTATCCACTCCACTACCTAGTCCTCTAATAACAGGTTATTTCTCTAAAGAACAACTTCCTTCATATTCACAAGGTTTTCATTTAGCTTCCCTTAATATCCTTATGAATATTTTAAATTGGCCTATACCAGCAGTACTTCTTTCACACATTATTTTCCTGGGGACCTGGTTCACAATTTACGTACCATTTATCTGAAAATATTTTACTCAGAATGACTATATGCATCTGTAATTCACCTAAGTATTGTTCATTCTCATATACCAGTGCATTGGGCTACCTTTCCACTGCGTCTGAGTATCGTGGGAATCAATGTGCAGCTAAGTGAAAAAAGCTATATCTGTCCTGCACCGAGTTGTGCAGATTTTCTCACTGCCTCTGTCATGTTGTTTTATCTTTTAAATGTACTCACCTGGCACCATTTGCATTTCACATTAGAAAAAAAATATGCACTAGCTAGCCTAGGAAATCTGTCATATTTCCCCTTCTCCCTCCTGTTGTTTGTTGAGCCCACTTGCTGTAGCTGAAAGCATATAATTGCACTTTAGGTGTGGAAAAAACATACCACTGACTCACTGGCTGTTATCCAAGTGATCTACAAAGAGCAGTACTTCAAAAATGGGCTGAAGATAAATTGGTTTCTGGCCAATTGTCAAGTCATTTCAATGCTTAACATAGCTTTCATGAAAACACTTGACAGTATAACTGCAGTCATTATTTCACTGGGTACTTGATTAATCCTTTCACTAGTAGTGTGGATGGCATAACTATCTCTGTTTTCACTGTAATTCAGAATTAATTATCCAGACCAGTGTGTTAGTTTGTTGGTGTTTTGATATTATTTGTTTTGAGACAGCATTGAGTTATTAATTCAACACCTTTTTTCTTTTTCTAATTTTAAGTAAATTTTAATTTTCATGAAAGGTGTTAGGATTAAAAGACCTAGAGACTGAAGTCCTCTGTGTAGTTACACTACAGATACAGCATCTGCAGAAGTAGTGCAAGATTCCTCACCCTGTCCTATCAATGCACTTCAGTCCTGTTCTGGAAGGCTGGGGAAGAAGTGATGTCTCAGTATGTGCAAGACAATGGGCAGTCAGCTAGTGAGTGACAGCATGGTTGTATAGCTAGAAGGCACTGCTGCCAGGCTCTTGTTCTCTAATAGGGGCTCTGATGGGCTCAGTCAGCAAAACCAATTGTGCTTTGTGTGGCCTTGGGCCTAGAGACTTATGAAAAATGAGAACAGGGGTTGCTGAAGGAAGGGGAGGTTGGGTGGAAGAGGGAGCATGGTGTCTTTCTGGGTACCTTGCCTTACTATGGAGAGCCAATTTCCAGGAGAGCTGGGTATGGAAACTAGACCTCCTTGTTTATTTGGAGGAAGCTCCAGAACCCACACTATGGATACAGTGATGGGGGAGCAATCTGGAAGTTAGGGCATGTATCAGTGGCTGCCAGAGCTTGAGCTAGGAAGGAGAGGTCTCTAGAATGGCAAAGAGATGACCATGCACTTGGGTCTCCCTACTCTCTAACAGAGACAGGTGATGGGAGCCACAACGGTGGCTGACGGAGTGGAGATAAAGTGGCAGCAGATCTGTGTTGTCCTTCTACCCCAACATTCACTAGAATCTGTATTGGGTTTCTGCAGTTGTCCCAGGATTGTTTGTGTGTGCTAGAGAGAAGAAACTGTCTCTCTCTAATCCAGTCTTTTTTACATTTTGGTATATTTTGGAAACATTACTTGTGTTCCCTGTAAGAATTCCATGTGTACTTTGATTAAAAGGAAGTGAGATGCTGAATTTTACACAAAAGAAACAAAACAGTTAACTCCCTGAAATTCTTGGCTTAACTGAATGCAGCAGCTATCTCTCTGGTGCTGCTTTTTTCAATTCCGCTTTAAAAGGGGAAGGGGGAATGAGTTTAAAAATATTAACATTTGTCCTGTGATGACTTTCTGCAAGCTGCTGAGCAGGATATTTTTCAAGTACTGAAAATTTCAGCAGGATTGCCTTCCATTCTAATCAGGTGAAAATTGGCTACAGTCATTTAAATGCGTTGTGCAAAGGCAAACTCTTTAAAATCTGGAGCATAACTTATTGAACAGCAAGCAAAAGAGCATCTGAGATTTTTTTTAACTTACTGCCAGAAATGAAGCATGTGAACATCTACATCAAAAAAACAGGTAAGTGCATCAATTCTGATATTTTGATGCTAACATGCTATAAATTAAACCATATTTAGAACCTCAGCTTTCCCCAATGAAGTCAATGATAAAACTTAATGGACAAAACTCAGGAACAGGCCCTAATCTCTCTGATTTGCTGTGTGGTTGCAGTTGCACAGAATAATTTTTCATAGATAATTTCACTGCATATTTTACACTCCAATCCTGCAACTCCCTCGCTGCACCCAGTAGAGCCCCGGTGAAATCAATTCAGTTCCAAATCCAGGCATTGCTCATGAAAAACTTTAACTATTGGTCATAATTATATGATAATGCACTTGCTTCCGAGCAGCTAGGAAGGGTTTGTTCTCCTGGAAGAAGTTAATTCTTTGTTGGGAGAGGGATGAAAGGACACACTGAGACCAGTCTTTCCTAGTCTATTTTTAGTTAAAATATGCACATATAGCAGTTCATGTTGGCCAATCTTTTATCAAGGCAATATCAACAAAACAGTTGTAAAGATTACAGTTCACAGCCCCTTTTTCAGAATTCCAGCATGAGCAGCTTTGTTTGAACATCTTTGCTTAGATAGCCTGTTTCTGTGTCAAAACTGTCTCAAGATACCTCTTTGTATGGGTATGTTTTAATCTCTGCCCAGAACTCATTAAAACTCCACCCACTTGGGTGATTGCTACAAAAACACCTTGGATTTGAAGTTGCTGTGTTTGAGGGTACAAAATTGGGGCCAAATTGAGACCATTTGGAAAATCAGGGCCACAATATGTAGTCAACAGCAACAACATAATTTCACATCAAACAGAAATATTCTGTACTGAGTGTACGAAATTGTTTCTGGTTAGTCCTTTAGTGCACTCTTAATTCGAAGTCCTCACATTTTCTTACAGCTAGTTGTTATTTTGATTATGGTGAATCAAGTAAAAAAGATCAAATCACATAGATTACTTCTTCCTTTTTCTGGTCTTGATAATAGGCTTTTATTTTGTTTTTTGTATGGGAGAATTAAAGTGTTCAGCATCTAATTAATAAGTCGAACTATTACTGAATGCAAGAGCAGATTTTAAAATGTTGAATACTACACTTTTTAGCAATGGTACATAAAGAGAAGTAAATAAACTTAGCCAAGTAGTTCTGGCCACCAAGCTGAGAAAAATAACCTATTATGAAGAAGTGGGTTTGAACTGAAAGCCTGGATATGAATGTAATCAAAACTTTGGGAAACACTGGATCCAGATCAAAATGTCTCAGACAATGACTATTTTTGTAATGGCCTACACCAAACCCCAGATTTGAACACACCCAGCTGTGAGGAGGTGTTCTCTCCACACCCCACCTGAAGGGGTAAGGTAGCTTGGAAGAGGCTAATTAACCTGGTAGGCTGCACCTGTGGGAGAATTAGGCTGCATAGACAAGCCCTAGTGGAAGATGAAGCTCAGCTAAGCAGGTGTAAGCTTATACAAAGCTAGGACGCTGACAACAGAAGGGGCTACAGGAGAAGTAGGCTTTAGTCACTTCCTGGGAGTTGAGAGCTTGAGTTTGAGCCCCTGGGTGGGCCAGAACATCAAAAAAGAGACGTGAAGTAGGAAGAAGCACAGGGAAACAGCAATGGGGTCTGGGAGCGAGCAGCCCAAGGTTACTGGATAGAGGATCCCTGGGCTAGATTCTGGAGTAGTGTGCAGGCCCAGATTCCCCTACCTGCCACTGGGAAGGTGGCATAGTCTTAGATTAGAGGAAGGCCTGGAGAGTTGGACAGTTGGTTTGTCCCCACCCTGCCACAGAAGGAGAAAACAACAGTGACCTGGCCAGAGGGCAAAGCCATGAAGAAGGAGCAGCCAAGCCCATGAACAGAGCCGGCTCCAGGCACCAGCGAAGGAAGCAGGTACTTGGGGCAGCCAATGGAAAGGGGCGGCATGTCCAAGTCTTGACGGCAATTCGGCAGCTGGTCTCTCAATCAGGGCCATCCTTAGGCATACGCAACATAGGCAGCTGCGTAGGGCACCATGAAATTCGGGGCACCAAATTGCCCCAAATTTCATGGTGCCCTAAGCAGCTGTGTGCTGCATACACGGCAGCACCAGCCCCGGCGACCAGCCCTATCCCTCGGCCGGCCCCACCATGGTCTGCGCCCATGGAAAGGGGCAGGGCCGTCCCTGGTGGGGGGTGAGGCTCCGGACAATTCCCTCTGCTCCACCTCTTACCCTTCCCCCTGCTCCGCCCCTCTTCTCCCAGCGACCCCACACTCACCGGCAGCGGCGGGAAGCGGAGCAATCTGGCCCCAGCCCGCTCCACTTCGCTTCCTGCCACCAGTGTGTGAGGGGAGGTTGGGGAAAGGACGCCCCCCGCACTCACTGGCGGCGGGAAGCAGAGCACCGCAGCAGGAGCTGGCAGAGTAGAGTGGGCTGGGGCCGGGCTGCTCTGTTTCCCGCTGGTGAGTGCGGGGGGGGGAATATCCCTTCCCCCAAGCCTCCTCCCCCGAGTGACACGGCTGGGACTGGGGTGAGGGAAGCGGAGCAGACTGTTCCCGGCCCCCTGCTAATCCCCTGGGCCACTCTGGGCCTGTGGGGCCCCCAAAAGTGCCCCCCCCACAGCTCCTGCCTCCCAGACCCTGGGGGGGCTGGGTAGGACACCCAAATGGCTAGGGATGGCCCTGCCCTCAGTCTCTCTCTTCCTCTTTGAGCTGCCGCCAAAGTGCTACCGAAGAGGAAAAGAGAGCGAAGGACCCACTGCCGAATTGCCGCCAAAGAATGGAGCGGCACAATTGAGCTGCCACCGAAACGCCGTTGATGGGCTATATATTTTTTTTTTTTTTTTTTTTTTTTTTTTTTTGGTTCTCCGCTTCCGGCGGCAAAAAAGCTGGAGGCAGCCCTGCCCATGAAGAGGGAGCATGCTGAGTCCTGCGGGGGGAGGCTGCTAAGAGAGCAAAGGAAGAAAAGGGGCATTGGACCATTGGACCTGAATGGAGCTAATCCCCAGAATAGCCAGGAGGAGCTGCCAAAAGGTGAGTGTCACCCCTGGCACCCTTCTGAGGGATAGTTTGGGCCCATCTGTCCTATTACTCAATCCTGAAGAGTCAAAAGATACTATGGATTTTTTAGCATATAGGAGAAGAAATTCAAATCTCTGAATAGTGTGGGATGAGATTTTAAAATAAGTAGTAATCACATCTTTCCAGTATCCCATTTTATCTACTTTGCATGCCTTTCTTTCAGTGAAAATAAAATATTCAATATCCTATGATCAAACAGTTGCTCCAAATGAGCTGTGTTTGAATAATGAATCTATTGAATTCAGTCTAGGAGTCATTGTCTGTGACTCCCGAAAGTAAATTCTCAAAAAAAAAATTATCTTTTTAATAGTACAAGAACAATTTTATTCTAAAATTCCCTGAGAAGGACTCTACCTCCTCTTAATCCTTCCCTAATAATAAAAACAAGGAAAGCTGAACTGTAAGTGATAGCGATGTGAATTAAGAGCAACGTCCATATTTGTTTTTGCTGTGATACGTATTTCATGTAACTAGCTCACACACATACACATGTATTTTGCATCTAATGCATATTTGGAGGTAATATCTATGTGATAAATTACAGAGCTATGTGGCATATTCACTTATCATGCACCTCTGACTTCTTTGCCTGCCCAACAAATCCATCTCCCTGGGCATTATTCTAAAATCCCAACTCTGTCATCCGTTTCAAACAGCCACCGTTTCAAAAAAATCCAGACGACAAGAGAAATATTTCCGCTCCCCCGTTGTGGAACTTCCCCTAACCTTGCACCTGCCTGTGACTCAGGCTGGGCATTATTTAGTCCTGGGCTAGTGATAGCTTTATTAGGCATAAAACTGTCATGACTCTAAAGTGCAAAATCTCCGGATACTTCCGGCCTAGACACATTAAATATAAGCTTTCCCAATCTCAAACTAGCTCCTGTTCCGTCTGTGGATCCTGCTCACAGGAGAGACATCTCCAACCTGGCTACCTGCTCATGGTGAGAAATCGCTCCCCACTGCCTCACAGCTCCTGCTCAGAGGAGAGCACCCCCTACATGGCCCCTTCTTTCTGAGGTGCACTCTGTCAGAATGTCCACAGATGCTATCCCACATGCAAGCACCCTCCTGAAGGGTGGAGACTCCTCCCCTCTGCCCTACATGTTATTTTTTTTTAAGTTACATTGTCAGCTTGAAAAAGGAAAAAAAGGGATCTGAGGCAGGGATAGAGCCTACCCCGCTCTCCTCACTCCGGCACTTCATCACCATAGGATTTGCTAGAAATTTTGCTTCTCCAGCAAGCCCTCTGCCAGATTTGCAAGTTGCTGCAACACAGTTACTATGGTAATTATATGATAGCAGCTCCCCCTGCTGCTAGCACAGAACAATACTAGTTTCGGATAATCCAGTTGTTTCAATGAGTTTACTCAGGATTTATAGTAACTGACATCAGAGTTTGTCCCATTGTGTGTCTTTTGAAACAGTGAAGTTTATGAATGAAGTGAACATGAAATGAGAAATTCCTGTCTTGAGACTGCCGATATTGCTGCACTTTGCTATAAATAATGAACTCTCATATCTCAGTGTTTAGCTGACTAAAAACTAAAACAATTTGCTTGCTTTTATGCAAATAGCTGTTTATTTCCTCCCCATTCCCTCTTGCACATTTCACAAACTAAACCTAAAAATCCCTAAGAGCTTTAAGATTTTTAAAAGTTTTCAGTGAAACCCACTGGCAACTAACATAGCGGCTGAGATCCTGCAACTAGACTCCATGCTGTAATCAAGGAAGTGGTTTGGGAAATAAGGAAACAATGTTTCATAAGGAAAAATTCTCTTCCCATTTAGTGACTCATCTCTAGTGACCAGTTTTTTCAGATAATCACAGAGAAAAGAGCACTTAAGTGCCTGAGCTGCCAGAACCACCAATAGCACACAGATGTCGAGCAGGGAAGTAGCAATATCAGTAGCGATATTCCACATTGTGATTTTAAAATGTATGGAATAGGTGCCCAGAGCACAGATGGGCACCTATAGAATGGGGGGGGAGGGTTGTGTATGGAATTTGATAAATAAATAAATATGAAACATATTTAATATGAATCTAAAAAAACCACTTGAAACTTGCCTGTTTTAAAGTGCATAGTGCTTAGACAAACAGGCTGTGAGGATATGTGTATTGTACCATTAAATGCATATAGAAAGCCAGGCCAAAAGAGGGCTGGAGAAGATTCCAGACAGAAGCTCTAGAGTGAAGCAGAGAAACAGAATAAAAACACAAAAATTTCTTTGCAAGATCAGGGGTTACTCAAGCCCAATATCCTGCCTCCCCCAGTAGCCAGTACTGGATGCTTCTGAAGAAAGTGCAAGAACTCCAAAAAGGGCATAATCTGCCCAAAGGGGAAATTCTTCCTAAAACCCTCAGTAAAAAGTTGACTGATGTCCTAAAGCATGAGGGTTCATATTCCCTCCAAACTTATGGGCTGGTTATTTATTTTAACCTTAAATATACACAATGGTAAGTAGATGACGCTGTGACTATCCTTTCTCACGTAAACATTTGGCTTGTTCTTTCAGCTCTATTGCTGCCTGTGTTTGCTAATAAAGTCAATCTCTGGGCCGCCCTGCCTCCGTGCCCTTAATTCTCTTCTACACACCTCATGTCCTTTTTGGTAAAGCTGGCAAAAAGGCTGCCAGTGGATTTACTAGCTGGCATTCTCATTGGGTGACTTAGATAGCTGCAGAGATAAGACAATTCATCTCACAACAGACTTTTAGACTAGTAGTCAGACCATTGTTTACATGTATTGAGAACCCACTAGATCAACTTTAGGAGAGCAAACATGGACAAGGGGGTCACAAGGGAGCAGAACCATCATAAAGTCTTCTCTCTTTCTGTCTCTCTCTACTTTTCAACAGAATTAAATACCAATAAATTCCTCATTTCTGAGTCATTTGTAGTCCATCTCTAGTAACAAAAAGTGTCTTAAACACAAGTGTCAGATAATGATTAGCTGAGTATCAGAGATATGAACAAATCAGAAGCCTGAATTTTAAATACCTTCCTCCTTCCAAACGTGCAAGCTACTCAGTCTGAATCTACACATGGATCCACATGTAATGTCTGGCCATTCTCTCTACAATGGACTAAACCAAAACCTGGGTCTGAATACCTTTGAACTGGATTGATATCCAGAGCTGGATCCAAATTTGGTGACTCAGTGAGTACATGGGAGTCAAACAGCTCTTACAGACTGAGGAAGAAAGAACACTCACATTTTAAAGATGAAAACAGGAGTCATTCTGACCAGCGTAAAACCCATTCTGCAGTGAAATACTTGAAAACATGGTGACTCTAATCCTATGATTTCTCATACTAATGAGAAATTGCTAAAAATTAATCTGCCAAGTAGCTATCAGAAAAATGTGCAGAATATTAGCTGCATAAATATGAAAATTCCATTTATCCTGCTTTTCCCTGTCCTGCAGCTACCTTTTCTTACAGTCAATGACAAACAAGGAATAAGAAAGTTAAACTTCACAGTCTACGCAAAACCTATTTTGCTTCCTACCCATTTATTAGGTTGGCATTTTCACTCATAGGAAAACACTGCAGCAAGCCGTGCATTTATTTCCAAGTGTTCAAACATATGAGCGAAACCTGCTATGATTATGTTAAATAGCTGTGTGTGCAAAGTGTTATGCAGTAGATCTCCATATTGTTTCTTTTCCCAGCTTTTGCGTCTTACCTAATGTGGTAACGTTTTTGTTTTGTTTTGTTTTTTTAAATAAGTCAAAAATAAAAATGTTCTCATGTGGAAGCGAATTGCACCACAAGTTGGGTCAGCACCAGCAGGGTTAGGACACTTAGATTTATAGCACAGACTTTTGCCACTGGAGCTAATGGAGTGACTGATGGTGGTGGGCTGTTACACTTTACATAGATCAAGCACTAGAAGTGGGGGGAGGCACCTTTTACCAGTGGGTTTTACAGCTATTTGCTGACAGCAGAAGACTCCTGGAATCAGTTCCAGGTTCTAGAGAGGAGTGTGCTCTACTGGTTTATAGACCCTCTGTCCTGTCCCCACCACAAGCCTGTCTTTGTCTCCCCCATCCCCTCCACCCGCTCTATCTTCGCACCCTAGCTACTGTCCCTGACCCCCTGTCTTCCTATCTACCTCCTCATCCCATTGATAGCAAGGGAGAGGCAGTCAGCAGGCTCTGAATTCTTGTCCCTGGTTCTACAGTACCCCACGATCACCAGGAGCGGGACTTGTAGGAGAAATCCTGCTCTGCCCCTGCAGCCCCGGCTGGAGCATGCTCAATGCAGACAGAATCTTTAAAGAATTTAGCTGACATATTCCAACAAGTCTCTACTGAGCATGAACAAACTGAGATTTTTTCAAAGGCTAATAACTGCCCCCTGGGAACTCATGCCAAATTTTCAGACCCTATTCCAAAGCCAAGAGGAACTAGTGCTTCTGAACTAAACAGTTATAAGAATTCTTTTTAACGTGGGGAAAACAACATATTTTCTCCTAATCTTATTCTTAGAAACACCTGAATTGTTTTCGCTGAAACTTTCCAAAGACCGTTAGCCTGAGGCAGACACTCAGTATGGAAAATTTCACTCCAAATTGTTAATATTTGGCAATGTTATAAGCAAATGAAAAGATAGTGGATAGTATCAAGCAGCCTGTATTATAGGCCTCACCACCAGCTCCACCTGTCATTAGGATCACAGTTATTTTGCTTGGTTTAAAAAAAATGGATAGTGCACTCTACCTTCCCTTGCAGCTCTGACCAGTTCAACTGGCTGATACAGAGAGTAAAAAGATAGCATCCCATTTTTTCTCTGCACCATTGAAATGCTTGGGGTGGGCAGTTCTGAATTCAGGACTGAAACTGTCTCTCAACATTGTAGGGAGAGCATAAGGCATGTGGGTGGTAAGGCTTCTTGATCTGAACACCCACACGAACTGGCCCTATATATAGTTCTGTCAATGAGCTTTGAAATGAAATACTATGGTTGTCTTTAAGACTATGCTATAAAAAGAACACTAAGGTAGGTAAGATTATTCCTGCAAGACGTGGACTCATAGCAGAGCCTGGAATTAGATTAAACAAACTGACAAGTTGCATATATTTCTTAAACTCTTGACATTTATTTAACAACATTTGTGCTCTAGTTGGATTAAATCATGGAAAGAAATGTCTTGTCAGAAAAGTGCACTGTGATGAACATTGAATAACTGCCTTTCTAAGTAACTTCTGTTACTCTAAGATGATGGAAGTAGTTGCTTAGTTTCCATTATACAATTATTGGACTTCTAATTCTTTTATGGGCCATAATCTGACTTCAGGCCTTTTCCCATCCATAGCTATAGCTGTAATTGAGTTTACTAAGGAAGTGAATTATGCAGTTGTCAGTAAGAAAACTGACAGCCTAATTTTTCTAGTTCTCAAAAGCTAATCATGCAAACAGCCATAATATCTGGCATAATATATTAGGAAACCTAGTTATTTGTCTATCCATTCAGCAGTTTGTCTTCACTGTCTGTCCATCTCTACATTAATTTACAAGTTTAATATTCCTTCCTGAGGGTCAGGGAGATTCAGTAAAGGGAGACGGGTAAGTGTCAGCAACAGAAAGTGGTTTAGTTACCTGCACTAACTTGCAAATTTTCAAAAAGGCTAGATGGGCCAGAATGTTCCCATACAGCAGATTAGATAAATCCGCCCCAAAGTCAATGAGGTTTAGATCTGGTATTCGGCTCAGTTCCATTTCATAGAAATGGGTGCAAACAGGGAGGATTGGGCCCAGTGTTGGGTTGAGGAACTAGGCTGCAGAGGAGGTGGAGACCAGGGGTTCTCAACCTGTTGCAAAAAGTAAAATTGGCAAAAACCCTCCAGGAGTGTAAAAAGCATTCCAAAACATTCCAATTCAGTTCTCCCGAAGAGGAATTCTTCTGGAAATCTCTTCCCATGAAAAGTCTCACATTACAGACTTTTCATCCCAATTTGGGATTAATTATTTTTCAAAAACATAACATGTTTGGTTGGAAGTGACTTCCATTTTCTGGCCAGCTCTAGGCAGACAGGGGTCAGGGTGCCCATGTGTGCTACCCTCTGCCTCCAGCGAAATACTTTCTGGAGCTTACCTGGGTGCGAGCTCCCTGACACCACCAGTCTAATAGCCACCCAAACAGTCTTCTCAGGGCTCTGCCTTGCAGGTTAACAATAGGTGCACCGCAGTCCCCATGCTCCCTTGGAGCGTTCCCCTGTAGTATCCAGCCCCTGTTACTGGCTACTCACAAAAATACCAGGTTTGCAGTCCCAAAGCGCTCAGTGTACACATTAGCTTGTTTGATTCAACTGCGGATCAGCTCCTATATAACCGTGGCTCTCAACCTTTCCAGACTACTTCTGTATCCCTTTCAAGAATCCGATTTGTCTTGTGTACCCACAAGTTTCACCTCACTTAAAAACTACTTAAAATATCAGACATAAACATACAAAAGTGTCACAGCAATTACTGAAAAATTGCTTACTTTCTCATTTTTACCATATAATTATAAAATAAATCAATTGGAATATAAATATTGTACTTAGATTTCAGAGTATAGTATATAGAGTAATATAAACAAGTCATTGTCTGGATGAAATTTTAGTGTGTACTGACTTTGCTAGTGCTTTTTTATGTAGCCTGTTGTAAAACTAGGCAAATATCTAGATGAGCTGCTGTACCCCCTGGAAGACCTCTGCGTACCCTCAGGTTGCAGAGAGAACCACTGCTGTATAACATCACAACACTGAGATATATTTATAGTGGAAACAAATTTATTATCAAAGATTAAGATATAAGTGATCGTAAGTAAGGATAATGATGAAAACAGAAATAGTTACATATTTTTTAAAAAAATCTAAAGGGTGCAAATGTGGGTCTGCATTTATCAATGGTTACCTAATCTATGTAATAAGAGATTTTTCTCCAAAGGTTTAGTCTTTTGCAGAGCTATCTAGTTTCAGACAAATCAGGATCCAAGCATTTTATGAGGCAGGGGTTTTCCTCAGTGAATGGATAACAAAATGTCTCCTTGCATTCTATTCATATTCTTCAAAGTTCATTTTATGCCCACAGAGACAAGACAACTCCCTGTGGTTTAGTATTTGGTGTTTTCTCACCCCTGTTGACTTCATATGTAAATTGGGCTCCAATTGTGTTGGCTTACAGTGTTTAATTTTAACAGTGAACTGCAATAGGCAGGTGAATATACATCCTAACTCCTGTCTGGAAGAAACCTGTTTTTCTCTTTGGTTGGTGACTTTAAAACATATTTTCAGTACATATACACAACTCCTTATTAAACATTAGTACATACATTATACAATGATTATGAGAATCAGTATGATATAAGATTTTATTTGAGACCTTACATAGATAAATACTATGAAAGCAGTGTACTAGTTGTGGTGAGTTTTCCAGGTCAGCTAAGAGTTGCTGTTATAGAACAATAAACCCTTTGCCAGTTGACACTGAGGGATTCTTAGGGTCACAGCGGGAAATGTTATGGATATAGGATGTTCATTTCTTATCTTAAGTGCTTATCTTTTTTCACCAGCAAAACATCTCTCTCTCTCTCTCCTCTCCTCTCCCTGGTTCAGTTTTAGCTGAATATTCTTCATCCAGGTGCTGATTACTCTCAGGCCCTGAGATAATTGTAAGATGGTGTTGTTAATGTGAGAGAGATTGCAACTGCATGCAATATCTTTGGGGACCATATTGTACTGCATTTATGTATCCCTGTGGGCCAGGGATTGTAGGCAATTCCAGAGAGGAGGATTACCACAGCTCTTACAGAAACCAAAAAACAGTGTGGAGGTGGGGAGGGGGGGTGATTAAGGCAAGTCACTGAGACTAAACAACTCCAGAGAAGTTCCATTCCTTGGGGTGGTTTGCATATACTGGTTCAGACTGGGTTTTCCAGAGACTAGAAAACAAAGAAAGGGCTTTAGATATAAAAAGATGAGCTTGAACTGACTCATGGTCTTCTTTCTGATCCAGCAAATGGACAGGATCCTTGGGACCCTCAACCCTTCCAGAAGTATTGGAAAGACTTTGGATTACTAGGGCCCCATAAGACTGATGGGTGATCTCTGATAAGTTTTTACCAAGAGTATAGGAACTCTTACTTTAAAAAAAAAATGTTTTTGCTGTAATGCTTTTACCTTAAGAATAAATGTGCTTGCTTAGAAAGATTTGCATTGTCTCTTGCAATTGCTGGCAATGCACTGTTCATAGCTCTCAGAGAGAAAGCAAAGCATAGGCATTGCCCTTTAGGCAGACTAGCTTGCTGAGGATATCACAGTCGATAGCAGGGTAGCCTTAAAATCCTGGTCACCAGTGAGTGGGACAGGTGTCCATGACCAGTGACAGGTGATGGCTGGAGACCTGAGACCTGTGTGGGCACCCTGAAACTATGACAATTAGCATTTGGATGCTGTCTGTGTGTTGCTCATACTTGAGCCAAATACTGATGCATGATCTCCCGCAATGGCCTCATGCAAATGTTGAATAGAGCAGGGGAAAGAAGTGAGCCTCATGGGATTTCAGAGGTGGAAACCCTAGAAGAGGTAGTGTAGTTGCCCATTACAACGCTCTGAGTTCAGCCAAAGAGAAAAGATGGGAGCCATCTCAGTGTTCTCTTGTTCAACCCTGTGAAGTCTCTGAGGCAAGACAGATGTATGTGGTGGTGGGAGGTATCAAATACCATGGAAGGCTCTATCAGAATGAATTTAGATGTATGTCTTTTATCCATGGATAAGAAAAGGTCACAATCTCCAATTAAAAACTGACCTTGACTGCTGCCACATCTTCAAAGTCTAGGCTCCAATTACACAGAAGACAGTGTTAAAAGAATCCACCTTATGATATGCTTGCATGTCAATAATATTAATTATATTTCCACACCCACAGTGACAAGGAGAAGATATGATGTCTTTTCTTTTATATGAAATCCTAAAACTTTCATTTTGTTACAGATAAATCATTCTAAAGGAATTCTCTATCGATGACCACACTTTAGAGTTTCTGGTGCCCTAAGTAAGAGTGAATTAAAGTTCTATCAAAAAAGTATAGGAAAATCAAACCAAGATGGCCTGCGCATCATCCACAAAACTGTTAGTTCTGATTCCAGAATCTTTTTCTGTTGATCATTACATACAAAGCAAAAAGAACATAATTTGATGTTCAGATACTGTCTTGAGTTTGCTGGGCTTACAGAGGGGGGAAAAAATCGTGTTCAAACTACAACTCTAAGGAAATTTGATATGAAATCATTGACATTCCATATTTGTCATTCATCAATGTTTTACTGACCAAACTCCATATTAAGTGCTTATAGCTGCTTGAATAGCCAGTTGCATGCAATAAAAATACAGGGTATTCTGCCAATAGAATTGTTACTTTTGACATAGTTTTGCCACATAGTTCTATGGTTCAAATTCTGCTCTTGGTTACACAGTTGAAACCACATTTAATTTGAACCACTGTTGCAAATACCCATACTAGAGTTCTAACTAGGATAAGAAATTGTTATACTAAGGAGACCCACAATGATTAACATATAGTCATTCTCTAATTTAAAACAATTTATGTAGTGAATACTGAAAAAATATTTTTAAGTGGTGCCCTTCATTTAAAAATGTACACTAGTGAAAAGGGCACTGTATCTAATTATTAATTAATTCCAATCACATGTAAGCAAATTGGGAATGTTCATTTTCAAGAGGGATTATGCTTTGTATTTTCTAGCAGTAATCTGGATTTGACATTTGTAATATTGTCTTGCTCATGAGAGTTATTCAGGAGCTTGTAGGTGATCAACATAAGAAGCCAGTTCCTATTCTGGTACAGTCATTACAGCTTTCTACTTCTGTAGATCTTGGTTATTCAGATGAACTGTTTGTGTAACAGGCAGGGCCGGATTAACTTTTTGTGGGCCCGGTGCCAAACATATTGGTGGGCCCCCATGTGGTTGTGATGAACCCCTTCCAGATATGGTCCTAGAGTGACAGCACCATTGATGCCATAGTAAATGTGGTATTGCCGGGATGGGGATGAAAACATTTATTCAAAAACAAAATAAGCCAAACTGCGACCTCCACTCAGCCCATAGAGAACAAACTGGGCTAACATCAATGTACTCAGAACACTGAATTTGGTTTGTGTGGGAGGGGGGTTGTTAGTTTTGTCTTTTTTCTTTAAACACTCAGGGCCTGCTTAGGGCCCTGAACACAAGTGCTTAATTAGCACACTTATGAGCCATATTAAGCCCGGCTGCAGCAGTCAGTGGTGTCGCACCTGCATTTCCCCACCACCACCTCCTCCACCCAAATTTATGTTTCCTAAATACATTTTTTGAAAGCTGCATTTTCTGCTTTGGTACAATAATATTTACAAAACTTTGGGGCGGGGTGTGGGGAGGAAAATTGCTGGTTCCCATCTTTTGCAGGGAGAAAGGGCCACTGAAACACACACACTTTACCACAAAGGCTACCACAATCCAGCCTCAAATTCTTACCCCAATCTTCACACCTGGGCTCTCCTCCCATCCCTACTACTGTCCCCATCCCACACAATTAACCCCCTAACAAAGGCTCTCCTCAATCTCCCTGCTACTGCCCACTCCCTACACACTTTCACCCCAGGGCTGTCACCTCCCTTTCTTCTACTACCCCCCTTCTATACACACACACACTGAGCCAACCCCCATCTTCAACCCAGACTCTCCCCTCCCTCCCTCTGCCCCCTGCCACATCAACCCCCACCTTAACACCCTGCTTCTCCTACACCCCCCACACGGAGTCACCGCCAGCTCCCCATCGCACCCGGACTTGCCCCACAACTGCCCCTTTCCCCCAAAACTGGGCTGCGCCCCCTCCCCGGAGTGCAGGGAGGTAGTTTCTGGGCATTCCCACTGGCAGGGGGCGTGGCAGCCAGCACTGACAAGCCCCGCTGTCACTGCCCCCTCGTGCTCCCAGGCACCACAGACAATCCGTGTGTGGGGGTGCTGAGGAGGTGTGAGGGGAGTGCAGGGTCAGGGCAGGGGCTCAGGGGCCTGGGGGGTTGCAGGGGTTAGGGTGGGCAGGGGGCTGGGGGGTGCTCATGCAGGGGGCTGGAGGGAGTATGCCCCAATTCCAGCCCCTTCCCCAAGGCCTCACCCCGGCTTGTCTTCTCCTCCTCCCCGGAGTGGTGTGCTGCGGCTCGCTCCTCCTTGCCCCCCTCCTGCCTGCAAGCCTGATCCAACTGACCAGCGGGGGGGAGGGGAGGAACGTAGCATGCTGAGGAAAGAGGCGGGGGAGAGGCCTCATCCCCGCCTCTTCTTCTCCTCCTCCCCCCCGGACTCGGAGCAGCGTGCTGCAGCTCCCTCCTCCCCCCGGCAAGACATACGTAGCATGCTGGGGAAAGGGGCGGGGCAGGAGCCAGGCTGCTGGCAGAGGCTGCCAAGGAGCTGCAGCAGCCCGCAGCATCAAGCTCTGACCCCACAGGAGGGGGGGTGGAGGAGAGCGTGCCGGGGCCCCTTTTGACTGTGGACTCGGCGCCATGGCGCCACTGGCACCATTATAAATCTGGTATTGGTAACAGGGCACCATAGAAGGGAATGGATTGTCCATATTGCTGGGTTGGTTTAAAAATAGGCTGTCAATTATTTCTTCAGAAGTTGAAGTTTCTGGTTTTGAACTCCAGAGTAAACAATTTGTGCCCTGAGAAACCGAGATTGGTATAACTTCACATGGAAAAATTCAGTTTTGCAAAATGAGCATTCTGACAGAAATTCCCCAACCAGCTCTACTCCCACCCTTTGGGCATCAAGGCAATCTGCTGCCTTCAGACCCCGTAGGTTATGTGTACACTGCAACTGAAAGTAGCCTTCCAACCCAGGGAGACAGACTCATGTTGGGGAAGGCGGGGCTCGAGCAAGCACTAAAAATAGCAGTGTGACTGCTGCAGCACCAGGAGAGGCTTGGGCTGGCCACCCAAGCTCAGACTAACCTCACCCAGGGCAGGCTCCAGGGCTTTTGCCGCCCCAAGCGGCGCAAAAAAAAAAAAAAAAAAAAAAAAAAAAAAAAGCCGCGATCGCAATCTGCGGCGGCAATTCGGCGGGAGGTCCTTCGCTCCGAGTGGGAGTGAGGGACCGTCCACCGAATTGCTGCTGAATAGTTGGACCTGCCGCCCCTCTCCGGAGTGGCCGCCCCAAGCACCTGCTTGGCAAGCTGGTGCCTGGAGCCGGCCCTGACCTCACCCCTGGGTCCAAGCTCAGGTTACTAGCCCGAGCTTCCACCAGTGCAGATCCTGTCTTTCCAACAGGAATTTGGACAATTAAATATATTGGGATAAATTATTTTGAGGTTTGGAATTTCAGTGCAGTTTAGCAGGTAAGTGCAGTTACAGTTGGGATGAATTGGGTCCACTATGTTTAGTACTGATTTGAATGGCACGGGGAAATTTGAGGGTAGCCTTAGGTTGAATAAATTCATCTCTTCCTTCTGAGTCCCAGACAGGACTAAAACCAGATCTTCTTCTTCAGCTATCCCTCGATGCGAGGATGATGTCTGCCAAGGAGGTCCATTGGTGGGTTTTTAAGTGGCTGAGAAGCCCAATTCGTGCCCTGCAGATTTTCCCACTGAAGTGACAGGTGTAATCTTGGAGGAAACATAGTTTTTGGCTGGACTGTTGTCCCCCTTTCTTTCCTCCTTTGTCGCTTCTCTGTCTCATGAGCACGTCAGTTCTCCTCAAAGTGGGCTGTGGCTTGGTGTATGGTGTGGCTGCGCTGAGTCCTCCCAGTTTGTTGGGTTGATGCCTCCCTTTGTAAGGTGTGTTTTCAGTATGTCTTTGAAGCACTTCCGCTGCCCTCCACAGATATGTTTAAAGTGTAATAGAAAGGCTGTTCTACTATATTTCTGGCCAGATGGTTGCAGGAAATATTGGAAATCTTATGAAATTTCCAGTCCAGTTTGGCAGACTCCAGAGGTTCAGATAAGCATCTGAAGTTTGGTCTGTTTAACTCTGAACGCTGACACTGTAGAGATTCTTCTATCACTTATTTTCAGACAGGTTTTTGACCTAATGAGCCCTGAGGCTAAAACCCAATTTTAAAATATTCTAAGTCATTATATAAAAGAATTAATTGTTCTTAGTAACAAGCACATTATTGCTTTAAACTGACACCTGGGCCAACTGGATATTTTCAAAAAGGAGTGGTTAGCAGCTAATACACAGCACATACTCCATGCAGCACTTTGAAAAGGCACCCATTACAGGCACATTCTCATCACAATGCTCAGGCAGTTCTGCAAACAACTCCCATTAAGTATCAGGGGGTAGCCGTGTTAGTCTGTATCTACAAAAACAACAAGGAGTCTGGTGGCACCTTAAAGACTAACAGATTTATTTGGGCATAAGCTTTCGTGAGTAAAAACCTCACTTCTTCGGATGCAGCTTATGCCCAAATAAATCTGTTAGTCTTTAAACTCCCATTAACACACTCATAGGAGCTATGCATGCAGTTCATACTGTAATGAGAATTCTGCATAGTGGAATTCTGAATTGATGACCCAGTGTGACTTTGTTACTCTGTTACCAAGTTCCTCCGGGAAACTTAACCACCTAAGTATTACTATTGAAGCCCTTTAAGAAGTCTGAGCTAAGCCCCTTTTCTCCTTTGATTTGTGTGTTGCAGCATACAAAGGGTTAAACACTGAGGTCTGATCTACACTGAGGCCTGGTCTACACTAGAAAATTAGGTCTATTTAACTACATCAGTCAGGGATGTGAAAATCCACACCTCTGAGCGACATAGTTAAGCCTACCTAAGTCCCCATGAAGATAGCCCTAGAAAATTCTTCCAATCCACCTAGCTACCGACTCTCATTGAGGTGGCTTACCTACACAATGGAAGAACCCTTCCCATCAGCCTAGGTAATGTCTACACCAGGGATCAGCAACCTTTGGTGCATGATCCGTCAGGGAAATCCACTGGCAGGCCGGGATGGTTTGTTTACCGGCAGCGTCCGCAGGTTCGGCCGATCGCAGCTCCCACTGGCTGTGGTTTGCCGTCCCAGGCCAATGGGGGCTGCGGGAAGTGGCGCGGGCCGAGGGATGCCCTAGCATGCACAAGGAAAGCCGGGATTTGCACAAGGATTTATGTATGCTTTAGAGCAGTGGTGCTGAAAGCCGGTCCACCGCCGCAGGAAGCGGCGCGGGCCGAGGGATGTACTGGCTGCCTCTTCCCGCAGCCCCCATTGGCCTGGAGCGGCAAGCCGCGGCCAGTGGGAGCCGCGATCAGCCGAACCTGCGGACGCAGCAGGTAAACAAACCAGCCCGGCCCGCCAGCGGCTTTCCCTGAACAAGCGGCGGACCGGCTTTCAGAACCACTGCCCTAGCATGCACAATGAAAGCCAGGATTTGCACAAGAGCAACTTACCCCAATTTCAAGCAGGTATAATTTGCACTGGTGCAAATCAACACATGATGAGGGCCAACTATTTATGGGTATAATGGATCTGGACCAGAGGGCAAGCGTGGGTGCAAGGAACAGACACACGTGTAAGAAGATTTAGGTCCAGATCCTCAAAAGACTTTAGCTGTCTAACAGGAGTTAGGTACCTAAATAATTTTGAGGATCTAAGCTTTGGGCCATAGATATACAGCTGTTTCTCCTATCACTCAGGGTATGTCCACACTCGAAATGCTACAGCAGCACAGCTGCAGCACACTATTTGACTGGTTAGATTATGCCTACCCTATAGGATTGGTTTGTTTTTCTGCTGGATGTTTTATAAATACCCTAAGCCCCAAGGTTTTCTTATGCAGCATTATGCCTGGTGTGATAAATTACGAGGTAACCACCGATAATGAGAGTGCTGGCAGCAGGATCAAACCCCATAAACAGTCTTCCTGTAAATCCATATTAAAAATCAATATTTCAGATAACTTTGTCAAGGGTAGGAGAGTCAGTTTAAAAGCAAACAAAAGAGCAGCAGCATGAGTGACAGCTTTACTAAGACATTAGGTTTCACCTTAGGCCAAAAGCTAGTATAAGTGAAATAAAATTGCCAGTAATCTTCTTGGTCATTAATGCTTAATTATGCATTTCATTATGTGAAGTTTTTATTGTAAAGGAGTTCATTAGTAACAATTAGCCTGCCTCTCTATTCTAATTTATATGCACCTGTCCCTGATTACAGTGGAACTATATCAATACTAGAAAACCCTTAACCCTTTTATGTTCTGTGGATATATACCGGGGTGGGCAAACTTTTTGGGCCGAGGGCTACATCTGGGTATTGAAATTGTATGGCAGGCCATGAATGCTCATTAAATTGAGGGTTGGGGTGCGGGAGGGGGTGAGGGCTCCGGCTGGGGGTGCAGGCTCTGTGGCGGGTCCAGAAATTAGGAGTTCAGTGTGCAGGAAGGGGCTCCGAGCTAGGGCATGGGGGTTGGGGTGTAGGGAGTGAGGGCTCCGACTGGGGGTGCAGGATCGGGGGTGGGGCTCTGGATGAGGGTTTGGGGTGCAGGAGGGTGCTACATGGAGGAGCAGCCAGGCAGCGCTGTGTGCTGCCCCGTCCACAGACGCCGCCCCTGCATCTCCCATTGGCCATGGTTCCCGGCCAATAGGAGCTACAGGGTCAGCACATGGGATGGGGGCAGCATGCAGAGCCCCTTGGCTGCCTCTACATAGAATCATAGAATATCAGGGTTGGAAGGGACCTCAGGAGCTCATCTAGTCCAACCCCCTGCTCAAAGCAGGACCAATCCCCAGACAGGTTTTTGCCCCAGATCTCTAAATGGCCCCCTCAAGGATTGAAATCACAACCCTGGGTTTAGCAGGCCAATGCTCAAACCACTGAGCTATCCCTCCCACCCTGTAGGAACCGGAGGAGGACATGCCACTGCTTCCAGGAGCCATGTGGAGCGGGGCAAACCCCCAACTCCGCTCCCCAACCAGAGCGCCAAAGTGGGGCAAGCCTTGGACCCTGCTCCTCGGCGGGAGCTTGAGGGCTGGATTAAAATCTCTGAAGGGCCGGATGCGGCCTCCGGGCTGTAGTTTGCCCACCCCTGCTGTATACTATACCAGTTGTGCTGCGCTGACATACGATATACATCCTGCTACCTCTTGGTGCTTTTTTGCACCATCAGATCATTTGCTGAATACCAGCTTCAACTAGAATTGCTAAACAAACAATTCTCTTTGTTCCCAAACCAAGCTGAATTAATTTTGTGTTTGCTGTAACCACCGAGCATCACACCGAAGATAGAAGATATCTGAATCGATGTTTAGATCTTTCTAATCTATTTTAAATAAACTTAACATTCATGTTTCCCCTTTTTCTCTGAATATTATCTATCTTACTTCTAGAGTCTGTGTCATTTTTATGTATCATGGCAGGACACAGTATATGTACCGGTAATTGGACTTGTTAAAGGCAACCTGCAATGGCATTAGAATTTAATTCAGACTATGTTTGTGACTTGTGAGACCCTAGTTTTTAGGCTAGGAATGGTAATAAGATATCAACATTAGTGAACCTAGACTCAGAAGTGATATGTGAGAGGATAGTTATCAATGCACTACTAATATTATGTTTCAGGCTGAACATAACCCTTAAGTGAAATACATAATACAGTAGACATCTTCACCTCTTACAGTATTTTCACTTTGTCTTCTGTAACTAATGGTGTTTTCCCATATGCTTACCAAAAATTAGTTGTGTTTTCTAACATTTAAAGTTGATAGGAGTCGAAGTTTTAACCAGATCCTGCCAACCCTTATTCACATGATCAATCCCTTCAATAGAGCGTAAGTAAGGTTGAAGAGTGATGCCCTAGAATTACTGGGTTCTGGCACTGAAAATGGGAAATAGAGTGAAATATATTTCCTTATATTGATCTATCCAACCTTCTTATAGCACCTTCATTTGCTTCTGTAATGTCCAGAGGCAGATCATGCCTTTCCCCGAGATGTATTTATTAAAAACAAATTGTTCATCTGAATTTTCAAAAGGACTGCCACTTGATAGATATTGCAGCTCCGCAAGCTAAGAAAATGGTATAAGAGCAAATCAAACCTCAGACATAAACAGGAAGTCTCATCACCTACAGGAAGCTAAGAACATTGCAGATCCCGGCACTTCAGGATTCCCTCTGCATAAGAGTACCCAGTAGCATTAGGCCTCCCAGGTCTTAGTGCACAGTAGGGCTGCCAGAAAAGGGCCTTGTGGCTCTGACAGCCTGGCACAAGTAAAGTCCCAGCCTTTATGCCTGGGAAGGGCAAATGTTACTTAAAATCATCCTTGCATCCCTGTGGTTGAGCACAGTTCAGCCAAACCAAAGAACTGGGCCCATTGTTTCAAAACTCATCACGGTAAAGTCTTAGACAACTGAAACTGATCTCCACAATTAAATGCCAGTGAAAATATGAAACTGCATTCTCCTTTTGCCAGCTCTGGATATCATCTCTGTATTAACCTTTGCATTCAGATTTAGATATCATAGGACTTAAATGGAAAGGGCTACTCCAACCAAATAGGAGAGAGTCAGTGAAAATTATAGACAGCAGGCATTAACAAACAGGATGAGTATCAAAGCAGCAAAGAGTCCTGTGGCACCTTATAGACTAACAGACCTATTGGAGCATGAGCTTTCATGGGTGAATACCCACTTCGTCGGATGCATGAGTATGTCATCCCCACCATCTGCTTTGAGACCAAGGGCTGCCAAAATAACTTCTGGGCCACATAACATTAAAAAAAAAAAAATCCTATCCACTGCCACTTACTTCATAGAATCATGTACAAATCCACCTCATCCCAATGCTCTGGGTTTCTTGCCGGGTCACCCACCCACTTTTTCAAGCAGCAATGACATTGAAGTGGCCTCTGTGTGAGGAAGATTTCAATATTTCCTTCCCCTAGCCAGCCCCAGAAATCACATTGTATTCTTCTCTGCTTTTGGTGTTTGACTGTGCAGAGCAGAGAGAGGAGTGATGGATTAGAGGCAGTGTTGCAGGACAAGCCTGTGACAGTAGTGAAATATTAGCAGCACTCTCTCCAATATGGTTAGTACTGAGAGAAATACCTAACTAGAAAAATCTGGACCTGAGAAACTCTAGTAAACTTGAATACCATGAATAATCCTCATCTCTCTTAGCAACCCTGATGAAAGCATAATTGCAGTTACTATTTAAGGATACGACACGCACCGATAACAACAAATCTACAGCTGCTCATCTGTGTGAGAATTCTTTTTATATAGATTTCTTTTAATCTATTCAAATTAAAATTGTATATTGTACCCAAGGGTGGATATTCTCTTGAGCTCCAAACCTACACAACAAATTCCAAGTTAAAGAGGTCTACCTGTAAAATTGACTTGGGGAGAAAAGTGGAAAAATTGCCTTTCTATGTAGGAGATTAAGATACTAACATGGTAGTGGAACCTCCAAGGAATAACTGAGTGGTCTAGCAAGTACACACTAGAAGCAAGACCAAATCCAAACACTCTCAAATTTGAGACAGTTGGATTAGAATCTGAACTATGTAGCTCAGACCCATCTCTAGTAATCACGAACAAACCATAAAGTAGTGTAAACCAGACCTAATGCCTAAATTCTGCTCTGAGTCTAGAACAAGAAACATCCACTGGAGTCAATCGAGTGTTGGGTGTGAGATAAAAACCTACCCAATAATGGTTATTTAAGTGCACTGTGTTGAAGCGGATTGTCAAATTTTAACCTTTTTCTGTACCCTTAGGTGCTGAAAAGAACGAAATCAAAGAAACTGAATGGTTCTCTAAAAATAATGAAGAATTCCACAAACATTATTTATTAAAAACCTTTATTTAGACAAACAATCTCCCAAAGGAATATTTTGTTCACATAAGAACAGCTGCAAAAATTAATTCAGCACAGAATCACGTTTTCCATATATGCGATAGGCAATTACAATTTATTACCACAAGAAAATATTTAAGAACAATTCAAAACTAGCAGATGTAGTCACAGAAACTAGTTAATTCTCCAGACTGACCATTGTAAGTGTTTTTCGTTTTTGTTTTTTCTTCCTTGAGAGTGAATTCAGTGTTCATGAAAGTGAGGGGGACTAATAAAAGTAGACAGTATCGGACAAGCATTCCCTGTTCTGTCACTGCACCTCTGTAGCAAGCTTCAAATACCTCCGCTATTCCAGTCCTGGACCTCTCTTGAGTATACTGCCAATCATACTGAAATGTGTAGTGGTCTTGTGATGTGCAAAAATTATGTCTCAATTCCCTTCTTCCTCTGTAGCGTATCCAAGGGTAGTGATGCAGTACTAGACTTTTGTCTGGTTTTGGATCAATCATGAAGACTCCACTGCCATAAAGCAACTAGAGATGTTCATTAATCTTCTGCACCAATAGTTTTATCTTTGATGAAGTAAAATTGATTTCCTTATCTCAGCTTGTGAAGATCCGGAATGTGTCTCTGTCTTGATTCCTTGCCCAGGTTGGGAAGTAATGAAGAGGCTGTGAAAGCATCAGCTTTTAGGGTTCCAGAAATGGCAACTTTAGATGCAACAGCTTCAGAGTAACACGTGGGCAGATTGTGTAATGCACAGCAACTGGATAAGGCGAGGAAACTAAGAAACCAGTTTTTTGTTGTGCAGAAATGGGGATTCTGTCAGATAATGAATACTCTACAATATAGAAAATTGAGCTCAGTCCTGGGGGTTAACTACCAAACAGATGCCACTTCAGGCCGCCCAGAGGATTCAGGGGGCCTGGGGCAAAGCAATTGCGGGGGCCCCTTCCATAAAAAAAAGTTGCAATACTGTAGTAACATGTATTTGGAAATGTAAAAAATAACCAGTGAAATACATTCAAAAATTAATTTTTAATAATTTGAAAATACATGAAATACCATTAAAGCATTTAATGTTTTTAAATAATGTATGTATACATTTGCAATTACATAATGGGCTGTCACTGGGTGATGGTGATGGTTGGTGCCAATGGGCTGTCGCTGCCTGGGGGTGGCGCTACTGTTTCCCAGGGCTGGGTGGGGAGCTGGGCTCTGGGTCGGGGGGTGCCCAGCTCAGAGGTGCTGGGCTCGGAGATGGGGGTCAGGGCTGCGGGAGGGGTGGGGTCGGGGGTGCCCGGCACAGAGGGACTGGGCTCAGAGCTGGAGGTCAGGGCTGGAGGGGGGTGCCTGGCTCAGAGGGGCTGGGCTCAGAGCTGGGGGTCAGGGCTGGGGGGGTGCCCGGCTCAGAGGGGCTGGGCTCAGAGCGGGGGGTCAGGGCTGGGGGGGGGGGGATGGGGTCGTGGGGTGCCCAGCTCAGAGGGGCTGGGCTTGGAGCTGGGGGTCAGGGCTGGGGGAGGATGGGGTCGGGGAGTGCCCAGCTCAGATTGGCTGGGCTCGGAACTGGGGGTCAGGGCTGAAGGGGGGGGGAATGGAGTCAGCGGGTGCCCAGCTCAGAAGGGCTGGGCTCGGAGCTGGGGGTCAGGGTTGGGGGGGTGCCCAGCTCAGAAGGGCTGGGCTCGGAGCTGGGGGTCAGGGCTGAAGGGGGGCGAATGGAGTCAGCAGGTGCCCAGCTCAGAAGAGCTGGGCTCGGAGCTGGGGGTCAGGGTTGGGGGGGTGCCCAGCTCAGAAGGGCTGGGCTCGGAGCTGGGGGTCAGGGTTGGGGGGGTGCCCGGCTCAGAGGGGCTGGGCTCGGAGCGGGGGGTCAGGGCTGGGGGGGATGGGGTTGTGAGGTGCCTGCCTCAGAGGGGCTGGGCTCGGAGCTGGGGATGCCCGGCTCAGAGTGGCTGGGCTCGGAGCTGGGGGTCAGGGCTGGGGGGTGCCCGGCTCAGAGGGGCTTACCCCGCCGCTTATCCCCTCTCCCAGAGCCTCAGCGAGCCACGTCCAGTAGCTCCTGCCGCTCAGCCCGCCAAAGCTCGCAGCCCAGCCCCCTTACCACGCGGCTCCGAGCGGGAGGACCTCAGGCCCTGCCCGAGCCACGCCACTGCAGAGCTGTCCCCGGCCGCTCCTGGACGCAGCGCACTGAGGCACCAGGGGATGGGGAAAGGCGGAGGCGGGGGGGGAGCCTCCGACATTCTCGTGGGGGCCCCTGTGGGGCCCGGGGCCTGGGGCAAATTGCCCCACTTGCCCCCCTCTGCCCCCCCCCCCCCCCCTCTGGGCAGCCCTGTGCCACTTACCTGTAAAAGCAGCATTACTTCACACACTCCTATTCTGGCTGGTCTGGGACAGGAGTGCCCACAGAATCCTCACACAGCCATCATCCCAATACTCAAACCAGAAACCCTAGCAGTCTAAGCAAAAAGGCAGATGCAATGGGGCTGTTGGAATCTCAGTGGCTATTCCCTCTATGACCCCTAAACCCTGCCCGGCAATTCTCTTCCGCAGCAGGCCTGTGGAGTGTGAACTCTAATGTAGGGATAACTGGGTGCTATTTTAAGTAATTGAAATATAGGATGGGCTCAGGGTTTATTTTTAATGCTTTCACCTTTTTCCTCTACATAGGTTACTTTTGTCTGCCTTGAAGTTTTAAGCAATCAATCACTTCAGTGTATCTTTTATAAAGGTATTAAAAGATTAAACAGGCAGTTAAATTAGTTTTAAGCAAAATATATGACTAGCTAATTAAACATAGTTTTCCTAGCCTAATTTAAAATAATAACCATAGAATAGCCAAATCAAGGTTATAATTGAAATATAATCAGTAAGTCAATGGTTCAGTTTATCTGGCTCGCAAATTACTACAATAAGTAATTAAATCAAATTGTAATAAACAACTTAAGGAAACCAGTTCTCAATTTTAATGGGAAAGTTAAGAAGGGAAGCAATTCTTTTTGATTTAAGCTGTTTAGCTAAGAGTCTGATAAAGGCTGAGACTAGTCCTTGCCTTGGTTTTAAAGAAGTATAGCCTGCAAGTGATTTCCTCGTAACTCCTTTGGCTGCTCTCTGTTCATAGAACTCACATCAAGCTTTTGTTTATCTAGTCTATATCCCATCCCCTCTTTAACACATTTGTTTCATTCTGGCAGTCTTGCACAGATACAAAATGAGTTCTAGTATGCCATTCTTGTAGCTGTTTTAAAATGAGAGTGGCTTAACCCAGAGATCTTACTATTTAGATAACAGACTTAGGGGTTTTGTGTCTACTTCAGGGAACTGTCAGTCACACACACACACTATCACACTAATGGGCATTGGAGTCCATCAAGAGTCCTCAAATTGCTCTACAGAAGGATTTTTACATCTTCTCGAAATCTTTAAACTCATGTGATTGATCTTATGTCTACACTGGGGGAGTTACAGCGCTGGCAGGTACAGCGCCGCTCAGAGAGCACTGAAGGGAAACCACTGTTGTGTGTTCACACTACACAATAGTGTGTTCACATTGCGGCACTTGAAGCTGTATTTGGAGCAGTGCACTCTGGGCAGCTATCCCACAAAACATCTCTTCCTCTTCTGCCGCTAAGAGTTGTGGGAAGGCGGAGGGGGTCATGGGGCATCCTGGGTCCTGTCCCAATGCCCCGTGATGCATTACTTCACATCCCAGCAATCTCTGTGCTTACGTCCACATTTGGTGCCATCTTTCAACGGTTTGTGTACTGCGCACTCTGCCTCTTTGGTCTGCAGGAATGGATCCCGCACTGTTGAGCAATATGTTGCTTGCTCTCACTAACACGTCACGAGTGACAGTGGAGTTATTCCTTAGACTACAAAGGCAAGAGGAGTTTGACAGTGATCTCACCACACATACTAGCTACGACATGAGATTGCTTGTGGCATTCACGGACCACCGTGGAATGCCACTTTTGGGCTCGGGGAAACAAGCACTGAGTAGTGGGATCACATCGCCATGCATGTCTGGGATGATGAGCTATGGCTGCAGAACTTTTGGATGAGGAAAGCCACATTCATGGGACTGTGTGATGAGGTCACCCCAGCCCTGTGGCACAAAGACATGAGAATGAGAGCTGCCCTGCCATTGGAGAAGGGCGTGGCGATTGCACTGTGGAAGCTGGCTACTCCAGACTGCTTCCGATGGGTCGCTAACCAGTTCGGAGTGGGAAAGTTGACCGTTGGACTCATGTTGACGGAAGTGTGCAGGGCCATTAATCGCATCCTGCTCCGAAAGACCGTGACTCTGGGCAACGTGCATGACACTGTGGATGGCTTTCCACAAATGGGCTTCCCTAACTGTGGAGGGTTGATATATGGCACGCATATTCAAATTCTGGCACCAGACCATGTAGCCACTGAGTACATTAATCGGAAGGGGTATTTCTCAATGGTTCTCCAGGTACTTGTGGATCACTGTGGGCATTTCACGGACATTAACTTAGGCTGGTCCAGAAAGGTGCATGATGTATGTATTTTTCGGAACACTGGCCTGTTTAGGAAGTTGCAAGCAGGGACTTTCTTCCCGGACCAGAAGGTCACCGTAGGGCAGGGTTTCCAAAACTTGGTTCATGACTTGTTCAGGGTAAGCCCCTGGTGGGCCACGAGACACTTTGTTTATCTGAGCATCCACAGGTACGGCCGCTCACAGGAACAGCGAATCGCGGCCACTGAGAGCTGCGAGTGGCCGTACCTGCGGACGCTCAGGTAAACAAAGCGTCTCGCAGCCCATCAGGGGCTTACCCTGAACAAGCCGCAAACCAAGTTTGGGAACCCCTGCCATAGGGGAAGTCAAAATGCCCATTGTGATCCTGGGAGACCCTGCCTACCCTTTAATGCCGTGGCTTATGAAGCCATACACTGGGCACCTTGACAGCAGCAAAGAACAGTTCAGCAACAGGCTGAACAAGTGCAGAATGACTGTTGAGTGTGCTTTTGGCCATTTAAAGGCCCACTGGCGCTGCCTAGCTGGAAAGCTGGACCTGGCCGATGACAATATTCCTTTGCTTATAGCCACGTGCTGTACGCTCCATTATATTTGTGAAGGGATGAGTAAAAGCTTTGCTCGGGCTGGACCACTGAGGTTCAGCGCCTGGAGGCTGAATTTGAATAGCCAGAGACCAGGGCTATTAGAGGGGCGCAGCACGGGCCATAAAGATTAGGGGTGCCTTGAGGAAGCAATTTGAAGCTGAAAGCCACTAAAATTTGTTGCTATGATCGGGAGTGCAGTGCTTCTAAAGCTAGGAGGTGACTGTGCAGACAATGCATATGAAGGTTTAAGAAAATTGCCTGTTGCTTTTCAGGGCTCTGTTTGCTTTCAATTAATAGAATAAAGATTGCTTTCAAACCAACGCAATTATTTTATTAAACCGGAGGAGAGAGACAAACAAAAAAAAACACATCAGCATTGAGCGGGATGGGGGAAGGGAGGGTCCCAGGATGAGATGGGGTCCTGGGATGGTTAAAGATTTGTGTATGTCCAGGTATCATATCCAACCTTCTCCTTTGGAATACAGTGCAGCGGGTACTGTACTTCAGCAGAGCTAAACTTCAGAGGGATGGGTGTTGAGTGCAGTGGGTACTGGGAGTCCGCAGTGCTGGACTGTGACAGGGGAGGAGTGAAATGCCACGGGTACAGACTGGAACCAGGGGGTTGATAAGAGTGTGTTGGCGGTGTTGGGAGGGCGCATGGGAAAGAGTATTGCCACAGCGGCTGCAGGGGAGGGCGGGCACGGAGCTCCTCAGTTTGCAGTGCTAGTAGTACCTGGAGCGTATCCACTTCACGCTCCATAACATTTAGGAGCTCTGTCACGCCACATTCTCCTTTCAGTCCCTCTTCTCGCTGTCCCACCACTCCTTCTATTCTTGTTTTGTGGCCGCACAGTGGATCATGACATCACACACAAAGTCCTCTTTAGTTCTTCGTGGCCACTTTATAAATCTGCACGGCCATTCAGCCAGCAATAAAAAAGAGGGAGGCTGGGCTCTCAAGGTCATATCTGTGAAGCCAAAATGCAACATTTTACAGAAGCAGTATTGTTTGCAACACAGAGACCACTGATTCAGTGATTTAAAATACAGTCGCTAGTCACATACCTGTCACTAACTGGCTGACCCCAGGCAAGCACACATGAGCCACAAGACCCCCAAAATGGTGAGTAACTGCAGGGGCAGGGGAAATCAGTGTCCCAGGACCGTACTGTACACTGGGCACGTGGCTCTTGGGGAGAGCCAGCACTGTCGGTGGGGCCTTATAATCATTACTGTCCCCACATTTTCCACAGGCTGTGTTCATTATGGAAGATATCTCACTGTTGAGGGTGAGCAGGGAATCAACGGAGGGTCTTCTCTGAGACTGTGACTTCCACCCTGGCCCTTATGTGGCTTGCCTGTGTGCAGCAATGGTCCCGTTGCACAACCCCTCCCCAATGATAGCAGAGTGGTGCGGGAAAGTTACCCTTAATGGGGCAAGAAACAAAACAGCTTTGCCAAAGAACCTGTGGCTGCGGATTGACGAGTATTGCCATGAGAGTTTCCTGGAGATCTCTGAGGCAGATTCCCGTGAAGTGAGGAAGTCAATCAACACCCTGTTCCGACGCTCAGACTAGGCATGTGGTGGTACACGCATCATACAGACACAAGCCTACTTCCTGCAACCCTCCTTCCCCCAACAACTCACTTGAGTGATTCCCAAAATCAAAGCCACTTACCAGGGGCCTCCTCTCCTGATTGCACGTCGCCAAGCTTTGACAGCTGTGACTGGCTAGCCTCCTTCAGGGTAGAGAAGAGCTCGTGGCTGCATGCATCTCTGACCTCCAAATCGTCCTCTGCTTCTGGGTCCCCCTCTCCATCCACATCCTCATCCAAGATTTCCTGCTCCTGGCTCAGTCCACTCTCAACTAGCACATGAGCCACCGAAGTATCCAGAGTGGCCTTCGCAGTGGGGGTGGGGTCACCATCGAGTATCGTGTCCAGCTCTTTGTAGAACCAGCAGCTCATGGGTGCAGCCGTGCCTTGTGGTAGGTGTTCCGCAGCTCCTTCACTTTGACCCTGCACTGAGTGTGTCCCGATCATGGCCCCTTTCTGTCATGCATCATGAAATCTGTCCATAGGTGGTATAATTCCTATGGCTGGAGCACAGCTGGGACTGCATAGCCTCCTCTCCCCAAATGCTGATGAAGTCCATCAGCTCGGCATTGCTCCACGTGGGTGATCGCCTGGTGTGTGAAGCAGGCATGGTCACCTGCACTGAGACCACTGCATGCATCACTGAGAAAACAGGAAGGGGACTTAAAAATTTCCAAGGAATTTAAGGGGTGTGGTTCATGATTGGTCACCTGAGGGCAGGGAGTAGAGTTCAAACCCGATGACCAGAGAGGCAAGAACAGGCATTGCGGGACACCTCCCAGAGGCCAATCACAGCGCTGTAATCAACCAGGGTGTCTACACTGGCACCGTGGCGCTGTAGCCCTGGCACAGAAAGTTGGACGCCTCTCGTCGGGATGGTTTTTTTACAGCGCTGCAACTGCACAGTTTCTGTGCACTAAGTGGCTTGGCAGCGTGTACACCTCGGGAGTTACAGAGCAGAAAGCTGCTTTACTGCACAGAAACTGCCAATGCAGACAAGGCCTCAGTTTGGAACTAAGTTGACGTTTACTGGAGTTTCTATCAGTGACAGGATGAGTTTGAAGCTTTTCACCTGCAGGGGTGTGATGGACCTTGGTCTCTGCTCTCTCTCAGTTGTAGACTTCAGGCTTGACTTACCCATTGGTCAGCGTCTTTCACCTCTCCTCCTTTGGATACCCAGTCCAGGGAAGACAGTGGGATACAACTTTGTATGCTGTTATTGTTGCAAGAGAGCCCCCACTTTCCTCCACATGGTTAGGGTCTTTTGTAGGGATCAGTGTCCTTTTACTCCATCTCAGAGGACACCCCAATATCTTCAAAGGCCAATTAGGGGTTGCAGTCTGGTAGCCATAATCTGATGTGAGTTAATGGTCTGCGATCACATTGAAGGTTCCAGTTTAGTGTGTATGTGTCTCGTATCAATTCATTGATAAGCACAACCAGATGTCTCTCGAAAACAGGATGCAAGAATGTGCCATGTGATAAGGAGCTGGGAGGCAAACTTCTGTTTAGAACCATAACATAAATGTCTTAATTGTTTAAATGTAATTTATGACTTGTCAGCTCTCTCATACCCACTCATTCCCATGCAGCCTCGTGACAATAAGTTAATTATGAAACTGGAAAAGTAACTCTGAGAGGTGGAGGCACAGTCTAGGGCAAGTAGATGACCTTACCCTAATAAACTTTTGCCTACAAGCCAGAAAGCCGCTTTGACTATCTTGTAGTAATGCTAACTTTCATTAAACATATGCCCAACTAAAATTACTCAGGCCTAAATCTAAATATGACCTATGTTCCGTACACCAAGTTTGTGGGGGAGACAGAATTGGCACAACAGTTTTGTCCCATAACCCAGCCATATGTAAAAACCAAAAGTAATTTGGAGTTTCCCCATTTACTAAGATATTTGATTTGACCCTTTCACTGGTGAGTAGAATAAAATAAAAAAATCTCTGCACCCATGTTTATAATTCCCACTCAAGCAATCCAACAGCAATATCTATCAAGATGAACATATGCAGGCATGCAGTTTGGTTGACCTTGTTGTTGAATACCATTTAGCCAACACAATGATCTTCCCAGAGAGATACATAGGAGGAGAATATGCACACATGATATCAGAAATCCAAAACAGATCTCTCACTCTGCTACTCTAAAGGTAGTCTAGTACATTTTTCAGCTTGTAAAAAGAAAGCCAATTCTGCCTGGAGAATTAACCTGACATTTTTAAACTTAATTCAAAATTAAACAAATCTGATATTTGGACAAAACTGACAAAGGGGCTTCAGAGCTTCTTTTTATCTACAACCCAGTTAGAGAAAGCACTTAAACATGTGCTTAACACACTTAAGCATGTTCATAATCCCAATTATTTCTGTGGTGGATTTATTTGCTTAAGTGTGTATCTGGATTGGGACCTTGCTCTACATTTTTAAAGGGACACTATCAAGATGTATATCATATTAAATGAAATCCTTATTCATGTCATCAGTTCACTTTTTGCTAGATCGATTTTTGAGGCTCAGCTGGGCACTCAATAATGCCTCTCTCAAGCTATGATGTGATTATTGGATATATAAGGACATCACAATTCCATGCCACCTCAAAACTGCTTGAAGTGACACAGACATCATGAGACTTACTACACAGTAGACTACTGCACTAACATTCAAAAATCCACATGGAAACTGGGGGAGTTCTTGGCAGTCTGCTCTTCATTCTTCTGGTAATGCACTCATGTGTCACATTTGACTTTCAGTGGTCATGGATATTTAACATGCTTTATAATGGCCTTATTCACCAGATGGTTGTATTACTGTTTTGATGGCAGGCAGTTGCTGGGACCCAGTATCTGAGATGCAGGTCAAAGACACTGGAAACTAGATTTGTGTTTTTTATGAAACTCTGGACTCTCAGACTGCACCTGTGATTCCCCCTCCACTCCCACTGGAAAAACATTGATTGTGGTGGCATTTGGGATACCCACATTTAAACTTGTGGGTAGGGAGTTTACCACAAACCTCTCAATGCAAAAGATACTCAGAGCTTGAGGATCGCCTTAGGAAGAAGAAAAGAATGTGCCCCAACACCACCACAAACAGCCAGGACACATAGCATAAAGAGCTGCAGGACTGTATTGTGTTGTACTCCACCCACAGTCCACAATTTGCAGGCACAGGCAAAGTTTGTTCAAAAGTATCAAAGAAAGACTGAGTAAGCTCTCCTGCCCCGCTTAATTGTTTGGAGAGCAAAGTAGTCACCAGCGACCCCATCACACAAAAGGGAAACCTTGAACTCTTCCAAAGGGGATGAGATGCTTCATTGGCTGCCAAATAAGGGGACATTGCTCACCGTGGAGTAGCTTTGTGACTTCAGCAAGTTCTTTTTGGGAGGTTGATTCTTTTTTGCACAACACAAAATTTGTTCAAAAGTTTGGTTAGTGTTTTCTTTGTGATTTTTTTTAAATTATACACTTAATTCTTCATATTCTAATGAAATTTATTGTGGATTATAAATCTATATTTTTCCTAAAATAATGATGGGCTGGATGTGTTTCTCAGGAGCCCCTTGTTACAATCCCACTACCAAACTGAAAAGGACAGTGAATCAGACCAGGCACTGAAGAGCTATATGCCTTATTTTGGTTTAAATTTAGTTTGGAATTACTACTGTCTAAACCCACTTTCATACAGTGTAACTGAGAGCAGATTCAGGCCCCCAGAGGACTGGCAGTGGTGCATAGTGAATGAGTCCTAGGTCCACTTGTGGGAAAATGAGAATAAAATAAGAGTTGAACAGCTGTCTCATTCACTGTGCATTGTCCAACCTACTCACTGAGTACATTTACCCTGATGCAAAGAAGCAGCACATTGCCTATGCACCAGGTAAGACCCACATAAGACCTCAAAATAAGATGTAGGTGAGCCTAAATCAGTGCATAGATAATGTGTTGGCCCTCTGTAGTGGGGTGAATTTCACTCTGAATAAAGCAGAGATCTTGTGGAAATAACAGCATGTGATTGAATATCACAACACATATGTACAACGGGACAGAGTTAGGGCTGCATGAGAAACCTTAACTTTGGCATTTCCTATGCTTCATTTGCAAATGTAATGTTCCCTAACACAGATTTTAATATAAATAATATTAATATAGGACTAAAGTAGCAGTCCTTTATTCTTCAAATGTCATTAAAAATGAAGGTAAATACACCTACCAGTGCAAGAAAACTTTCATAGTTATAGGGAAAAATCAATGAGCTGCAGCAGTTCTCTTAAAACCTTATTACTTCAATGGATCACATTTATGAAGACACTAATAATTATAATATAAATACGGCACTCAGAACGATGTAAAATCACCCATCATATAATAGTCAGTAAGTCAACTTTATTACTACACAGTTACAATTACTGAAGTTAAATAGAGAAATATAAGACACATACAGAAAGTAATTGAGATAAAAGAGCACAGATTGGCATGGTACTGTGGAAAGTGATGAGCCACAATCATTAATCTCAACAATTACAAACACAGAGGCAAATTCTGCTCATCTTATTTACATGACTAATCATGTTAAAGTTAGTGGTCCAAATTCATCCCTGGTGCAACTCCACTTGGCCCTAACGCCTTCTTGATTTAAGGCATGCAGGATCGGAGCCATAGACACACCTACGAATGCTGTATCACAATTTAGTGAAATCTCTCTCTGTTTTTTAAATTAACTGCATTCAGATTCATTAAAATATAGCCTGGGATTTTTTTAATTCCCTGACTCCATTGATGAGGAATCCCAGACAATAGTTTTTAATGTATTTGGCTGAAGTCCTGAGATTCACAAAAGGAAATCTTTGGACTCTGGTGAAAGTGTGCACGTGTGTGTGTTTAACAGTGCATAGCCTCAGCTGTGAGATTGAATGAAAGGAAAGAGCTTTATGCGGATGGGTTAGAGAGTTATTTCTATGCCAGACTCATCCTCATTGCTGTAAGGAGGTGCAAATTACCAACCTGGCATACTGCACCCTGGGATTTCTGGGTTGAAAGCTTGTCTCTCTCACCAACAGATGTTGCTCTAATAAAAGATATTACCTCACCCACCTTTTCTTTCTTTGCCCTGGGGAGGAATTCATCCACAGGTAAGGGCAGGCCTTATTTCCACCACTACTCTTCTTCAGGTGTTCAAAGTTGCTCGGTGGATCTACACATCCCCTACCACCTTAGTCAGACCCCTTCCCAGGCGAGGGCATTCCATTATTGGAGCTGCACTGGTTGGCTGTGGGGTGAAGATTGCATCTCTCTCTGTACCCATGGTGATGACTCTGACCCTGGGTAAAGTATTTCACAAAAGCAGAAAGAGCTTCTTCGTTATTGTGAGAAGTTTCTTTGTTCCTTGATGTTTCAGCCTGGCTTAGACTTGACAGTGTTAGTTTCTGCTTATAAAGCAGGAATCACTGAATGTAAAGGGTGAATTGTCTCCATTATTCCCCTGAAAGTATAGGGCGATATTTCAAGGACATACTTACATCAATTTTGATACAGACCAGTTAGCAGCATTTATTAGAATGAAGTCAAATCAGATGCAAGCTGACTTCTCATCCACTTCTACAAAGGATAAAATAGACCAGCTCTTGGAGTCAGTTTTAGAGGACAATTTAGAAATGGTGGTGGTAAGCACAGCATACAAAGAGCTTCATGCAATAAGCTAGCTGCAGTGCACAGCAAAAAAGTTTTATTGATCCAATAAAAACCAGGAATAATGCTGCGAATGCTTGAGTACCATCTACTGGCACTTTATCTGTTGCCTATTTACACATCTACAGATATCTCAAGCACTTCTGTATCAGGTGGGGACCTGATTTTTCTGAGCACCCATAACTCCCAGTGCCTTAAACAGCAGTTGTGAGTGCTTAGCATTAGAGTTGGGTGAAGTGTGTCAGATGAACAGTTTGTTCAATGAAAAATATATTTTTGGCCAATCCAAAATCATTTGCAAATTTGATGTAAATAGTTTCACAAAATGACCATAGACAGAGGAGGAGGCTGTTGGTGCTGCTTCTACTTCCCACCCCCTTCCCCTCCCCCCACCCCTTTATAACTTTAAGCCCAATGGTTAGGGCATTCTCCTGGGTTGCTGAAGAGCCAGGTTCACATCCCTACTCTAGAACAGACCAGAAAATGGACTTCTTCAATTCACCAAAAATTCCAAAAAAATGTCAGATTTGGTTTGATTCAAAACAATTTTCTTTTCAGTTTTCCAGAACGGCCACCAAATCAAAAAAATCAGTTATTCACCCGGCTCTGTGAAGCACTTCTGAACAATCAGACCCTTAAACATGGAAGCAGAATTCCTGCTGGAATCAATTGCAGTTGCATAGGAGAAGCAACAACAGAAGTATATCCTTTGAGAGAGATCCTGACCTGGTGTCAGTAAGCATAGCTCCCATTACGTCAATGGAATTACACTGATTTATGCCTGCTAAGGAGCTGGGCCAATTTTTCTAGGTCTGCAGCTTTTCTGGACAGACAAGTCTTGAAATGAACAGAGTTCATTGCTCTTGGATTCAGAAAGTTCTGACATTTTTTCTTTTAATTTTTAAATGATTGTGGGCTGAAGATATTTTTGTCTTTTTGAAAGTGTGTTAGCGTTTAGTTCATATAGTTCAACTGGCTGCTGCTATGTTGAATCAGGTCTCTGTAATACACCTGTATCAGACCCATGTTCTAAAGTGTGTTTAAACAATTGACCTATGAGTTAGAAAATAATGTTGTCTGATGTATTTATTTTCCTTTTAGAAATAGTTAAGGAAGAACCTTGTCTTTTTTTTATTTTCCCTCTACTTACAGCCTAATGGAGATATTTACAACTGGGGAAGGCTTTTATTTTTTTATTTAAGTGTTGTGTTGTGAATAGTGATTTTATCGGGACTGTCCCGATATTTACTTGTTTGTCCCACATCCCGACCGATGTTTGGTCAGGATGCGAATTGTCCCGATATTTTGTGCTCCGGCGCACAGGCAGAGGGGGCTCACGCCCCCCCCACCCTAACTCCGCCCTCTCCCTCCCCCATTGGATCCCTCCCCAAATTCCCGCTCTTTCCCTGCCCCCAGCCCCGCCCCCTCACTGCCCCATTGGATCCCTCCCCAAATCCCCGCCCTGGCCCCGCCTCTTCCCCAAGAACGCCACATTCCTCCTCCTCACCCCTCCCTCCCAGGCTTGCACTAATCAACCCCCTCCCCTCCTCCCCCCACGTCCCGATATTTCACGTCTCTCATCTGGTCACCCTAGTTGTGAATCCCTGGTTTTGTGATCAATTGTTGTCATATTGGAACCATTGGGATTTTGATTGTTGTCCATTATGCAAATGATTAATAAAGAAATATATTAATTAAAAAGCCTCCCAGCCTACAGTAATGTTATAAAACTTTGTCCTAAGATCTGTGACTGCACATCTGTTAGGGTCTAATTCAAGATCCACTGAAGTTAAGGGAAACACTTCCATTGACTTCAGTGGTCTTTGGATCAAGTCTTTTGAGATAGACAGATGAGTTATTGGGATAGAGGTACAATGTTGTCAAATTCCCTGCCCATGGTTTTGAATTTGCTAGAGACAGAATTATTAGCATTTCTAACACTGGTCTTTCTCAAATTAGCTCAGTCTCATTCTGTTATTGTAGCATAACTGATTTTTTTCTTATTCTACTTAATAACCAGTAACTGGTTTGGGGACATAACTCCAAATGTGCTGTTCTGATTGAGAGTTATTAGTTTATAATCAGGTTATACAAATGATTATACACAAAATTTTAGTCCCATTATGAGTGTATTTTCAAAGTCTTGGGTAAGAAGGTTGGAACTCCCTCACCCCCACTCTATCATTTGTAAACTTATTACATTAGTAACAAAACACAAAAAATAATTTTTACACTTCAAGGAAAATGTCATAAATATGAAAAAAGTTAGACATTAGCATAACTCAGACAAGAAATTTCATGTAACGGCCTGCCAGCTTTATCAGCGTTATGTTAAATGATCCCATCCTCCATTTGCTTCATTGAGTCTTAATAACGTTTGCCTTTCTTCCTGAAATTAAATCATGTTAGCATGACAAACACTAGAAAAGAAATCTCCTGGGTGATTTACGGGAATGATTTATGGGAACTTGATACAAGGGCTTTATATAACACCTAATCCTGGAACCTTGGCCACGACCTTCATTAACCAGAGAACTTCACTAGTTATTAAAGAAAGATGAACTTCAAATGTCAAGTTTATATAAAGAAGACATAAAACAAAGGGATGGCAAGAGAAGCAGAGTCAGGGAGAGGAGGTAGGGAATGGGTGTTTAGAAAAAAGAGGCTTTGAAACTAATTTCCAAAGCAAAATTGAGTAACTACTTAAGACCAAATTCTGGATGCTGTGCACAACCTGTAGAAGCAGGGCGCTCCACTGGGGACAATAGGGATGGGAGAAAGGAATGCTCCCCACAGGTCACAAAGTGACAACAGAACAACTATGCAGCCTCTACTGAATAGTCCTCTTCTGGCAGGTGGAGCTAGGGAGCGGATCTGACAAATTAAAGTCTTTGCTGTCTTGGGGCCTGATCCTGCACCCTTTGAAGCCAATAAAAGTTTGGGGCCCAGAATCAGGCCTTTGGAGACAAAGGAACACACACGATTGTCTACAATGGGTGATATATTGAGTTTATATTAGATCCCCCCTCCACAGAGTGACTTGCTCACAGTTCTTTCCTTGTGTAACCTTAGAACGCAGTTTCTCTTACAGCCTGATGCAACTCCAACTGAAGTCAATGGGAGCTTTTCTATTGACTTTAGTGAGAAATGGATCCGGCCTTTCCTGTTTTTCCTTGACTATGAGTGATTTGTGCCTTTCTACTGTTTATATTTGCTCTGTTTGGTGGTTTTTTTTGCCATTAAAAGAAAAATGTTTTCAAATCTTTGGGTATGTCTACACAGCTTTTTGGAGCCTGCAGAAGCAAGCCTCCTAGCGTGGGTTGACAGACTCAGGATAGTGGGCTCTAAACATAGCGGTGTAGACAGCACGTTGAAGTTGCGGCTCTGGCTGGAGTTCAGGCAGGAAGAGTAGGGAGGGGAGTGGGCTTTGGAGCCTGAGCTCTAACCTAAGCCAGACCTTCAAAGAACTGCCTACACAGCTATTTTGAATGTGCTATTATTTGCATGAGTATTATTAGCCCAAGTCTGCTAACCTGGGCTGGGAGGCTCACTCCCACGAGCTCCAAAATGCTGTGTAAATGTACCCTTTGTGACTACAGTACTAATTCCACACGTTGTTGTTTGTATTACTGTAATGCCTAGGATCCCAAGTCATGGATCAGGGCCCCATTGTGCTAGGCCACTATTTTGCTCATGAGCCACTAAGCAAACACGGTGAAAACAAAAGGAGCTGCCTGTGTCTGCCATTAAACTCTTCTGGGTTATTCTGCAAGATCTTCAATGCCATACCAATCTTCTGGGCAGCCATTTGTAGCTGGTTATGCGCTATGCCCAGAATGTGTATCGAGAATGCTATATAAAACATCTGTGGCAAGGATAAGATGACCATGTGAACATTATTTCTTGAATAGGGTTTTGTCTCTCAGCTGCACTGAAGGACATTCCCACTGTATTAGCAAATTCCTACCTTTGCATTGACTTTTTATCATCAAAATGGAGAACAAAGGAGAATAAAATGGTGGAGGGGGGGAGGGAGGAAGAGAGTCAAACTTCCAGGCAAATAATCAGTGTGTACTGACTGGAATTCACAAGGCTGTGACAATTATGTCTCTGAACTGTAAAAACTATTCAATACGCTACAGTAAATATCACTGCTGAGTATCATTTTATGCTCCTAAATTCCCAATAAGCCATATGGAAAATGTCTTTCTAATGTGGACTAGCCAGAGCTTTTTGGAGAACTAAAACCCCACACACATGCTAAACTCTTCCAAAGTAATTCATATAGTCAGCTATGTGCAGTTTTTACAGCCTAATGGATACAGTAGATACTTAAGGGATAACTAAACTTTAGCAGCTGTCTTGTGTTGCATCACATTACTCTGCAATGGAAGCATTGGCACACAACATATGACCTCTAAAATGTAAAAGACGGTACATCTTATTCTTGCTGCAGAGAGTTGGGTTTGAAGGTTGGTATCTAAGTCCAAGTGATGTCTCCTCAATCTCACAAATTAGACACTTTCTAGAAGTTAGATAAATTGCTCAGGAATATTTCACATCTAAGCATCAAAAAGTAGTTCCATGGCAGCCCCATCTGTATTCAAAAATAAAATAAATAAAATAAAATAAGGACCCACTTGCTGGCAAGACACACACAATTCTTTGTCAGCAAACATGATGTTAATTACAATCTGTGTATTTCCCAGACTTATTATGTTAGTTTCTGAATAGAGTAAGCATTTTAAATATGCTCTCATCAGATATTTTTGGCTATGGCAATGGATGCAAGTCCCAACATGGGGAATAATCGCAAGCATTTCAAACTGGCAGATATGAAAAATTCCCAGTGGCTTACAATAACTGTTGAAATCCCATAAAAGTAACAATTTTTAGTTACGAAGAGTTCTGAATGTGGAATCTTCTTTAAGGAATTGATCCAAAGCTCACTGGATTCAACAGAAGTATTTCTATTGACTTTAATGGAGTTTGAATCCTGTCTTAAGCTTGTGAGATTTCAGTGGGACCAAAATGGTCATATCATGTACTCCATGCTCCTAAATCTGACTACCCTTAAAAGCTCTATAATCTGGCGGGGAAATCTTTCCCCATCTTCACTAGGAAATAATAGTAAAAAACAAAATAGTCCTTGCCCTTGCAATATTTGTTCTCTTATAACAATCCACCCAACAGGAGCACAACATCTATTCCCAGCCAGAACTGTCCCTCCGCTATTGATGGTATGCATGATACCAAGGAAATCAATGCACCAAAGCTATTAGACCTGGGCCAAACATGTTAAAATTTGGGATTCTGAAAACATTTTTTCATCAAAATTTCTAACTTCAACCAAAGAGAATGAATTTCTTGTGACAATGTTGTTGTTTTTCAAGCAGCTCTAAAACCATGCTGGCTGCTGCTCCATAAGGAACAGAAGTGGTAAAAGCAAATAGAAAAATGACAAAACATATAGGGAAAGAGCTTTCTTTCAAGCTTCTAACAAGCTATGAGAGCAAGGACTGACTACTACAAGCTGCTGTTGGGCGCTCTCATCTGGGTTCTCAGAAAGACTAGGCCTTGAACAAAAATGTAAAATTTATGAAGGATGTGACAGTGTTGTTTTAAACTGGGATACAGAAAAAATTACAAAATTGAGATATTATACTTAGGCCTTGACTGTGCAATCTAATCCATACAGGCAAACCCTGCACCCAGGGAATTGATATGAAGAGCCAGATCAGGGACGTCAATGAGGCTTTACACAGGAGCCGCCATCTGCAGGTTGCAAGATTGTGGCCTAATACAATATTCAACATGGGGGGGGGGAAACAATTCTGTCAGCAAAACATTTTGAGATGGGTAAAATGCCAAAAGCCTAAAAATTAACTTGTATCAGGGAGGAGCAGGAACTGAAGTCATACTATGCTCAGTGCAGAAAAAATACCTTTAATCTCACTGGTGAAGTGTGTGAGTTGAGAGGTATTAATTTAATACATGTACAACAACTGTAATTATAGTACCGCCACAAATGAACTCATAAATTACAAATTATTAAGGGAACATTTTTGTTATTAAAAAAATGTACAGACAATTAAAGCCTCTGAGTCATACTGTCATAATTGTGTACGTCAATTACAACTTAACACTGGTGTCCAGTGAGAAAAATAACATTTACAAAGGTCTTAAACATGAAATGAGATGAGAAATGTTTTCAAAGATAGCCTCAGAGGCTGATGGGAGTGGGAGGAACTTGGACCTATATAAACCAGACCCAGCTCATTCTGTGGGAAAGAGAAGGACAAGGTAGCATTCTAACCGGCTGAAGTAGTGCTTGGGGGGGAAAAAGAAATAGCTCAAGAAAGGGGCAGGAGAAGAGACACCTGCTGCGGAAAAGGTGCTGAGTTTGGGAAGAGCTGGGCACAGGCTGTGGCCTGCCTCCCCAGAAAACTGTGCTCTTGCTGTAAAGGTAAGAGGATAATGGGACTAAAGACTTCAGGTTACATGGTAAACTATATACTGATCTGTCCCTTTTATAAGTATTAGCATGTTAATGATAGCCTACCAAACTGCATGGAGCTGGTGAAGATGCACTGGTTTACGTACTCTATACCCACACTGTGGGCTAGCTGATTTAAAGGAGAAGTGTTAAGGTCTAGATTGCTTTACAAAATGGTGTGAAGTCCTCTATTAAAATCTCAAGAGGCTATTACCCTATTCAGTAAGGCTGGGGGATTAAGGCAATTCTTTTTATATGCAGCTGAACCACAGTCAGAAGGTGGTAGGGTTCCAACCAGCTTGCTTGCTGCTTCTGTAGTAAGTTTAAAAAATTGTTTACAGATATGGCACCTTAGGGTAGTACAAGCAATATAATTTCTCCATTATGCAGCATGTACAAGTAAAAACATACATGGAAAATCAGAAAATGTCTAGTCAAAATTATTTCTAAGTAACCTTGAAGTAAATTTTAAAAGCTAGAATTTACTGAAACACTCTAGTAATTATTTACAACTACAACATAAGTAATTAATTACAAATATTCTTCTGTAGCTTTTTTATTGCTGATAACCACACACTTTACTGGTTTTTAAGAAGTCTTATTTCATGGCAATCACAGATTTTTATAGTACATGTGAGACTATCCCATCTTTAGTTTAAACTTCCATGGTATCTAACTTTTCATTTGAGTCTTCACAAGATCAGCACTCTTCCTCACATGTCCTTATGAAATGACAAAGAGGAAGGCATTTTATCTTGTAAATGAACATTTAGACATTTTGGAGTGATGGTTGAGGGCTGTACCTTGTTCATTAGCACAATTACTGACCTAGCCATAATTAAATGAACACTGCATTGGAAGTAATATGCTGTAAACAGCAATGTACCAGGGCACCTAAACAGCAATTTAAATGCATCCATTTTTGTGGCATAAGCATTTAAATGCATTTGTTCATATTAGAAACAATTTCTTGCCTTACTCAGTATCTCTATATTTGATGTACTTATTTAGTCTTATCAATACCACTGGTGCTATTTCTTATTATAATGATAACATCAAAGTCACTTTACCAGGAATCTTATTTTCCATAATTGCTTCCCTACATTAGAACTTTTCAGAAATGACAACCTGACATTATTTTGTGGGGTGATATTGGAAGTTGAGGAGCAATCTCCTAGTCTTCACCCCTGCAAAAAAAAAAAAAAAACCCTGATATTTTCATATTGCTTGCAGGGATAAATTTTCAAGTGTCTTTTAAATCAGGAATTGAGTCTTCTGAAAAATCAGAATTCTCCTGCGAAGAAACAAGATGATGCTATCCCAGTCAGTCCAGTGCAAGTAGTATGTAGGGTTTTTCCTGGAACAAAGTTCATAATATTTACTGTAAGTACTGACATCAGAAGAAAGATCTCCTAATAGCAATGATTTAATATTCCATATCTCCTGTATCAGGTTCTGCTGCTTTTAATTCTCTGAACTGTCCAAATTTAGAAGCACTAGGATGAATGTGTTGTGGGGAGGTGGTTTGCTTTATCTGTCATTTACTTAGTTTAGGATGCTAGTGGTGGTCTGTTCGTATTCACTGAGCCAGGTTCATGCTGGTACCAGTAATGTAAACCCTGGCATGAAATATTGACAATAGATGGAGATTGTAGTGGTGGAAAGTCCTCTGAACTGCAATGGTTGTAGGAACTAGAACAGCTCAAAGAGTGGGCAGCAACAGGGAGGAAGGATATGCTGATTCAGTGTCTCTCCTCGGCACCCTCCTCTGGTGGGGCACAGTTACCAGAACTGCCCTGATTGAAAACACCAAGAGACTGCAACAGTAGTAGGGACACCCGCTGTCTAGGTAAATCCCACCTGAGGCACAAAGAAACTAGTTGGTGCAGGGAGCTATAGCTTGGATAAAAATGGTGTGAGATTAGAATTGGACCCCAAATGTATGGAGATACTTTCTCTATGAATCGGTCTGCAGAGCAAACCACCCTACAAAGAATTGTGGAAGTGTATCTTGGAAGAGTTTGAGCTCACCCCAATATCAGAGGTTCTAAACTTCCCTACAACCTCGGGTTGATGTTCTGTGTTGTGCCTCCCAGAGGGGCAGCTTAGAAGACACAGCCCAGACAGTGGAGAAGTCAAAGGTGCTTTATGTCACTTTTGCTCCATCAGGATTCTGGGTTGCTCCAGGAGCCAAAATTGCCACCAATACAAATTAGAGCAACCCCAGGGATGCTCTAGTTTATAGCAGCTTCCTGAAGGCTGTCAGGTACAGCCACAGGCAAATTAGAATCACAGTAGATGCAAATGCTATGTAGACTATCCTTCTACCCCCAGCATGCCCTCTGCACCAGGATCTTGGGAGAGGTATCAGTATCAGGTCTCTTACAGCAGACTGAAACATTGCCTGCACCTGTGGAATTCTTCCCTGGCCCTTGGTGTCCCAATCTGTTGCTGAGTCTCTTTGACGCTTGCACTCTAGAGTGAAGGCCTAAAAGGAATGACCTGAAAGAGCCCTGAAATCAAGATACAGCAAGATAGAAATGATGCAGCCACTTCAAAATCATTTGAATGTGAGAAATCCATTGGGCTGTGAGGTCCAGGGACAAAGAACCCAAGCCGAGTCTCTCCAGTAAGGAGACCAGATGCAGAACTCCCTTAGCCAGACACTGAAAATGGCACTCCTTCATTTCAAATATATAGGGGGTTGGGGCTAGATAGGCACCCCCAGTCAGCTCTGTTGTAGGAAACATGGGCCCCTACAAGTTTACCATACCTTTTCCAACATTGGAAAACCTTTTAAAGAGGCAAATATCTAAAGCCTCAATCCTGTAAGTTACTCCATGCACTAAGATTCCTGCTCTTGTGCAGACGCCCACTGACTTCAATATGGAACTATTGGCAGAATCCTGGCCCAAATGTGACCGGCACTAGCATTTCCTGCTATCATGTCTCAGGCCTGCCTCATTGTATTCTCCTGTAAATAGAAGATGACTTATAAATAGGTGTCCACCTGGAAGGCTTAATTACCTACTTTTTGTATAGGTCTCTCTTTAAGATGAAAAGTGCTATATAAAAGCTGATGGTATTCTAGTGTGCCATTAATGGACATATAGACTACGATATACTAGGAAGTATGTTTATTTTCAGTGTATGACTTTTAAGTTCATGGTATCCCTTAGACTCCCAATATTCTATTCAAAACTAAGATTGTGAAAAGTACAGTTTTTCCACCACGCTAATCAATTTCTGCAAGAAATGCATACGCTGCTTTTCATATACAACCTGGTAACACACTTAAAGGACAGCAGTACTTTTTGTAAAGATGTTTAAAGCAAGGCCACATGAAGGTATGTGAATTGGTTAGGCACTTTCATTAGCCAGAGGTAGCTCAATGGCTTTTGTAATCTGGAACAGTTATTTCATGATCCTTAGCTAGCAAGATGAACAGTACTGTTGATTAAATGAAATATTTTATCTTCTTTCAGTGTAGAAATACCCCATGGAACATGACAGTATATTTTTGCTGGCTTTTGAAAGCTGGTGTTCTAAAGATATCTATCTTTAAGGCTAGTACCTAGCAAGGCTTTCTCTACTAATTAACAACACCTGTATAGGCCTGACCAGCTCCTGTGGTTTACAGCTCAGGTGCTGTAGGGCTTCTAAAAAAAGCAGAGTCTTTGCTTTGCCTTTTAACCTATTTTATAATAGTTTAAGACTATATAAATTGAGACATAAAAGCAGTTCCCTGCCCTTGCTAGAGGATTTTTAACTTTATTCTAAGTGAAGTAATAGCACCACTTCCTTTATGTAAGCATTGGGAAAAGAGGGGACTGGAAAGCAAGAGGAGAAGAGACTGGAACTGTAAAAACTAGCACCCAGCATACAGACATCCAGGTAGGTATAATTTACATTCCTTTATTTCTTGAATAGTGCCCAAGAAAGCGGCTAAATTCTGATCGTATGTATGGTTCCAGCAACACATTAAAGCATGTAATGCAACAAAATACACTATTTTACTATACCAGCTTTAACTCTATTGGCAAGAATCCTCTGTATTTCATTTGGCTCACTGGTGTGTTCTTTTCTTACGGTGCAATCATGCAAACACTCACGAGTTAGCATATGAGTAAGAACTATACTTGGTTGTGATTGCAGGTTTAGGACCTCTCTCTGTGTTTGGGAGATTTTGTTTTCTGAACCATGATCAGATGTTTTTGTTCTTAATTGCTCAAAAGGTCACTTATTGAACATGTATTTTATTTGTAAGAAACACATAAGGGGTCCTCTTCTTCATTTCTATTTTATGTATCTTTCTATAATTCAATTTTCCTCTTTTACAAAGGTGGTTCATAGTAAACTAAATTATCGCACAGAGTAAAAATCATGCTAGAATTCTTGCGGCGGAGGGGTTGTTTTGTTTGTTTTTATCAGCACTTCTGAGATTCTTCTGGAGACTTAAGAGAAATAACAGTTCAGTAGTGTATTCATTTTATGTACATCAACAAAATATTAGCTCTGTCATAACAATCATGAAAAAGACTTATGACACTCTTGCTGGAAGCAGGAACAGGATAATTCTTTGTTCCTCCATGACGGGTACTGGAACAATTTGTACAGTGGGGGTGCTGAACCATTGAACCAAACTGTCCATCTTGTATATGATGGAAACCACTTCAAGCCAGGGGGTGCAGCAGCACCCCCAACAGCCCTAGATCCAGCATCTATGCTCCATGAATAGCAAAAACTCAGTACAAACATTGTCTGTTATCTATGTTTCACTGCCAGAAAATCCCTTTACTTTCTGTTTGCCTGTTGATCATACGGAAGCAAGGGTCTTATGGGTTTTATGAAGTGTTTATCATGAGAACTTTTGCCTCTATCATGTCGGGAAAGGAACTTTCTGTTCCTTCTACCACCGTAAATGAAAGCGTCTGTTTGCATTAGCTATGCTTCGAAAGCTTGTACTCTGCAAAAGTTCACTGCCCAAAGATAGATAATTTTTAACAACAATCTTGAAATAACTCTTTCTGAAGTCTACTCTTACTGGCATATTAAACCCTGTTTGGTTTATAGTTTTGTTTTGTTTTCTGTGTCCTGTAAACTTCCTCCTACCCTTGCTATTTAACCTCAACTGGTCACAAGATATCTGCCTGTGGTCACAAGGAAGGCTCTGCTGCATAACAGCAAAGTACTTGAAGTTTTGAGGGATGGTGAGATGAACAAACACTTTCCAAAATATATGTTGGAAAGGAAGTTTGTCTCAAATGTAAAGTATGCACTTATTCATGCAGCAGATCTTGGGTTCTATTCAGCACCTTCTATACTCAAGGTATTCCAAATTGTTTCAACAGAGCAATGAGTTAGGATTGATTAGCCATATTTATACTGTTGTGGGAGCAGAGAAAGAACTGTCATGCATTGCATCCCCTTCCTGTCAGTTCTGTCTCTGCTTCCACACTGTCATATTTTACACATGAAAGTGTATGTACATAGCCTTGGATTAAACCTATATTTACTGAGGAGATAAATATTTGCCATACTAACAGTTGTTCCTTACTCTTGTCAAAAGTGCTACCAGATCTTTTTCACACTTGGCCAATAGAGTTCGGTTCATTATCTAATCTAAAAAGACTGGTGGAACTAACAAATCAGTGCATTTTCCCTGCCTCCCTTCCCCTACACCCCCCCCCCCCGCCCCGCTCCCTCTCCCATACTTAATATTTTACTGCAGTGCCAGCGCAAGGTGTGAGCCCAAGTTCTGATAGGCAAATTGAACTCGAGTCCTTCTAAGGCTCCCTGCTCTGGCCCTTAATTGTTTTAGTCTAGAGATGACAGTGCTCCATTATGAGCAATACTTAGTGGGACCCAATCCTGCAACTGGATCCCTGTTGGCGGATATCTACATCTGTATGGTGACCCATGAATGTCAATGGAAACCCATTTGTTAAAAGAAGAGCTAAATCCTCTTCTCTGCCCACCACCACCAAACAAAGCTCCTTCTTGAGTGTTGGGACAAGCTTGTTTAGCCTGACTTCTCACTTTGTGTGGATAGCTGTAATGGACAGAAGACCCTGTTACCAAAGTACTCCCTAGTCAGTGAAATATTGAGGGACGGGGGTAGGAAGCTTGGAAAGATAGAGCTTGCAGAAAACTACCATACAGAGTCTTTGGATTAATGGAGGGTAGGAAAATTAATCCAGATCTCCAAACAATGCAGTTAAACCAATCTAACTCCCAGTGCAGACAGCACTAGGTCCATGGGAGAATTCTCCCATCAGCCTAGCTACTGCCTCTCAGGGAGGTGGAGTACCTATGTCAACAGGAAAACCCCTCCCATCAGTGCAGGTAGTGTCTTCACTGACGTGCTATAGCAATGCAAGAGCAGCAGAGCTGCTGCAGCATTTTAAGTGTAGACAAGCTCTTAGGCCTTGGCTACACTTACCCGCTAGTTCGGCGGCTGGCAATCGAACTTCTGGGTTCGACTTATCGCGTCTAGTCTGGACGCGATAAGTCGAACCTGGAAGTGCTCGCCGTCGACTGCGGTACTCCAGCTCGGCGAGAGGAGTACCGCGGAGTCGACGGGGGAGCCTGCCTGCCGAGTGTGGACCAAGGTAAGTTCGAACTAAGGTACTTCGACTTCAGCTACGTTATTCACGTAGCTGAAGTTGCGTACCTTAGTTCGAATTAGGGGGGTAGTGTAGACCAAGCCTTAGATAGCTCTATTAACACTATTTTTGGACTTAACTTTAGAAATGTTTTTTTTAAAGTTTGTAGATATGCAAATGTATTGGAATTTCTACCATTGCCACTAAATAGCAGTACTTAAACACAAAGTGGCCAGGCCGTGAGCGGCTGTAAATCAGCATGGTTCTATTGACTTCAAGCCCCAGAAGAGGATCTGACCAAAGGCATGATGCACTACTTTTTTTTTATTTAAATTACTCTCAATATTGTTTGGTGCAGTAAGTGGGTTTTCTGTGGCAGATTACTCATCTAACATCAGACCTGAGCCAGTCTATTTTTTTTATTTTTATTTTTATTTTAAATGGCATCTCAAACCTATAATCCTTAATTTTGACAACTCAGCAGCTGTGAAACTTCCCAGTTTTCTGCACTGACACAGAGTCCCAGAGTCTGCAGTAGAAGTCGTCTTTCAATTTCACATTGACTCTCTTGGTGTTTGTCATTTTAGAGCTTTAGGAAGTTTGCAGTGCCTGGATTCATTAGATAAGGGAAATGGGTAATCTAAATCTTAGCAAACCCTGGCTGCTACAGAGATTCACTACTGCAAACTTCTTTCAAGATTAAAATGGAAAGAAACCCCATAGGTCTCGGTCAGCGCTGACTTCTGATGGTTACTGTTATAACAGCTGCTGAAGTTGGTGTCTTGATAAAAAGTCTATTTTAAGTTTCTGTATCTTTAAAAAAAATGTATTTTCTTTAATATATATGCTGAGTACTGTGGAAATGCGGGAGGAAATGTGGATTTAAAGTTCAGTTTGCCAGTCACATGAGAAGAGAATTCATTTTAAAAGGAGCTTTTCTGCATGAAAAGGCCAAATTCTGCTCTTGTTAAAAGCAATGTAGTCTGGAATAAATCCCTTGCATTCTGTGTGTCACTCTAGATTTATACTGGTGTAATTTAGATCAGAATTTCTCACATAATGATTAAGAGCACAAAAAAAGTCACGTCTAGTCTCAGACACATTTTATAGGACTCTGCAAGAACTCTGAGCCAGCCTGTAGGATATCCTTTGACTCAAAACAAACAGAGCTATAATTCCAGCCTGAACAGGAGCTCCATGTTCTTGCTTGGAATTCCTGAACATATCAATCATCATAGACTATTGATTAGCTATAGCTCCTATGGCTTGCACCTTAGATTGGTACCTACTCAAAAGAATGAATTCCCTTTGTCTGGAAAAAGTGGGCTCTGTCAATAGACTTTTAAAATGTATTGGGGGGGGGAATGACTGTGATAGCTGTAAGAGACAAGGTGGGTGAGGGAGTATCTCTTATTGAACCAACTTCTGTTTGGTGAGAGACAAGCTTTCAGAACAGAAGTTGGTCCAATAAAAGTGATTATTTCCCCCACCTTGTGCTTCTAATATCTTGGGACTGACATCAGCTGCACTGCGTGTGGCAGCTCTAGGCATCATGGTCTGTAAGTAGGTTGTTAGTTTCTTCATCATGATCTTATAAATAGACATGTATGTGGACTAGGGTGACCAGATATCCTGATTTTTTTTTTTTTTTTTTTTTTTTTTTATAGGGACAGTCCCGATTTTGGAGTCTTTTTCTTATATAGGATCCTATTACCCCCAGCACCCCCTGTCCCGATTTTTACACTTGTTGTCTGGTCACCCTAATTTGGACTTTAATTCTTCAAATTGCAGTGGAGGAGCAAAAGCTTGAGTGGCTCTGTCAGTGGGCTTCAGCAGGTTCTGTGTTGTATATCTGATAAGTTGTTGTGTTTTTTAAATAAAATATATAGACAAAAGTTCACTTAAAAACCTTAAGTACTGAAGCTGAGATTAAGGAGAAGTTTCTTGAATTTGAAGTCCAAGGGTTGGTTGGTTGGTTGTTTTTCATAAAACTTGGTTGATATTTGAAGTCAATTGCTTCAAATCAAAGTATGAATATCCTATCAACTGAAGACAATAGGCCTAATTCTAACTGCCCCTTAAACAACTTCCTTAAAGTCAGTAGGATTGCATAGGGTGGGTAGTCAGTGCAGAGAATAGAGTGGTACTTTATATCGAGGTAGCAAAATATGCATGCCTTGCTCGGTTTGCAAGGAAATCTATAGGGGATGCCTAAGAAAGATCTCTGTGCCTGATTTTCTCCACCTGTGATAGCAATGGTGAGACAGCTAGCATAGATGTGGCCACCAGCATTTCAAGACTAGTGTCATCTTAAACTGGCTCAGAGCAGGTTTACACAACATGATGATTTAGATGCTGGCAGCTACCAACACCTTGTCTGAACAGATGCTCCAATAATGAATAGTGATAGCAACTCTCAGCTAAGTTTTGGCCCAAAATTAGCTCACTTTAGACAAGGCCAAAGATGAAGTCCCCTGAAAAGGTCACCGACAAAAGAAAGCATTGTCTTATTCACATGGGGAATAGAGGCAGGAGGAGTAATATTGTAATGGTGATGCAAGGAAATTTAGGACAAACTGCTTTGGGACTTCTTTCCTGTGGAGGAAAAGGAGAGAGTAGTGTTCAGGAAGCCTAAAAGTTTCTTTTCTCTCTCTTCGGAGGGAGGTCAAATCACACGGAATAGAGAGAATGTTCCGGGCTGATGGAGGAGGATTCTGAAGCAGTACAACAGTTGGCAATGACTACAGAGCTGCCATGCCATTAGCACTCCTACAGTGTAGCAATTGCAGCAGGGTTGGTTTCCATATGGGGAAAACATGAGAAATTTTGGTGCAGCTACTCTAGGTTTTTGTTGTTGTTTTGTTCTCTAATGCTTAACAATGGGGGAGGCGATAAATAGCAAGGTTTACATGGAGAAGAGCCTTTCAACAATGCTTTTGCGATGGGTATTTCAGGGAACAAAACTGTTGCATGTTGCCATCATCTGATGTAGGGATGTCATGGAGTTGCGGGGGAGCGGCATCAAATCAGGACAGACTCTTGGAAAGTTGGTTGGGTTTTGGAGAGTAGGCTTGTTTTTTAGGACACTGGTGACCAAAATTTAGATGAAAGATCACTGAACTTTTATCCCTGAACTGAATACTGCCAGTTCACTTGAAAGAAAAAGCAATTTTCACTCTGGTAGTAAACCTCTGCCTTTGCCAGTAATAACTGAAGGGAATGAATAACAGGTGATAGGAAGGAATGCAGTGGAAAAGAGGAAATGCCATATTTATTACATACAGTATTGGTGATAAACTTGTGAGTCTCTTTCCAGATTTTGAACATAAACGCTAATTTAAAGCTCAGAAATCCTAAGGCAGTCTAAAAGATTGCATGTAACTATCAAGGTCAGGTTGTCCTCTTGAAAAGTACTGGCTCTGTGTTTTTTGTGTGTGAGTTAGTGGTGTTTCCCTTCTAAGGGCTTGCCTGTGGAGAGGATAAGTAGCCTACTTTTTCTTTTTTTCTTTAGTTCAAATAGTAATGACCTGAAGGGTGGTGGTGGGGTTTTTTTGTTTGTTTGTTGTTTTGTTTTTGTTTTTTAGCCAAAGCCTCACTGCGATCTTACATGGAAACTGACTTCGGTCTACCAACATGAATTCATCACACTTCTTCTTCTGTGTTTATATGGACAATAACTATTAACTGTGTTAATGGACAATAACTATCAAAGTTACGTGATGCTCAAGGTGGCCTATTAAAATGAATCTGTTTGAGGTGAACATTGCAAATTGAATTGTCTGTCCTGTAACAAGTGTCAAAACTACTTATTTTATTCATGCAACACAATAGTGTGGTAGTCCTCAAGCAATTGGGGGATACATGGATTCACTGTTATATTAGATCTTAATAGAATTTCTTCTTAGGATTTATTTTATAGTGCTAAAGCATGCTATGTAAATCATCTCACATGAGCAAAATCAGTCATAATGGCTTACCATCTAAGACCCTAATCCTGCAATTCACTATACTTCTGTGCCTGCACAGAGCCCAACTAACATTCAGGTCCTAATCCTTCAAGTCACTCATAGCCCAATGAGTGGGAATGACAAATTATATGGAGGGGATAGGGAAAGAAAGGATGAGGGTTACAGCAGTACTATTACATGGTTACTCAGTTCGGACTGAAAGGTATGAGGGTCAAGTCTGAGTGGAGCGAGTCACAGACTACACAGGACCCTGAGCAGCCGCTAGTAAGAATGTTTTTGCTGCTACTTCAAAGAACACAAGAAACTGACATCTCCTGAGTAGCAGTGGTGGGCTGATAGAAATAGTGCAAGGTGGGAAAGAAACATTTAAGACATCTGATAAGGTGGGACTCTCTCTGGCTGTGCTTGCAGGACCCACTGAATGCCAGAAATAAAATACATAGATGTTGGCAACTTAACTTTGCAGTATTTGATATAATTTTATTTCTGTGACTCTAGTTGTGGAGAGGGCAATCTGACACTACAGCAGAATTAATAACATGAACAATTAATGCTCTTTGTTTATGGGCTGTGCTTGTATTTCTCTGTAAGATTTTGGACTTTATTCATACAAGATGAAAACTTGAGTTCAAATAAGAGATGCATGTTTTCTCTACTTGTGTGAGCTTGAGCTGCTATTACCCCCTGCTTTTACTAATGTAAGGGCCCAATCCTGCACAGATTTATGCATGACACTAACTTTCAGGGGTGCTGGAACAATTTGTATAGTGGGGGTGCTGAGAGCCATTGAACCGAACTGTAAACCCTGTATATAATGTAAACCACTTCAAGCCAGGGGGTGTGGCAGCTCCCCTAGTTCCAGCACGTGTGCTAACTTTACTCATGTGCTTAGTCCCACTGAACTACTATGCGATTATTCACATGTACGAAGTACCTTGCATGTTTGGTTTGTGTTCACAGGATCAGGACTGTCATTACCCAAATTAATTGACAGTAGTGATTGTAGAATCTGACTGGTTCTTTTTCAGTATCCCACAGTTTGTCAATGGCAACATCAAGGTAAAACATCCCTTGTTCTCCAAGATGCTCAAGGAAGTTTGTTCAGCTTGAGGTGGTCTGGTTTAGAGCATTTAAACAAACAGAAATGTCAGTTTACTTTCCTAAATATGTGCTTCGGTTTGTGCCTTCTCCTTAATCTCTGCACTACATTTTTATTGAGCTCATTGGCTGCTGTACCACAGTAAAAGCAGCACTGGTAACTCAAATGCTGCTGCCAGCTTTCTCTGTGTATTTTTGCCAATATCTAGCCTTAAGCTATTGAACTCAAGGATTAAGGCATGCCAGAACAAAGCACCTGGACATTTGACAGCTGTGGTTTATTACCACTAACTTTGAGTGAGTAAACTGACATTTGTATACAAGAGGGTGAGGGGAGGAGGGGGGCAATGTAACTTATTTACGATAGTCTCTGCATAAGGAACCTAATGTTTACAAGGGTTTTGTGTTTTTTTTTTTATTATTATTATTTTTTATTTTACCCAAGTACTGTTGAATATTTTGAAGCCCAGATTTAGCCATGGAATCTGTTTTCAAACCTAATACATGAGATATTGAAATTGTTTTAAAGACAAACAAAATAAAAATCGCAGACCTTCTCTAACCTTTTTCCAGGAGTTACATAATGAAATGGGGAGGGGGGGAGTTCTCACAAGGTTTGATATATCCTCCTCCACTTACTCTTCTTCTTCCATCATATCTATACACACAACTTTGTATTTTATTATAATTTTTAATTGAGGCAAGGAATGATTTAGGGTTAAGGCACAGCCTCAAGTGGCATGATGCAGTTAGCAAAAAATGATCAAACCATACTATTTCAAAATACAAAAGAAACCCAGGTAAAGAACAGGACATCTTGCAGGGCAGATGTTAATGCTCTTTTGGATCATACTAGAACAATAGGGGGGATGCTTTCAAGTAATTCTATCACAATCACAAAGAAATCTACTCTAGATGGAAGATAAAGAAAACTTAACAATACTGGGAATAACTTCAATGCTTTTAACAAGTATGTAGAAAATCTATAACCTCTATTGCAACTTTGCATAGCCTTCCCTTATTTCCTCTTTGAGGTCTGTTTTAAATTGGTGTCCCTTATTTCTGAAGCCACATCGAATTCAGAAGCCTACAGTGTTGAAATACAGGGGTTATTCTGTGAAATGGAACTAGACTCCCATCTGCTATAGGAAATGGAGGGCAGCTGATTTGATTTAGGCCCTCCAGCTTCAAAACACAAGAGGTGTACAGCCTCCAGGCCTAATGCCTGTGCTCCCCCATCCGGGGGATCATTCAGGACCGTGAGGCAAAGGAGAGAAGAGAATGTATCCTATAGATAGGTGAGTGTGCAGGTATGCACAGAGGAAGTTAAGAAAAAGTACATGAAAGTTTCCTGTTAAACAGGAAGAGATGGAAATCTGAAGTGCTCCAGCAAAGGCCATGATGGGGATGGGGGGGGGGGGGGGAGGGGGGAAAAGGCATCCTGATTCCCTGCTTAGGTTGTCACCTTGGTGCTTTTATTTAACATAAAATAGCTCATTCTCCCCACAACTGGCGCATGAGCAGTGAAATGCTAGTGTAATATGCAGTCTGTGCATGATCATTGTTGGAGTATCTATGAGCCAGGATCTCTATGGTTGTAGGCTGAGCAGCATTTTAAAGCCATATTATTATGTCTTAAGGCAATAATGTAATGCTGAAAGGGGAAGGAAACCTGGACTTGAAAGACTGGGAATATTCATTCTGGATTTTCTGGTTTCTTTAAGTGAAAAATAACAAACTAACCATTGTGTTAATGTAGCGTGGAACATATATCCATTCTATGTACACAGCAATATCAAGGCTTGAACCCCTGTAAAGCTTCACCATTGCCACTCTGCTGACACCAGAATTTCAAAGTTTACTTTAATTTGGAGCTATACTAGACAAAGTTATATCTTCCAGATAGTAATACTTGAGGCTGTAAATTGACGCTTTATAATTGAACGAAGCATACTAGATATTCTTCCAGTGACAAGAACAAGTTAATAAAATCTTATAGGAAGACTTCAGGGGCTGTAACAGTAGTCACTGAAAACTATGGATACTGAGCCTTGTCATGAGACTGCAGTATTATAACTCTGACCTGTGACTGGGGCCAGGGAGTAAAGATCAGTCTTTTACCAGCCCTACTATGTCACTGAACTTCTACTGTACCTCATAGCTATCTACTTCTGGTTTTACTGTACTACATACTTACTAATAAATTAAAAATGGTTCCTAATGAAAGCTACAGAACTACTACTTCCTTCTAACTTTTCTTCACAAACTGAAAGTGGAATGTACTCTGGACAGGCTATAGTCTTTAGTCTCAACATTCTTTTGCTTATATTAGGATTTGTCCATAAACACATCTGCCTCACTAATGTGCGTAGCCCTTTGATTTCAGTGGAATTAGGTAAGCAAGTAAAGCAAGCAGGATTCGGCTCTTGCAGGGTTAAGTTTTTTAACATGCTTTTTTGTATCTGCTTTAAGTGCAGCTGTCCTCTTAAAAAGTAATTGTTACAAAGCCTCATGGTGCGTTGTTTTGTTTTTAATATACATATGTATCTCAACAGATCACATTTGATGTTGTCATTGAGCAGTAAAGTGGTGGTGGTTTTTCTTCTGACTGCCAGCCCTGCAAACTGAACCTGGCATTTAAGAGTCAAGCTGAGTTCTTTCCTTCCTGTTCATTACCAATCATAAAGGTTGGCAGGCCAGATTAGGCCTCCATTGACAACGCTGTTAAACCTCATGGAGTTGCAGCTGACTAGAACTGAGCAAATCGCTCGCCCGATGAGGAGCAAGAAGCAGCCAAATCTGTAGCTCTTTCCTGGCTGTGTCTGATTCACCTGGGGGTGGAGGGTGAATGCCTCGGGAACAGGAGCAGGAAATAATGTCCATACCTTTTTGCATTAAGCTCTGCTTGAAGTCCACTGTAGGCAGGTGACCCCTGTCCACTATCAGTGGCTTCAGACATCTGCTGTGATACACAGGTGCCCAGGAAACATCAAGCATCTATCCTGAAGGTAACCGAGCCAGTCAGCCACAACAGAAGCTTGTCACACATTTGTGGACAGGACTCGGGTATTCTGTGTGGTGGCTTTTCTCCATGTCCCTCTGTCTTTACTGACTGAAGTGCTCTGAGATGCATGTGGTTGTTTCTTGTTTCTCTCTTTAAAGACGTCGTGTGACTAAAACCATTTGCTGACTCCATTTTTTTTCCCTTCCCACAGTGATGGTAGGTGGAAGCAGCCTGAGATACCAGGTGACCAAATACTCTAGCATGGATATTGCTTGCTATTCATGGAACCTCTGTATGAAATAGTAATATGGTAGTGTCTTTGGGGTTTGTCACAAATTATTATTCAATAATAGTATTCCTATATAGCACTCTACAGGTTGAGGTCTGTACAAACTAACCCTGAAGATCTGTGAGGTAACTGGGGATTATTAGCTATATTTTAGCAATGACCGTGGGAGGGGTGGCGGGGAATGGGGGGAGGAGGAAGAGTTACAGTAAAGATGGCATGGTGGCCACATTCCTTGTTCAGCCAGTAAGAAGAAACAGGATAAAGCATGTGGGGGTTTGTTTTGTTGTGACTCCCTCCCTCCCCACTCCCTTTAACTTCCCCCTGGCTGAGCACGTACCCTCCAGAGAGTCCTCATGCTAGCTGACAGGATTTTCTGGTGAACTCCTTAGGCACATGTATAGTTGTACCAGTATACACTCTCTATAGATTCCAAAACCTTAACTAAACATTTTATACCCTTAAAAGAACACTGTTCCTTATACACCCCATGTTACCAAGAGATCATAAAGAGCTTAATTCTTTTGTATAAGAATTTACGCCTTCATCCATATAAATGAAAACCGGGTGCAAACTGCACACATTCTCATGGTGTTTACAGCAAGGATCCTAGTATACAACTGTTGGCTAGAGGGAAGCTTGACAAGTGGAACAGTTTCTCCCTTCTCTTGCCGGTCTCTCTGTTTGGGGAGGGAATTGCAGGGGGGGGGGGAAACAGGGACAGCTTGCTTCAAGCAGAGATATGTACAATATGACAAGCAGTGAGACAAAAAGGAGATGTTGAAACAAGCTTATTGCAAGCACTAAATGCAGCTCTTTATAGTAATAAGCTATCCCTGTGTGTTATGTTCAAACATGTATTGGAATTGCAACTGAGCCACAGATGTTCTGTTTATATATCTAGTATCAGGAGAATTTAGGTTACATTCAGAAAACTTTCCTCTCCCCTTTTAAGAAGGGGAAGAAAAAATAACTAAAACTAAATTAGCCCAGTACCAGAAAGAACAGAATTCTCAGCAAACAAGTACCATTGCAAGAAACTAGTGTAGAGCAGAGCTCAAAACCCTACTAATTTCAGTGGAATTGTAGCAGTGTCTGAGGGTATAATCTGACTCCTGTATTCTCTAGGGTAACACTGACATAGAACTGCACCCATGAAACTTGCACAAGATGTCCTACCCTAGCTATGATTCAATGAACAACAGAGTATAAAATACAAAACTGGAGGAAACATTGTCACTTAACTCCAGGGAAAAATGAATATTGGAGCATTACACTGGTCTACAATTTTTGAGAAGTCGTCTGCTTCAGAGATGAAAATGTGCTATTTATTATGTATTTTGATGTGCTGAATTCAAATATGACAATTAAAACAACTGATTGGCTACTGTTTCTAAGATATTTAAGTTTTTACATTTTATGTCTATGTATATGGTGTAGATAGTATAGTTTTAATCATAAATTGTAAACCTAGGTCTTTTCATGTGTTTATGGTTGCTTTACATGATAATATTTCACCTGTCCTGTTTATGTAACACTTTAAAAATCAGCAAAAGGGTTATATAAATAAAATTTATTATGAAACAAAAAGCAAAAAAGTATTATGTACATAGTTTAGTCCTAGTCAGTGTCTACTCGGCGCTTCTTGGCTTGTCTCTTGTATTCATTAAATGGAGCATCTCTTGTCACTGTCCAGCAATAGTCTGCAAGCATTGATGGGCTCCATTTGCCCTGATAGCGTTCCTCCATTGTTGCAATGTCCTGGTGAAATCGCTCGTCGCTCACTGCTCCACAGTTCGGTGGAAAAAAATCTAGATGAGAGTGCAAAAAATGTATCTTTAGTGACATGTTGCAACCAAGGCTTTTGTATGCCTTGAGGAGGTTTTCCACCAACAACCTGTAGTTGTCTGCCTTGTTGTTTCAGAGAAAATTTATTGCCACTAACTGGAAGGCATTCCATGCCGTCTTTTCCTTGCCACGCAGTGCATGGTCAAATGCATCATCTCGAAGAAGTTCACGAATCTGAGGACCAACAAAGACACCTTCCTTTATCTTAGCTTCACTTAACCTTGGAAATTTTCTACGGAGGTACTTGAAAGCTGCTTGTGTTTTGTCAATGGCCTTGACAAAGTTCTTCATCAGACCCAGCTTGATGTGTAAGGGTGGTAACAAAATCTTCCTTGATTCAACAAGTGGTGGATGCTGAACAGTTTTTCCTCCCAGGCTCCAATGACTGTCGGAGTGGCCAATCTTTCTTGATGTAGTGGGAATCTCTTGCACGACTATCCCATTTGCAGAGAAAACAGCAGTACTTTGTGTATCCAGTCTACAGACCAAGCAAGAGAGCAACAACCTTCAAATTGCCACAAAGCTGCCACTGATGTTGGTCCTAGTTTATGCACCTCAAAAGTTGTTTCATGTTGTCATAGGTTTCCTTCATATGGACTGCATGACCAACTGGAATTGATGGCAAAACATTGCCATTATGCAGTAAAACAGCTTTAAGACTCCTCTTCGATGAATCAATGAACAGTCTACACTCATCTGGATCGTGAACGATGTTGAGGGCTGCCATCACACATCGATGTTGTTGCAGGCTACAATATCCCCTTCCAAGAAGAAGAATGGGACAAGATCCTTTTGACGGTCACGGAACATGGAAACCCTAACATCATCTGCCAGGAGATTCCACTGCTGTAGTCTGGAGCCCAACAGCTCTGCCTTACTCTTGGGTAGTTCCAAATCCCTGACAAGGTCATTTAGTTCACCTTGTGTTATGAGGTGTGGTTCAGAGGAGGAGGATGGGAGAAAATGTGGGTCCTGTGAAATTGATGGTTCAGGACCAGAAGTTTCATCCTCTTCCTCTTCCTCATCTGACTCAAGTGAGAATGATTCTGATGCATCAGGAACCGGCAGTCCTTCTCCGTGGGGTACTGGGCGTATAGCTGATGGAATGTTTGGATAATGCACAGTCCACTTTTTCTTCTTTGACACACCTTTCCCAACTGGAGGCACCATGCAGAAGTAACAATTGCTGGTATGATCTGTTGGCTCTCTCCAAATCATTGGCACTGCAAAAGGCATAGATTTCCTTTTCCTGTTCAACCACTGGCGAAGATTTGTTGCACAAGTGTTGCAGCATATGTGTGGGGCCCACCTCTTGTCCTGATCTCCAATTTTGCAGCCAAAATAAAGGTAATAGGCTTTCTTAACCATAGTGGTTATACTGTGCTTTTGTGAGGCAAAAGTCACTTCACCACAAAGATAGCAGAAGTTTATCTGCACTGTTCACATGTACGAGGCATCTCTGCTCACTTTGGCTAAACAGAAATGTGTCCCTTTGCAAAATCAAACACTGACAAATAAGAGCACGACACTGTATGATTTCTAGAGCTGATATAGGGCAATTTGTTCAGCAGAGTGATGCAAGCTTCGTTATGATTGCATCATCCATGACTTCTAGGAATAACATGATGCAATACCAGCTTCAGATTGCATCATTCATTGTTTTGCTTAAAAAGCAAGTACTGTCTAAACCCAGTCATAGATGTATTCATAGATCCAGTCAAAGATGTATTTTAGTCATTTCTGGTTTAAATTGAGATCCCTTCACTTTATAACTCACTTATCCTCCGCCATTCCCAAGTCAAGGGTCGTATATACTGACCCAATTGCATACCTTGAAAACTAGAGCCAATCCACAATTTTAAGCATCATTTTCGTTCTCAGTGACCCAGAATTAGGAAAGTTTGACTACATTTATTTCAGAAGCATTTTGGCTGTAGAGCAGTGTTATTAGCAGAGTGGGGTGGCACCAGTGTAAACATATCAGCACTTGCAAATTATCTGTGGCACTACAGTTTTATTTTTCTTGTCAAAACCTGAGTCATTACGGCATGATTGTATCGGTTACTAACACTGAATGTGAGACTGATCTTGCACTCTAGTAACCTCATCAGCTTTTCTCTGGAAGTGAGGTGAGGGCAGATCCAGCTCCTCTATATCTAAGCATTTTTATCAGCAGCATATAGAGAGCCCAACTGAGATCATGGCCCCGTTGTGCTAGGAGCTGTGCAAACACAAATGTGTCAAACATCAGAAATGCTAAAATGAAGAAAACTTCTTAGGAATGTGCTGCTGGTTGCTATTCGAAAGCAAGTCTCTCCTCACTGCACTGCTAAATCTGTAAAAGGACAATAGATGTGTGCAACTTTTGCAGCTCTATAATGCATGTGAGATCCAGAAATTAGATGGGATTTTGTTCTTGTTGAGGTGTTCTGGTGTGTTTTTGTACTGGATGTTTGTTTGTTTTGTTTGTTTTTGGGTGGGTGGGTGGGGTGTGTGTTTTCATGTATGTCTCGGATGTGCCCAGTGAGCTTTCTCCGCCTTTAGATGAAAGAGAATGGCAGGTTAAATCTTTATAAAAAGAGTAAGATCTTCGTTCAGCTAAAACAATGTTGGAAATATTTATGAATAAAAATCACTTCACCTTTCATAGTCTAACTGGCTTTCAATCTATCATAATTGAGTTCTCCATATGTCCATAAAATCTTTTTGCATAACTAATTTTAAGACTTCAGGCCTTTAGTCAAGAAAAAAGACTGCACATGTATGAGATTTTGGGGGGCGGGGGTTGTGTGGTTTGGGAGGAGGAAGGTGGCATAGTTATTTTTGTTCTGTGTGGGGTTATTTGTTTTGTTTTCTGAGAGATGTTTGCTTTGCAGTTCACTTTTAAAATCCAAGACCACGTTTGTTCAGGTGGTACTTTCCTCAGATAAATGCAACTTAACTTACATAGCATGAAGTATAGCACACAACTGTAACATTTCGAGGCTTACTAGTTACTACAGAAATAGTATAGTGTAGATCCAAAAGAAATGTGACACATACATTTATATTTAAGACCTACTGTTAGCACCACTCTACTGACATTAATACAAGTGGTCTAAAAACATAATTCATCATTTTTATTTTTGCCATAATTTTAGTTACCGATCAGAAGTATTACCTTTTTCTCTTTTATTTGGTGAAAAGGGATCTATAGAAATATTCATTAAGTAAGAATTCTGACTTGGGCACTTTAACCTCTCTTTATATTCTTTCCTTCCATATGTGTTCCCTGTTTCAAGATTTGAATAGTTCACTCTCCATTCAAAATAGAAAGATTTAACTTAATTCTGTCACCCTTTCCCTCCCCCCCCCCCCCCGAGACAACTACTGCTAAGTGTGAAAATGTACAGATTCAGAAGTCCATCTCCTCTTGATTTGTTATGTCTTAATACATTGTGGTAGGGTGTCTGGGATGCCTTCTCATCTGAATAGGTTACTTAGAAAGGGTTTGGGGAGAAACACTTAGTACCTTGGTTTAAAGCTAAGTTCCTTACCCTCCTCTGCCTGTCAAAAGATTTCTCTGAAACTGGCTTTGGTTATCGAGATTTTTCCTTGCCTATGACAAAATAAAGGGAATTAGACTGTTTGGGATTTTTCTTTAGAAAGTCTCTCTAACTTCCAGGTAACAGTGTAATCTTAGATCAGTAATATATAATGTTAATGCCATCAGCTTTCTAAACACCTCATTATATGGTCACCTGCTTTTTTTAGAGCAGCTAACTTTCATCAAGAGCGCTGTTAATTGCAGTAGGTAAAAAACATGCCATTAACCCCTTACCTTGTGTAGACACCAAGATGTCTGTAGGAGCAGGTAGCACAACAATGGCTAAATAACTGGTTTTAAGTTAAGTTCTCTGTTTTAACTGATAACTGAATTTTAACGCATGAAAACCACAGTTAGACATCATAATGCTATGGCAAAGGTAGTAATAAAAGGCAGATTAAGAATTAGTGATACATCAAGTAGCTGATGTAAAAGGTTAAATGTAGCTTTTCTCAAACGACCCATAATGGTTGGCTCTAGCAACCATGCCTGGATGGATCATAAGGGTTCTCTTGTTCGGGCTGGACACTTGTAGAGATGCCAGTTCCAATGGACATTGTCTGACTAGCTGAACCTATTTTGAGTCATAAGAACAGTCATACTAGGTCAGACCAATGGTCCATCTAGCCCAGTATCCTGTCTTCTGACAGTGGGGAACGATAGACTTATTCCCTCTGAAGCACCTATGTTCCAGAGCAGCTGGAGAAAAGTGGATGTGAGATCTAATGCCCAGGACCATCTGAAGTAGCCAATGCAGAGTACTGACAACAAGGACCATGTGACTTTTGGCTAAGAGAAGCTTCACAGGTGAGAACAGATTGCAGGCACAACAGTATCTACTAGAAGCAGGCCCAAGAGAGTAAGTGTGTGTCTATTCTTGTTGAGAGTCTTGTGTATCCACATTAAGTGATCTGCAACAGCTGTTGCACAAGCATTACATACTGTGACAGACCCAGACCAGTCGGGTACAGGAGTCTGGTAGAGGGCAAATATACTGGTCACTGGATGAGTAGTTTTCTATTCCCTGAGTGACCAGAGCAGGGGCTGCACTAGAGTAATCAGGAACCTGCTAGAACCAGTTAAGGAAGGCAGGCTAATTAGGACACCTGGAGCCAATTAAGAAGCTGCTAGAATCAATTAAGGCAGGCTAATCAGGGCACCTGGGTTTTAAAAGGAGCTCACTTCAGTTTGTGGGGCGAGTGTGAAGAGCTGGGAGCAAGAGGCGCAAGAAGCTGAGAGTGAGAGGGTGTGTTGCTGGAGGACTGAGAAGCACAAGTGTTATCAGACACCAGGAGGAAGGTCCTGTGGTGAGAATAAGGATGGTGTTTGGAGGAGGCCATGGGGAAGTAGCCCAGGGAGTTGTAGCTGTCATGCAGCTGTTACAGGAGGCACTATCGACAGCTGCAGCTCACAGGGCCCTGGGCTGGAACCCGGAGTAGAGGGCAGGTCCGGGTTCCCCCCCAAACCTCCCAATTGACCTGGACTGTGGGTTCTCCCAGAGGGGAAGGTCTCTGGGCTGTTCCCCAACCCACATGGTGAATCTCTGAGGCAAGAAAATCCGCCAATAAGCGCAGGACCCACCAAGATAGAGGAGGAACTTTGTCACAATACCCAACACCATGTTATCCTGTGGTTCAGCTACAACACTACCATCTTTCAAAATAACTGCTCCGCATTCTGGTCAGGCATCCCATTGCTCTGCCACTGTATTGTATGCATTCTGGGATTTTTTTGTGCTGTGCATTTGTGGGATTGGGGTCAAACGACATGATTTTTATTTTTCATTCTATCATCCATCTTTTTTTAAAGCCAGCACCACATACAAGTGCTGTCAGGCACCATGGAGGAAACATTGAGTGATGTGATCCTCACTGTGATGACTATAAACCAGCTGCTGCAAGAATATCTAAAACAGTTCAGTGACTTCAGAACCAGGGTGATAAAGGCACCTAAGTAGGATAAGGCTATCATCACTTTTCTTGGATGGTTGGAGATCAAGATGGGCAAGCTTGATCTTCTTACAGATTGGGCCGAGCAGCCATTTGTAAGTATGTCCTATACTCAGTGGTTCTCAAACTAGGGCTGCTGCTTGTTCAGGGTAAGGCCCGGCCGGGACAGTTTGTTTACCTGTCGCGTCCACAGGTTCGGCCGATCGCAGCTCCCACTAGTCATGGTTCACCGCTCCAGGCCAATGGGGGCTGCAGGAAGCGGTGCAGACGCAGCATGTAAACAAACCTGAACAAGCGGCGGGCCTAATTTTAGAACCACTGCTATACATCTCTCCACTCCCTTCAACCAGCTAGATCATCAGAGGTATCTCCCGTAGTTTCTATACTGAGGACCTGGTATCAACTGGAAACTTCTAGTTGTGTAGAATTTCTTTTGGTCCTCCTTTTCCTTGGTCACAGCCTGCCCCTCCTCATCTGTCTCAGTTAGACTGTGTGAGCTCTCCCAGAGGCCCTGTTATTGTCTTTAACTTTCTTATAGCCCAGCAGGAGCACCTCTGCCTTACTGCAGCACTGACTTGCATCACATTTGTTGCCCCTGCCCTATATTACTTGTGATCTATAAACAGATGATTACCATTCAGATGGGACAGGAGTGTATACAGGCCGCAGAAAGTAATGAAGTCCAGGGTCTCCGTTTGGGACCACACTGAAACATGAGACATGACTGCACTGCTGATTATTCAGCAGTCATATCACACAGTTATATGAACTCGCCACAAGCTAGAATTGCAAAGAACAGCACCTGGCTGCACATGAGCATTTAAACAGTGAAGTGTCCTCCTGTCAGGAGGAGCCGGAAGGATATACAAGTAAACAGACGGGCAGACCCAGTTAACCAGCAAAGCAGTGTGGGATATCAGTGGGAGGACTCCTTAACTGCATCTCTATCCCAAAACCTACCTGCTTTGTGGGTAAACTCATTCTGCATCTCATTAAACCCACTTTGGAAGTGGGTTTAATAAGGCACTTTAAAACATCCAATTTACACTCCAAAAAATGTTTGGATGCATGACTTTTGAATGTAGGACATGTTAACGTGAAATAACTAGAGTTAACCCCAACAAACTTCAAGTGTAGATGACCCCTAAGGGTCAGAGAAGAGCTGGACATAGCAATGCCTTAGCTGTGGTGGGGAAGGTTCTATAGGTGAAATGGCCTGCGGGAAGCCATATTACTGGGGGCGGGGGTTCCACTCTGTTCAGTGTAAACAGGACTCCTATACATAATCTAAACATAGATGTAGAGGAGGAAATATCTGGAGTATCTCATGGATTTATCTTCTTACAAGAAACTGACCCATTCCACGCCCTCCAAAACTGCTATCCTTTGGCAAAGGGACAACTATATATGCAATACACTTCATTCCAGCAAAAGCAATATTATGTCTTCAGAGACAATCCTAACACACACATGCTGATATTACCAAGCAAATTGCCTAGCCAGTGAGTTAATCTTGTTATAAAAATCTAAAGAAGGTGAGCAGAGGTTAAGAGGCCATGAGGGAAAACAAGGTTCTGGTGACCTCCTAATTAAAACAGCAAAATATTGTGATAACCTCTGTTAGAAGAAGCTTGTGGGTTTTTTTTTTTTTTTTTTTTTTTTGGAAGCTCTGCAGCTACATGGAGTCAAACCTAGGCCTTAGAACAAGAAAGCCTGCTCATGGCAAGGAAGGAGGTAGATCAAGAAGGCTCAAGTTGAAACTTCCAGCTGTACAGAGTTTGTTACAGCTAAAGCTAACATTTTATTCTTCCCTCTCTACGGGATCAGGAAAACTCTGTCCTAAAGCTTTGAGTCACAACATACAGTGCAGCCCATCTGCTTTGGTAAGTGCTGCCTCTGGAAACTGAACTTGAGACTCAGAAACACATTTTCTGGGTGGATTTATGACCAGGGTGTGCAGTGTTATACCAATAGAATAAAAACCAGCAGGATCTTATTAAGAGGGATAAGGCAAAGATGCCACATTTATTGTAAATATACTGATAAAGCAAAAGATAAAAGTAAACAACGTTGTTTGACTACTTATTGCGCGCGCACACGCACACGCACACACACACACAGATTCATTCACACAATCATTCATTCAAGTTCTGTATAGGTGTTATAGTTACCAGTCTAGAAGTTGCTCATGCCAAGTTACTGGCCAGGTATCTTGGTCATGAGGATGGAGCCAAGTCTATGTCAGGTGCACCTGATGCTCCTGGAGGTTGGCAGCAGAACCAGAGACTCAAAGTCATCAGTCTTTAGAGTCCATTCTTATAGGAATTAATTCCTATGTTAGTCTATGGGAACTGTTTCATCCTGCTGTTGCTGACTCAATCAGCAGATGGCACATTCCTGTCCAAAGTGGCACATTCCTGGTGGCTCCACACTGTCCAAAGTTTGTTTCTCATCCTTCCAGGTGATGGGGTGGATCCCAGTTTACCCTCAGGGGGTTGTCTGGGGTCCTACTTGACACATTCTTCGGCCGATGGATACTCCCTTTCTAGGCTGGCACCTCCCTAACCATCCATGTTTATCGAGCATTCATCAGCATACATTCCATACCTTAACCATATTTTAATTTACTGTCTCCACCACTTTCAGGGTGTGTGCTAATTCATTTGAGACTCCCGGCCCTTTAATCATAGAGGGTGAGGGTCTGTCCTAGGAGCCCTTGAATGAAGTGAAAATCACCCCTCAGAAACAAATTTTCTGGGTGGATTTATGACCAGGGTGTGCAGCACTAGTTGGATAAAGGAATATGAAGAACAGTTAAGCTTTGCCAGTAAAGGGCTACTTTAAATTCTCAGCTGTAAGAGATCATATTAGCAGAAAGAGAAATGATGGTGAAGCCCCAGCTGTGCCCACAATTATTCAGAATCCTTTAAGTTCCTATAGGAAGGAAAAATCTTTATTCCATAGTTTTCCTGGAGCAAATTATTTCCCTCCAAATTAGATAGTGAAGTTCAAGATGACCCAATATATGTAGTTACTGTAAATGCATAGGGTTTTGCCATAGGGTTAACAAAACAGAAAACACTACTGACATAGTTTCAGATCAGACTGATTCTTAGCAGCAGCTGGTGGCAGGGGGAAGAGATGCTTTTAACCTACTCACAGGCCTGGGCTCTGCCAGACACATGGGGGCCAGAAGGGAAACTTTCCAAGAAAAAAATGGAGCTTCAATTCTGTACCCAGCAATGTTTGTTACGTGATTATAAAAGCAAAATGTACATCTCTTGGGGATTCAAAATCAGCTAGCTGGATCATAGATGAAAACTAAGGATAAGCTCCTGAAGAAGAGTTACAGGAGTGACCGCTCCAGTTAGATCTAGATTCTAGATCTTGGTTGGCTTGTAATGTTCTATAAGAAATTAAAGTACCTTCAGCTACAAAGATTTTGCTGAATCTTGGTTTCTTGCTACATTAAATTTTTGCTTTGCTGCTATCTCCTCCTAAAATCTATAGATGGATATTTTAAGATTTCTAGCTATATGCTGTGATGCATTATCTGAAAAGGAAACACTGTTTATTGGGGAAGGGGGATATGCACACATCCTTAGAGGGCAACCTAGTCCCAAGTTAATATCCATATTGAAATATTAAAACAATAAAATCCCTGCAAAGACGTAGACACGTACTTAACTTTAGGCACATGAATAGGCCCGCTAAAGTCAAGGGGACAATTAATGTGTAAAATAAGTATTTATGTAAGTCTTTGCAGGATCAGGGCCTTGTATAGCACACAAGTCATGCTGAAGACCTGCTCTAGTGTCTCTCTGCCTCTGTTGCATGACCTAGTAACGCAGCTCACCGGGGAGAGCTGGACTCCTTGGAGCTAAAGTCTTGAATCCTGATTTTGTATGTGTGTCGCCATGGATTGTTATATAAATATTTCACTCCTCATAAGCATCTTATAGTTTTAAAACATTACTGAATTCCTTACTCTAGAGCAGGGGTTTGTGTATCCCAAGGGGCATGCAGAGATCTTCCAGGGGGTACATCAACTCATCTATATATATGGCTTAACAGATTGTTAGAATAGATCATATTCCTTTCATTTTGAAATATAGAATTGTGCCATTTCTTTAAGGCACTTGCTGCGACTAATGTTGCCTAATTTGTCTCTCCAAACTAGCTGCTTAAAATACCTTGTAAATTTACAACATACAACAAAATTGAGATCCCAGTTTTTAGGCTATTCAAATAGGTATAACCAAATGCCCTTTATCTTTAGCATTGATTGATTGCATTTAAACTGAATTCTGAGATTGCTTACATAATGGTGCCATATATTTATGAATGTAAATAAGACTTTTAACGTAGAACTTGGGTTTGTGTAGCACATCATATTCCAGGTGTCTCGAAGAACCTACAGAGTGATGTTAGAACTTACAGTTCCATCTGCAACATGTGGGTTTGAAAAGAAATTGCTTTAAAGGCACATTCTAGTCTCTTGGCTAAAAACAATTTGAAGCAGCAAGTTTGTAGATCTTAGAGAAGTCAAAATCCTTTTAGATCTTTTAGTCCAGTCCTCTGCCAATACATGACTGTTCTTTCACTGTTTTATACCTAATTGACATGATTAGATCTAATCAAACACTCTGCTATAGCAAGAACCTCTAAACCGATACTTCAGCATAGATTAGAGACATTTAATCATATTTTCATTCTTGAAACCATCCCATCTATTGTAAGTATAACAGCCAGTTCTTGCTTTCTCAATATGGTGTCTTTCAAATTACTCTTTGTTCCTCTTTATCCATGGATATATTGTACATAAGTTCGGGGTTTTTTTTATAAAACTATTTAAATTTCCAAAGCTTATTCAGTCTTTTAAACTCTTCCATTATTAAAGCACATACTATCCAGAAAGATTTAGCAGGGAAGTTAAAATGTCTGATAGAAACTGAATCTACAAACATTCTTCAACTGAGGGTGTCTGTGGCTGTTTTGAGGGGGTTGTTTTTAGTGGGAGGGGGGTTAATATCCAGATGCCCCGGGATGGCTCTCTTAACATACAGTAGTTTGCCTTCAGTGCTTAAAAGCTTCTGAAAGTTTGCAATAACACTGCAAATAATAGAGAGACAAGGTGGGTGAGGTAATATCTTTTATTGGACCAACTTCTGTTGGTGAGAGAGACAACTTCTCAGCTGTGTAAGATTGTCTCTCTCACTAATGGAAGTTGATCCAAAAAACAGGTATTCCCTCACCCACCCGTCTCTGTAATACCCTGGGACCGCCACAGCTCCAACAACACTGCATATGTAGCAAATAAAAGCTGCGTTGCAACAGCTCACCTCTGTACACTAAAGCAGGGGTGTCAAAGCTGCGTGGATTTTAAGTGCATGAGACAGAGTTTAGAAAAGCTTCCAAAAAATGAAACATATCCTTAATCTGGTGTTAAGGGTTGTTTGATCTTTTGTAACCTGAAAAAGTCAAAGAAGCCTATATAGGGCTACAAGAGGCTCTTGCACAAATGCACTTAATTTTTAATAATAATAGTCCATTTAAAAACTCCCACACATCTTGACATTTGGCTATAAGGCTGGGATTTTCAAGAGACCAGATGCCCAAATGCCACTACATTTTAGTGTGATTGGACTGCCTGACTCCCTTAGGCTTTTTGGAAAGCCCCAGCCCAAAGTGATGTTCCCAATTGGCAGTTCAAATCTAAAGGTATATTTGACTTTTGTATGCTAGACTAATGCAAGCTACCACTGTAATCGCACATAAAGCCATAACCTTTTATATTGGCTCTGAATAATGCAGTCATTATTATAGCTAAATAACTCTATCTTCAAATGGCTATTTCATCTTCCTATTATGTCCTATCTTGATTTATTTTTTTTTCTCTTCCACAGACATTAAAGAGAGAACTAGCATGGGCCAAATACTGCCATTCCCATTCCCGTGTTGCAAATCCCAAGTAAGTGGGCTTTGCAAAGGAGATCTAAGATGGGTTTGGGAAGGAATCCCCAGTCCATTCCCTTCCAGTTATGGTGGATAAGCATGGAACAACTGCACAGCCACCACTTCAACTCACAGATTGTAGCAATTCCCCCAAGGGGATTTAAATGAGTGGATTTGCATGATTGTGGATCTACCTGCTCTTCCCGTAACCAAATGTCAAGGCTGTCAGAGCCATGCATGATATTTAGGTTGGGGAATTTCCCTGTATGGTAGAACAGTGGGAGGGGGGACTTACTGTCTCCACTGAGAGGATAGGCACCAGCAGGTGTTCCTTTGTCTTGGTTCTCCTTGGCATAAATCCTGAATTTCAGGTACGTCTTCCACATGTACTGTACTCTCCCATCCAAGCACTTCCTGAAATTAGAGTTCTTTAAAAAGTAGAGTTCTTTAGGGGGAGGGATAGTTCAGTGGTTTGAGCATTGGCCTGCTAAACCCAGGGTTGTCAGTTCAATCCTTGAGGGAGCCATTTAGGGATCTGGGGCAAAATCAGTACTTGGTCCTGCTACTGAAGGCAGGGGGGAGGCTGGACTTGATGAACTTTCAGGGTCCCTTCCAGTTCTATGAGAAAGGTATATCTCCATTTAAAAAAAAAAAAAAAGCTATCCTGTGCATACGCATATTACATGCTACTCTATTCCCTACTGTGCCAGCAAGAACTGCAGGAAGTTTTCGGGGCATGTAAACTGCTACAGTCCCCAGCATTATGACTTTGCTGCCCAGGACAGACTTGGTTTCCCTCATCTTATAAGATAAGGTGAGAATTGCTGGAAGCAAGTAGGCCCTACATTTTTTTCTTATCATTATTCCTTTATCTCCATTAAACTGAGAAAGCTCAATTTAACCCCATTTCCCCCACCCAATGTTGCCTTCTGCAAGAGGGCAGGGGGATGGAGTGAAAGAGGTGGAGGGAGTGGGGGAAACTTTGAATGGACTCAGAGGGGAGTATAGGGGACTGAATAAGAGGACTGGCTTTTTCCCAGTATCCCCTCCTCAAATGCATTTTAAGGAATCAGGATTTCGCTCTTGCACATAGACCCCCCCCAGCCCCATGAAAGAAAGTGTTTTAGGATGAAGTCCAGATCAGTCCATAATTAATTCCTGTTTGTGATAATTTATTTGAAGAGCAGTACTCATAAGTACAAAGGATGAACCTAAAACTCTGTTTAGATCCTGTAGTATATAATGTAAATAGCAGATATAGCACACAGATATCACTCTGGATTTGCATACAGCAGAACCCCATCACTGAAGAACAGTTGCATTCTTCTGAATAATCCATTAATTTGAGACAATTGTTTAAAAGAATGCTTGTCACTCAATCAAACGGAACCAAATTAAAGTTATATGTTGTGTGTATGTGGTATAGCATCAGGGCTGTAGATGGTTCTGAGTTACAAAACTCATTTCTAATAGCAGTATATATGCTAAATCAGGCTATGCTAGTAATTCCCTGCGCTCCCTCTACTGCCATTCACTGTTGAAGGAATTCTGTGCCTAACAATTCTGCACACAATATTTTAAAATTCTGCAAATTTTATTTGTCAAATGTGGAGACTCCAGCATGGCAGTGGGGCGCACAGACCACTGGCTGCATGGAAGTGGGAGATCACCTTGCAGTGCCCTCTGTCCCCCCAGGACACTGACTCAGTAGTGAAGCTGTACCCAAGCCTGACACCGCGCAAGGGCCGGGGCTGCCCCAGAAAAACCCCAGGGCCCTGCTGCTCTATGCCTGGTGCGGCCAGGCAGGCTCAGCCCAGCAAGATTCAAGTGTGAAGGGGCTAATCTGAATGCACAGGGGCTTGTTGAGTGCAGGGGCAACAGGATGCTGCAGGGGGGTCCAAGTGAAGGTGGTTGGAGCTCAGCAGAGGGGATATGGATGGGGGCGGGGAAGGGGTCCAGGTGTGTATCTCTCATGCTAAGTAAAGGGTAATAGTGCTTCAGAATCCTGGGTGTCTGTTGGCTTTCACTATCATGTACCTCTGAAGAAAAACTATAAACCAGAAGGCTCATACCATCAGTGGTATCCTGTGGAATATGCAAGAGCTGCCCGAGAAACCCCTCATTTTCAGCCCCATCCCAGAACCCGCACCTCCACCCCACCACCCAACCGGCTGCCCCAGCCAAGGTCCCCCTCCCCCACCATGAACCCCTCATTTCTGGCTGCACCTCCAGCCCAGAGCCTGTATACCATCCCACACCCCAACCCTCCATCCCCGCCTGGAGCCCCCTCCAACCCCCCAAGCCCCTTATCTCCAGCCCCAACCCAGAGCCGACAGCCACATCCCAATCCCCTTCCCCAGCCCGGTGAAAATGAGCAAGTGAGCAAGGGTGGGGAAGAGCAAGTGATGGAGGGGGGATGGAGTGAGCGGGGGCAGGGCCTCAGAGAAGGTGCGGGGCGGGGCAGGGCAGGGCAAGGATGTTCTGCAAATAGAAAGTTGGCAACCCTAGGGGGAGATGGCATTAGTCTCAGAGCATAGGTATTTGGACTGTGGTGTGCCCACTTCCAAGAGGAGTGGAAGATAGGAGGGCCGCACCTGGAACATGTGCCCAGAGGCTCAGAGCCAGGACAGTGCCTAAACTCATCCCTGCACCTAGTAAGTTACAGGTAGGTGGGATGCAGCCTTTGGATCCCCTCAGAGTAATCCGGAGAGTGTCCAGGGGGACCTCAGCCATAACCATGACACCAGAGACACCGCCTGCTTTTGGACTAGTCTCTGCTTTTATCCTTAAAAGGGCTTTCTATGCCACGCTTGATGCTGAGAGAGCCTTAAAAATGTAACATTTCTAAATGTAGGTTTGTCAGACTCCTTTCCTCCCCCCAAGTTATCTACTGCCCCTAACCTTGCCCCTCCCATACAGAGCTGCGCAAATAACTGGCACTCTCTTCAGTTCACTGGCCTTTCCAAAAAAATAAGTAGCTCAAGCTAAACTGAAACCAATTGTTCTGGTGAATCAAAAGCTTAAGTTTGAGTCAAACAACATTTTGTTTGAATGAAATAGTTTTGTTGTGAATCAGGGCACTTTTAACTTCTATTTAAATAGAAGCAAAGGCGAAGGCTAGATTTACACAATGGGTTGCAGTTGTTGTCATTAGGCCAGAGAGTGAGACTAACTGTCCCTCTAGTCTAGTAGTTAGGGTATTCACCTGTGAGGTGGAAAGAACTGGGTTTCATCCTCACTCCAGAGAGGGGGTTTGAATCTGACCCTTGCCTACATCCCACCAGAGTGTCCTAACCTCTGAACTGAGGGGGGCTAGCACCACTTTTTGTAAATAGCACCTTAAGTCCACCTGTGAATATAGCTCCCCCCATCCAAAAAACCTATAGTGGTAATCAAGAAAGTAGCAGGGAGGGGTGGATGGGAAATCAGGAAAGAGAATATGGGCGGGGGGGAAGAAATACAACCTGGGAGTGAGCAAGACGTGGAAAACAGGGAATTGGAAGTGAATTGGAGAATAAGTGGCAGAAGAACGGATGAGGTTCGTCAGCTATAAAAGCAGTGAGGTTGAAATTAAATTAAGGAATTAATCAGAAAAAAGGTGCACACATTCTAAACTAGCAAATTGTAATTATTTCTCTGGCAGATGTTCTACAATTTTGTGCAAGGAGGTGGGGGAGGGAGTGGAGAGTATAAATGGGGAAAGGTTCTGAGAGTGCTTGTTAACCACCTGGCAGAACGGTTATGCTAGTGTAACAGCAGCAGTAAGGGCCAGGTTCCATATATTTAGAGTCCCTCTTGACAAATAACTAAAGTGGGTTGAGTCTTAACGCAGAAATCAGGAAAATTAAATGATCCTTCCCGGTGTGGCTTTAACAGGCAGAACTTCCCTACCTGCAGCAGTACTCTCACTGTGTACAAATGAGGAAATCTATACAAGAGGAAGAAACAGTCAAACTTGGCAAAACCCAACAACAGAATATAGAGGCCCACCACCACCCTTTCAGTAACTTGGCAGTAGTCCAACTCCAATTCTGACTGCCAGTGAATACATTGACAGGTGGTAGTTCCTTGGCTGCATCTTCATCTAAGGTGCTGGGTACACTGCTCCTGTCCTTTGGGATGGTTCTTGCAGTGAAGCCCATGTGGGAGAGGAACCAAGACCACTTAGTACCTCTGAGCAGACTCCTGCTGCTCGGAAATGAGCTCTCTGCTAACCAGTGCTCCGTGGGTGTCACTACTCATCCACACAAAATTTAAGTTCATGTATAATTGTGACCTCCCAAACCTTCCCAAGGTTTGCTAGATGAATTGTGGATAGGTAGCCCATGTAAATGAAGCTCTATTCCCTTTTCATCCAACAGAGGGAAGAGAGAGCAATTTACCTTGTGGGGCTTTTGCCCATAGGGCTTACACTAGCTGGCTGACTCTGCTGGATTTTGTAGTTCAATAACTGAAGTTTGGAGCCCCAGGCTTGTTTGGAGAATTGTCCCTTGGAATAAAATGTTATGCCTTGAACCCACTACTGTCTTCTGGCCTCCTTTTCTTATTCTGAAAAGGAGATGAATGAGGAGCACAACTAATCCCATTTTCCCCATCCCTCTTGTATATAAAATGGTGCGCTTAAGTTGGGGGGAGAAGGCAAAGAATCATCTTGTGGCTCATTCCAACAATCCGAAAACCTGTTCTGTGAAAAATGGTGTGATCAGGATTAACCAGTGTCAATGGAGTTTGGGGTGTGGGGGGGGGGAGTAACTGGAACTTTTGGTAAAATTGTTCTGCAAGCTCCCCATAAAATCTTTAAGGTTGATCCATGACACCTTCACAAACAAGGAGAAATGAATGAACTCTTCTTTTTTGTCGGGGGAAGGAGGGGGAAGAAGTATTTTTGAAAGATTCCAGGCTGGTCTACACTGAAAACCTACATTGCCGTAACCACACCCCTGAGAGACATAACTATGCCCACCTAATTCCCATTGTAGACCATGCTTGGTTGATGGAAGAGTTCTTCCACTGACCTAGCTGCTGTCTCTCAGGGAGGTGGATAACTACAGTGACAGGAGAACCACTCCCGTCACTGTAGTGAGTGTCTACACTGAAGCGCTACAGCAGTGCCATGGTAGTGTTTTATGTGTAGACATACCCTCAGTGTGTCACCTTGAATAAGCTTACCCAAGAGGCTCCTACTTTGTCTTGTTTAGGCTCATTGACTGCTTTGTAGAACACTGATGCCCCTAATCTGTCTCTTACAGACAAGCATATGGAAGAATCCTTTTTCCTGTCTAAAAAAGGAGCTGATACAGGGCAGGTCTACACTACCCGCTTGAATCGGCGGGTAGAAATCGATCTCTCGGGGATCAAATTATTGCATCTCGTTGGGACACAACTGTGACGTTGTGCAGTCTATATGGTTTTATAAAAATATAAGTGAATATAATGTAACTGGGATATGCTTCATGCAAAAGGTTTCTTGTAAGGTATCATTACAAAGCTCATAATCTACTGAGTGTGATCATCCTATTTGTAGAAATGTACCACTCTTGTATCTAAAACTAGAAATATAAAACATAACTCTGAAGGCCTATTGTAATTATGTAAAGTGTGGGCCATTAAGGATGGTTTGGAATCTCGATGACTCCCATTGTCTGCAGATGGCTGTATTTACCTGTGAGTCTTCCTGTATATGTGTGTGCTGGCAAGTGAGTAATGAAGTCTTGCAGTGACATGTGATCATGTCACCTGAACTGGAATCCATCTTTAACCGGGTGCTTTTCCAGTGAGGGGGGGTGGAAACCCAGAGGGACAAAGGGTTCCCGCCTTATGCAAAAGATATATAAAGGGGTGGAAGAGAACAAGAGGAGAGAGGAGCCATCATAAAGAATCCCCTAGCTATCACCTGAGCTGCAACAAGAGCTGTACCAGGGGAAAGAATTGTGCCCAGGCCTGGAAGGTGTCTAGTCTGAGAAAAAACTTACTGAAGCATCTGAGGGTTAGATTATCTGTATTCAGTTTGATTAGGCATAGATATGCACATTTTATTTTATTTTGCTTGGTGACTTACTTTGTTCTGTCTGTTACTACTTTGAACCACTGAAATCCTACTGCCTGTATTTAATAAAATCACTTTTTATTTAGTAATTTACTCAGAGTATGTATTAATACCTGAGGGAGTAAACAACTGTGCATATCTCTCTGTCAGTGTTATAGAGGGCGAACAATTTATGAGTTTGCCCTACATAAGCTTTATGCAGGGTAAAACAGATTTATCTGGGTTTAGACCCCATTGGGAGTTGGGCATCTGAGTGCTAAAGACAAGCACACTACTGTGAGCTGTTTTCAGGTAAACTTGCAGCTTTAGGACAAGTGATTCAGACCCTGGGTCTGTGTTAGAGCCAGACAGGAGTGTCTGGCTCAGCAAGACAGGGTGCTGGAGTCCTGAGCTGGCAGGGAAAACAGGAGCAGGGGTAGTCTTTCGCACATCGGGTGGCAGCTCCCAAGGGGGTTTCTGTGATCCAACCCGTCACAGTGACAATCGATCCCCGAATTGACGCTTCTACTCCACCAGCAGAGATAGGAGTAAGAGCCGTCGACGGGGGAGCCGCGGAGGTCGATTTGCCGCCGTCCTCACAGCGGGGTAAGTCGGCTCCGATATGTCGAATTCAGCTACGCTATTCGCATAGCTGAATTTACGTATCTTAAATCGACACACACACCCCCCGTAGTGAGGACGTAGCCACATTCTTAGGAGTGTTTATCTTCACTGAAGGGAGATAACCTTGAAAAGAGAAGGTAAAACATGAAGACATAGTATACAAGACATTTCTATACAACAGAGGTAGGGAAATGCGGACCCCCATTTGCCTCCTTTTTGGATTGAGGAAAGGAGGCCACAAGATGGTACTAGGGACAAGGTGTAACTGCTGCCAATGCTTCCAACTTAAAGCCTTTAGACAGACTTTATATCCAAAACTTTTTTCTTATTCCTCTTAATATAGTCAGTTTATGATCATGTCAATTTTTAATTCAGTAAAATAAAGATCCTATAAACAAGTGTAATACTTTGAAATCTGAAACATTATGAATGTCAAATATTTAGGAATGGGAAAATCTCTAGAAGGTTCTAAATTGTATATAAGCTTTTAAATATGCTCTTCAACCTGCCCTCTCTCTTTGGTCTCAGGCTTATTGTACCCAAGGAACAATGAAATCTTGGTATGAAAAACCATTTTGGTGTCTTAGTTATTCACTGAAGAATTAAACAATAAGATATTGCACTGTGGAAGTTCCTTCAGATATAGAAAAATGGCTGGCCTTAAATAGACCCATCTCCTGCATTCTTTGATTCTCCTGCCCTCTTTCAATTGGGAACCTATTCATCAGAGATACTGTAGAACTATTCACTATTTCACCAGTACAGGAGTCTCTTGTTATCTTAAATCTTGCATCATTGTTCTTATTCCTGTCATACAGAGACTGCACAATTTCATTATTTTAAGTTAAAGACACTGATGTGATGTGCCAGACGCGTCCATTTATAAATAGCCCCAGACAATAAGAAAACTCCCCTTTTCCTGAATAGATTAAGTTGCTAATCCCCTTGTCTGCAATTTCTAGGCAAGTGTTTTCAAGCTGGTATAGACCTCTCTTTTTGCAAAGACTGTCATCAACAAAATGGGGGAAATAATTTGGAACAACTGAGAGAATGCATGAATAATTGTTCAGCTAAATCATGCAAAAGCTTGTTACTTGGCTCTTATTCACAAGAGCTAAGTAGTGATTGGACATGATTCTGCAACCCCTTATCACACTGAGTAGCACTTATATGAATAACACTATGTGACTTGCTTGAGTAAATATTACTCACTGTGAAGTAATGGTTGCAGAACTGGCCCCACTATATGTAATCAATAATTCATTATATAGTGTGCCAGACAATGTACTATGTCAGTTACTCAGAAGAATCTTGGCAGTTCCACTAGATTTCCGAGAAAAAGGAATAGGGAACTCTTACAATCCCAGGCGTCTTCAGCACCAATCCATCTTGAAAGTGAAGGAAAGGACTTTCAGTGCTGCTGATGATATTAACTAATAAATGCATACCTTGGAGTGTGGTGTTCTCACTAGTAAAACATGCAATAAAAACTAAACTGGATAGGCAGAATCTAATCACCTATACTGGATTTTGGCAAGAATAATGATGCAAACTGTAACATGCCTACTCTTGCCAAAGATTACTAATAACCATATATAGTCAGAACTTTGATCGTGCATCCAAAAAAGACATTTCCAGTGGCAAAGTACTCTCTTTTAAAAACATGCTGGGGCATTGGTTTAGTACAGGCTAACAGTTTGTCATGAGATGCTACTGAATTACCAATGCTTCTTTCTGCAGCAGGATTGTCCTGGGAATTCTTCCATCCAAATACTTACTTAGATTTAATAAACTAAGTACTAACAGGAAAACAGCTCAAGGCTGTATGGCTACTGCCACTAACTAGTGTCATGTCAAGCAAGCTCCTCTGCTGAACAGCTACTGTGATGACCTTATGCTGCAAGGAAAAGGACCTCAATAGTGATGAGACGCAGTGTGGTCTAGTGGACTGAGTGGAAGGGCTTAATCTCAGCTCTGTCACTGACTCCTTCTGTGGCCTTTGTCAAGTTATGCAGACCAAAGTTTTCAGACTTGGATTACTAAATCTAGGAGTGTTGATTGTCCCAAACTCCCAGTGTAGGAGCTGCAGATTCTCAGCAGCTCTAAAAATCATTTAGGTCCCTACATGTGGATTTTTTAGGTGGCTAGTTTTATACATGTATGCTTGAAAATTTTGGCTTGAACCTCTTTGCCTCCGTTCCCACATCTGTACAATGGAATAATATGAAACAGTAAATCATTTTAATGCTTATTAAAATGCCAAGTAAATCGTAACGCTTGCCCCAATATATACACCACACTACAGTGGCTGGGACCTAGAAACCAAACTTCTTTGAACAAGTGTCCCCTGCAAAACTTTACTAAATGTTGGCAACTAAGTACAGACCCCAACAAAAAATGCTTGAGTGGATAAGGGGTTTGGTGGGGGGAAGAGTTATCATAGGCAGGAAAAGGAGTGGTGGAACCCATGGGTGGAGGGGGAATAGGAAAAAGAAGAGGAAAAGGTGGAGGAAAGACAATGATCCAGAAGGGGACAGATAAGTGTGAATTACAAACAACGCTGTAGTTTATCAGAGGGATAGCCGTGTTAGTCTGAATCTGTAAAAAGCAACAGAGGGTCCTGCGGCACCTTTAAGACTAACAGAAGTATTGGGAGCAAAAGCTTTCGTGAGTAAGAACCTCACTTCTTCAGATGCAAGTAATGGAAATTTCCAGAGGCAGGTATAAATCAGTATGGAGATAACGAGGTTAGTTCAATCAGGGAGGGTGAGGTGCTCTGCTAGCAGTTGAGGTGTGAACACCAAGGGAGGAGAAACTGCTTCTGTAGTTGGATAGCCATTCACAGTCTTTGTTTAATCCTGATCTGATGGTGTCAAATTTGCAAATGAACTGGAGCTCAGCAGTTTCTCTTTGGAGTCTGGTCCTGAAGTTTTTTTGCTGTAAGATGGCTACCTTTACATCTGCTATTGTGTGGCCAGGGAGGTTGAAGTGTTCTCCTACAGGTTTTTGTATATTGCCATTCCTGATATCTGACTTGTGTCCATTTATCCTCTTGCGTAGTGACTGTCCAGTTTGGCCAATGTACATAGCAGAGGGGCATTGCTGGCACATGATGGCATATATAACATTGGTGGACGTGCAGGTGAATGAACCAGTGATATTGTAGCTGATCTGGTTAGGTCCTGTGATGGTGTTGCTGGTGTAGATATGTGGGCAAAGTTGGCATCGAGGTTTGTTGCATGGGTTGGTTCCTGAGTTAGAGTTGTTATGGTGCGGTGTGTGGTTGCTCGTGAGAATATGCTTAAGGTTGGCGGGTTCTCTGTGGGCGAGGACTGGCCTGCCTCCCACGGTCTGTGAAAGTGAGGGATCATTGTCCAGGATGGGTTGTAGATCACTGATGAAGCGTTGGAGAGGTTTAAGCTGAGGACTGTAGGTGATGGCCAGTGGAGTTCTGTTGGTTTCTTTTTTGGGCCTGTCTTGTAGCAGGAGGCTTCTGGGTACACGTCTGGCTCTGTTGATTTGTTTCTCTATTTCCCTGTGTGGGTATCGTAGTTTTGAGAATGCTTGGTGAAGATCTTGTAGGTGTTGGTCTCTGTCTGAGGGGCTGGAGCAGATGCGGTTGTACCTCAGCACTTGGCTGTAGACGATGGATCGTGTGGTGTGTCTGGGGTGGAAGCTGGAGGCATGAAGGTAGGCGTAGCAGTCGGTGGGTTTTTTTTATACAAAAATATGCAAGAATTGTTTTGGGGTATATTAAAAATATGTAAGGCAAAGGTTACAAAGATGTCCTGGATCTCAAAAGGTTTAGTTTATACAATAAAGTAAGTGAGGAACACAGCTGGCCACACAATAGCAGATGTAAAGGTAGCCATCTTACAGCAAAAAAACTTCAAGACCAGACTCCAAAGAGAAACTGCTGAGCTCCAGTTCATTTGCAAATTTGACACCATCAGATCAAGACTGTGAATGGCTATCCAACTACAGAAGCAGTTTCTCCTCCCTTGGTGTTCACACCTCAACTGCTAGCAGAGCACCTCACCCTCCCTGATTGAACT